>NC_135498.1:16351412-16651412 GCF_052857255.1 Amblyomma americanum | reverse complement strand
TCCCTCCCCTTACCCGCAGAGAGACGCTTTGTCGTTTGATCAGTGAGGCATCGCAAGTCACGTGTCCATATAATCATCACTGAAGCTCATATCCACTATACAGCACGCCTCGTAGCCCACTGTATTGCTTAAGCATATAAAGATCCGTTAACTGCTAACCAGAATGCCCTGTAATCTGCGTGTGAGCGCGTATGCTTCTATACCCAATTCATAAGCATGAGTCGTTCATTCGCCATTAAGTGACGAGGTATAGTACCGCGGCTGTCCAAACACACGCGCAAAATCCACTGTGCAGATGTATTCCTGTAGTGATCTAACTCCTGCTGAAAATACAGGCAAGAGCTGCGACTAAACACCTTGGCTTCTGGCAGACGCACAGCTGCGACATTCTAAACTCATTCCCATAAAACGCACAGCGTTATTTTCCACTTAGGCGCCGATTTTTATATATGCAGTGAAATGCTTAGAGCATAAGGCGCATGCAAGAGGCAGTGAGGACTTTGAACGTGTTAAAATTCTGATGGGTTCTGGTGCTTCTCCATAACATAGACAGAAGAAAGAGTTGTTCAAGATTTTACGATAGGAATTTTTGGCTCACTCTGCACTTGGGCTATACTGTACCATTGCCTGTATACGCCACAACAGCTTAGCCTCGTAGATTCGTTTAGCGCGATGCGGTCTCCCCGATAAAGTGTTTCGCTTCATCATGAACTTAGTTGTGCACGACAACGCTCAATCCGCTAGGGTGGCTCAGCGGATAGAGCGTTAGCGGGTTCGACCAAAGATGCAGGTTCGATCTCGTGGCCGTGGCGGGCGCGTTTCGATTAAGGCGAAACGCAAGACGCCCATGTACTGCGCGATGTCAGCGGACGTTAAAGAGCCCCAGGTGGTCGAAATTAATCCGGAGCCCTCCCCTATATGACGTCCCCCGTAGCCCATGTGCCGTTTTAGGACGTTAAACCCAGTATACCAATACCAAGAGCGAGCAGTAATTAACACCTCCCTGGTGCATGCGTATGTATATAAGAGATACAAATAAGATGTCTGTATTTGTGCGCAGAAATCTAAAGGCCCATGAGCGCGGTTTGACCCAGACAGAGATGCACCATTAATTTTTGCCGCAGATCGTGAGTTGGAAGCGCTGCTTTGTTTTTTTTATTTTTGCTCATAACCAGTTGGAATAACCCCTATCACCATTCCTCAATGGAGCAGTTCTTAAACTACTCACTGGTGGTACGGCTAAATAAATTGGATAATAAGCGATGAAAATGGTGTTAAAAACGCAAGCTTAGGTGCGCCTGTGTACGACCTTCCAATATGTTCGAAATGCACGTATGTATGATCGTATATGGAGCTCCTAGTGAGCGGGAAGTATATTAACAGAGCGATGTCACATTTCCATCCACGCCCCCAAGAGTACGTATTGCATTCCGGCACTGTAACGCATAGAAAGCGTTTACTGAGGAGCCCTTCGTACAAGAGATTTGCTGCACACTCTAACCTGTGGAGATCTGTATCCTTGTACAGAGCTTGTGGGTTCATAACTTAAACCGTTGTGTAACTTTTAGAATAGATGAGCGCTGCCTCATTTCTGACCTTGTCCCTCTCCCGATCACGCCAGACAGAGTCATATGTTGATACAGTAAAGTGATTTAGTTAGGCGAAATAGCGCAGAAAAGCTGCGCAACTGATTCCCCGGAAGATTCTGTAGCTTTAGAATCCCTCACAAAGGGCCGTATTTTGTAAATATTGCTCTTCGACTCATGACTATGCCTCTTAACATTTGCCCACGTTGACTCTGCGTCTGACACGCAGAGCAAACGACATACAGTAGTGGACAAAAAGATACGATATATTAATTTTTCTCGTATGAATTCAAAATATCCCGGAAATAAAACATATTTGCTTTTTCTGCGTATATTATGCTATAACGCCCTCTTCTTCCACCAGGAGTTCTTGGGGACGTAACTGCATGTTTGCCTTCAGGTCGTCCTTTCATGGGCGCTTCCCATTGCGTTCATTTTCTGTGTGTTCTAAAGCATGATTAGTTTGCTATCATTTCCAAGTGGCATATTCTGCAGTTCCGTGCATTACTTCATTTCTTTTATACGCAGTGGGTGGAGTGTGAGGTGCATGTAACGTCACCAAGACTTCAAATGGCTTCATCTTTTGGATGAAACGCTACGAGCTTTCCAAGCATTTTACAGTAGCGCAGTCCTAAGTTTCGCAAGTTCTAAAGCCCAGAGGTGGTTCAGAGGTGGTTCGGTTTTTTATCTTCACCGGGACACTTCAGATCGCCCAACCAAACAGTCGACTAGAACATTATTCGCGCGAATGGAAAGTGGTCCTGACTGTCATCGACATTTCCAAAGGCCGTGGCACAAGTCTCTATGGCTCCGTGGACAGTGAGACGTCATAGCAATGTGCTGAGCTAAACGCCAGGTGGCCAGCTGAAAACCCGGACAATGGTGAAAATAATTCGGCTGCCATGATGAGGTAAGCAAAGGAACACATGGTGTAGATAGGCAACCAGTTGAAAAGAGTGATTTTCTAGACAAATCGAAGCTCTCGTGTAGGAGTGATAGGACTCGTTATATACATACGTCGCCCCAAACTCACTTCACATGGACCTCGTCGTCAACTTCCCACTTTAAACCATATAGGAGAGAAAATGTAACCGCATGGGCTGATTCTTTTCTTGTGGAGATGGTCTCCTTCACCGAATTCAAGGCACCATGAGTAAAGAGGTTTAACGGGGAATTCTTGAAAAGGTTATGCTTTCTCATTCAAGCAAGAATTTGGTTTCGTATACGTGTTTCAACAAAATGACGACCTGAAGCACTCTTCTATACTTGCAAAAAAAAATTGGTTGAAGAAAAATATGGCGGATCTCATTGGAGATTAAGCCAGTTTGCTGACATTAAATGAAGTGAAGATCTTGGGATAGGCTTCGCGGATCGCCCGAGGGACAAGTCAGCTACGACAAAGAGAAATTCGACCATCTGCTGCAAGAGCAGGGAAACATGAACTGGATGTTTATTGATAGCTTCCTCGACTTATCCCTCAACGGTGTCAAGTAGTGAGCGGTGCGAATGGCTTGCGTGCGATGTGTTGAAAGCCCTATGGTTATTGTTACAAGGCATTCTTCAAATTTTCTCCTCACTTTGTAATAAAAACCCGAACTACATATTTTGACGCTGTACAGAAAGCATGGCTTCAGTAAATTTACTGTGGGAACAAAACATGAGGTAATATGACAATAAATATTATCTAGTGTGGTAAAAATTCTGATATTGTTTTCCCATAAAGCTCATACGCAAGTCTCAGTGCGGTGAAAAAAAAGTTGGATTCCAAAATATAAAATGTATGTTTTTTTTTTCATTACTGTACATTGGTTCCTATAGCTTACAGCCCTAATGTACAAGCAATAACGACCAATGGCATCGGAAGAAAGTAAATGAGCAAAAAATTAATATATGGCCCCAGGTTCAATTTCTGGTGAACCCGCGATTCGTGCAGGGCTGTACGATTGTCGCTTGTCGTTTCGCCACGTTCATATCGACGTACAGTCGTGGACAAAAGTTTTCGAGGTGCGGATTAGAGGGGAAAAAAAATGTATCGCGATGCGGTCAGGCCCAGCAGATCATTGCAATGCATAGAAACATTAGGAGGCGTGCGTCTTCCATTTGCTAGAAAAAACAATCTGCCTGGCTAGCGAGGCAACACAGAAATAAATTTTCCCCTAAAATCTATACCACGCAAACTTTTGTTCATGACTGTGCAGCAAACACCCTGCACAGCAGACACCTCGTACGACTGTACAGCAAACCTGTGCAGAGGTGCACATACCCATGCCCACATATATGAAATCTGCCATCTTCTTTGACAGCTTTAAACAATGCTTTGCCCTTAAATCGAATCGGGTCAAAGAACCACTGAGGGCAATATCTACAAGGCGAAACACAATAGAGTGTGGCGTATCGCTCTTGTACGCTATGTAGCATCCCTTTACGCACGGCCTGACGCATCACCTGAGCGCTCCAACGGACTCGACTCTTATCAGCGTCGGCGGTGAGTCAGGTTGCCATATACAAACACGATAGCGCTGTGAGACGCCCCGCGGTGTGCGATACGACGGAACACTTAATGCCCCAACACGCTTTGTGACGTGTCCGCCGACATTCAAGAAAGGATGACCACGCTTAGCTTGCGCTGAGCATTATCTTTCTTAAACAACAGTGTGAATGTAAGCGGTGACCTCATGTTGTCATCAGCGATGTTGAAGCTTGTACGTGATGCTGACAGCCCATATCACGCATGCACACCTCAGCTGCTCAGCCACAGAGGCGTCTTCAATAGGAGTTCACTGCACGCAGTTGCAATTTAGGAAAGTATAGGAATATCGAGTTTATGGGTTTGGGGGGCGGGGGGGGGGGGGGGGGGGGGGGCTTAACGTCCCAAAGCGACTCAGGCTATGAGAGACGCCGTAGTGAAGGGCTCCGGGAATTTCGACCAACTGGGATTCTTCAACGTGCACTGACATCGCACAGTACACGGGCCTCTGGAATTTCGCCTCCATCGAAATTCGACCGCCGCGGCCGGGATCGAACCCGTGTCTTTCGGGCCAGCAGCCGAGCGCCATAAACACTCAGCCACCGCGGCGGCTGGAATATTGGGAACTGTGTACCGCGGAGCCGTCGCACTTTCAACAACTCGCGCATTGTTAAGCTGCATAGTTATATTTCGCCCTACTTTTTGGTTTAGACGACAGACAGAAAATCGGTATGTATACTGCCTCTCTAAAAACATTCAAGTCGGTCACAAAAAAAACAGCCATTTGGGAAGCATTACGCAATGCCTACATGATGAGCCGTACCCATCGACATCGTCCTGGCTTAACAGAAAGGCTGTATAGATATGACAGGGCAGCGAAGCATTATCAGTACACGAACTTCTTCGCATGATTCACTGGACTTGTGCTATTCCTTGACTGTGCCGCCGAGAACGCAGTACTCTAATTGGGCAAACGATTCCCTGACACGTAATTGAATCGGTCAAATAACCAGGTCATTACGCACTGTACCGCCCTCCTCGTATGTGTATGTGACAGGGGAGAATTCTTGTTTCTCTCTGCAAACATCCGAATGCGCAGTACACAGGCCAGTGTAGTACAACGTGTGACCATGTAGGGCCTTTCAGCGTTTGTAAACAAACGTCCCCAAAGGTTGACCCTGAGCAAATCCGTGCCCCCGTCCGACTTCCGGCCGATACTTCCGTTCGCTGCCTCCGGTACACTATGCGAGAGCAGCATACGCTCCTGCTGGTATGAGTCGTCTTTCGGCTAATGTGTATATAAACTCAGAATTCGCGGACCCCAACCTAAAAGGTCTTTAAATCAATATCCTGGAATAACAGATTTCAGGGCAGCTTTGATAAACCGGTCCTCGGCACCAAGAGTTTGGAGGATTTTACAATGTGTCGCAGAATATCCGCAATTTTATAGCCAGACGTCTCCCTCCATTTCTCAGTTTATCTCGACATAACAGCGACCTATAGTGTGTGCAGACTCACAGCTATCTATAAGGCACGCACCTTGGCAGCATGCTGAGCATCAATTCCTCCTGAACAAAAGTACACTCACAAATATCCCTATTGCCGATAAGCGTCGCATAATCTAAAGAGCAATAGCCGAATGCCTGCTGCGCCAAGATTCCTGCAAGTATGTGCTCTTTATACCCATATCTGACAGACCCTAATCTGAGAGCGCCCGCACATGGTTTGTTAATCGTTTGAGTAACTAAACTGCGTCAGTTAACTAGAGCGCAAAAGCTACAGTTGCGGGACTTAGTCAAAACGGCACCGTCGGTTCGCGTGAACCTGCTGCAGTTGTATGCTTTGCACCGCTATTAATTCGTGCCTCATGAATTCTGACTTGGTGTGCCCAATAATTGTGAACTGACACCCTTAACAGCGCGTCCGGTATTAAGCAGGAACTTGTGGCATATTGCATGTGTGCTTGTGTTGACGCAGCAAATGCGAGCGTACAGCCTCGAGACTGTAAAGGATAGCAGAATGCCGGAAGTTTCAAATCCACGATCTAAACATATACATCCCTGGTTCGGATCGCTACGGTGGACGCTGAAACAATAACCCCGGCTCGATGAAGCACATCGCATTTCCTCATCAGAAAGTCACACAGCGCGCGACGCATCATAATTACAAAAATCCAGCAATTTGGCACCAGCGAACATGGATTGAACCATGGATGCACCGATGTAACCAGTTCAATCCCCCGCCACGATTACTCGTTGTTCTCCGGCAGCTTAAAACTAACTTTTTTGCTGAGGCGTCGGAGTTTGTGCCACTGTGGTGCTGTCGTCCATCTAACGTGCAGGCGGCAGCACAGTCTGCAGTGATCGCGTCTTCAGCACGTCCGAGGAGAAAGGCTTGCGACCACGAAAGGTTTGCCACCGATGGACAATCCGGGGTATGGGCGGTATCGGCGACGCACACACCACAATCCTAAGTGCACACACACGTTTCTCGCCGCACCGTATTCAAGTTCCCTCCGTTGAGGAGTCTCGGGACACAAGTCGCGCCTCCGCGGTCCCTTCTTGATTGACGCCTCGAGCCGCTGGGGAAACAGCAGGGACCTCCGCAGCGGATCCTCAGCTCCTGCCCTTCCTGAGTGTCCGGGGCAGCAACAGCCATTTCCAGAGGCGGGCGCAGCAGGGGACCGGCAGCCCAGTTTCCGTTGACATTGTGTCCCGGCGACTCCGTGTGTAATCCTCGACGCCTCGCCGAAGAAGGGAGGGTGCGTCTCGCTTGTTTACAGACAGCGAGCCGTGGTCGCCCGCCTGCAGCGTCCCTCGTTGCCGTGCACACAACACACACACACGCACGCACTCGCAGCAGCATCGGTTTCGGAGGTCTTCAGCACTGGTCGCGGGGACGCCCTTGCGAAGAGCAATATGCGTGCACACGCGTGTTTCTTCTCTAGCGAGACATCGCATATGGCAGCGCTGGACACCGAAATTAGGTTACTTTTAAACCACAACCGACCCCATCCTCTCGGGCATGTAATGTTATTGTCTTCGAAGTGGATTCCCGTTAAGTATCAATGCTGCCACCATGCATGCCCTCCATAAGTATGTACAGATATTTGCAGTATTAGAGAGGTGGATATCAAGTAAGGCATGAACAGTGCGATGCCTTATGAGCACGACGTGAGTCTGGGCGAAGACGCAAGTTATCGTTAGAAGTCATCGTTGCACTAAGACGGTTGCCTAATGCCGTTGGTTCAAAAACACGCGCCAGAAGCGCTGCTCACAAGGCAACGCGGCATCCTAAGTTCCATATACCGGAGTGGGTTATTCTACGAAAAAGAAAAGAAACAAATCAGGGATCTTGGACTGCACGATTTCTGCGTTGTATTTCATGCAGCCTCATGCGTTTTTCAGGACAGCCTCGGGTTGCATGACCCATTGGCGTGCACAGCACACACTAGGGCGTACGATCCGTATATTGCGTAGAGAAAGCGCCCTTCGGGACGTATGACCAAGCACTACTCACATGATATCTACAGGTAGGGATGCGTTGCTCATTTTTCTCGACAGCATACTACAGCTTTCATGCCAGCCTCCTGGCCTCATACCTTAGCATGCGTTCTTGGGGTTTCTCCAGGGGACTAACTAATGTTATGGGAATGTTTGTATAGGCGAGCAGTAGTTCTCCAAGTGTTTATCTATCACGGAGAAAGCAGGGCCAGAGTTTTTACTACTGCATTCCACGCAGCAATCGAGTACCGTAGCAAGTAGTGTTCAAATACTGGCATCGGACAAAAAGGCATCTGACCCATCGTGATTTCCCGCCGCCGCTACTAATTCCCAAGGACGTGTGTATTGTCGGAAGAAGAGGGAAGGCAAGGCAGCCAACGGCTCCGCCAAGCTGCTGGTCTACTCACTCGTGGGTTCCATGCCGGCCCGCGTCCCGCGCCGAATCCCCGGCTGCGCGGTCGCGGATGCGCGCCGCCGGCCCCCGCCGCGCGGCCCCCTCGGAAAAGGGGGCGGGGCACCAGCGGGGGGCGGAGCGGGGGCCCCGCCCCCTCCTTCTTTGACGCACTGCGGCAACGCACTGCGGCCCCAGCTGTGAACAGGGGAGGAAGGCACGGTGGGGGGAAGAATGAGGATATCGAGAAGCTTTCAGCGATGTCCCTCGGTGCTCCTCCGCCACCACCTCGAGCTCGTGTGCGTGTGTGTGTGCGTGTGCGTTACGTCGAGCTCGTCGCGTTGATGCCGGCGGCCTTTGGAGCGTCGCCGAGCAGCTCCGGCGAGGAGGACGATCGCGGCGAGGACTCCGCCCGGCGCAGGCGCCCTCGCCGGAACGTGCTGCGCATTCTTGACGGCGCAGGAGCGGGCCGCGAGGCGAATCTCGGTGTCACAGGCGCTGAGGGATGGGTGGGACGGTCGTCGGTGGCGGCTGCGGAAGGCCGGATTAAATCGAGACCGCTGTTGGGATTCCTCTCGCCTACCCCGGGTCTCTTTCACCGGTCGGGTGGTGGAGCCCACGCCCGCCGGTGTGAGGAGGAGGTAAACGCCCGTCTCGCCTTCAGTTTTCGAGTTAACAGGGTGCTGTCACTGCTACTTCGCCATTGCTCCTTGCCTTCTTTCTTGGCTCCCTCTTTCTATCATACCTTCGCCATCTGTAGAAAGCAAGCCGGAGCACTCAGCCGTACGAAAGCAAGTCAGTGTTACACTAACCGCGATGCCACGTTGTCAGTACTAATACGAATAGGAGAGTTCACTGAAGTTAATAGAAATAAAACTGCACGGAGTTAGGGAATTTCATGAGTTTGAAAAATTCTTCAAGACAGACGTGATCGCTTATCAACCATGGTAATTCGGTCAACCTGCGCAGAGCTGTTCAAATAAAAATGTTTTTCTTTTTTGTGGAAGGGGAGGGGAGTGGGGGGGGGGGGGGGGGAGATTTGACATCTAAGGTAATTTACCCTGGCGAGTGGTCTATTTCAGCTCCAACGGCGGCGGCGCCGCCATTAACAAAGGGCTGACGAAATATAATCTTAAGGCCCCAGAGGGCTGATAATGATGTGCATACATGTGCGTAGCGACATCGTAATAATGCTGGAAAAGGAAGCCATATATCGGAAAGCACTGGCTCAAGTTCATTCTGTGCAAGGCAGGCCAGCTGGATTAGACCATGGGGATTCGCAGCTGGCCTCCTTCGTTATCGAAATGCTGCGATTTTACGCTGCGAGACACGATGTCTTTCTGACTTCAAGGCTGGATTATCGAACCCACTATTGCAATTAAATACGCATTCCTTCATAATCCAATGGTTGAGGAGGTGGAGTTCTTGCTATATAGTGTGGCGGCCACATAGTTTTCAAGAAGCCGTAATAAACCCAACTATATCATCAAAGAGCCGTTCAGAGGTGCAGAACAGCTGTCGGTTTTAAACAACTTAACCAGTCGGTACGTAGCGGGCTAAAAACATGTAGGCGTTGCTCACATCAGATATGTCTTGCCGGTTTCACTAATAAAACAAAAACTCTGTACTTAATCCTTAAATTACGTTGTTGAAGCACAGGGCAGCTCAAATGCACGCGTAACCTTTCAATGCACGACGTTGCATATATGATACAGAGTGCAAAAATGTGAGAATTTTTAATTTCTGCCCGTATATGCATACTTGAACTGCTATCATATTTCAAGTTACGCTCTTCTCCAACATGTTTATCAATGCAAGGCCAAAGTGTAAGCTGCCAGAGGACCGCGAAAAGATAAATTCATGCAAAAGCTAGCACTAACACAAAAAAAAATTATGCGGTCGTAATAACGCATTCAGAGATGATACACCAGTTTTTATTTTTCAGTTGAATTCCTGCATGCACCTGCGTGTTACCACATGGCGTTGTGGACCTTAGGCCCTCAGATATAAAAACTAGCTCAAATTAAATATTAAGCAATTAATTTTTCTTAAAGAATCTCAAAGTTTTTACATTTCTGATATCGAGGAGCAATGATAAAGACCTGAAAATCCGTAACTTTTATCTGACGCTTTCAATGCGTGTTAATTAATGGATTAATCACAGCGGTGGACGAGATGCTCTCATTGACGAACAATCATCGCGTTATTGTTTTTTTTTTAATACTGTGGATACTTATTGTTAACCTGGAGAATAACGATAAAGAACTCCGCGACATTGCCTGAGCTTCCTCTGTGAAATCAAAGGCAGGGAGTGCGTCATTTTCTTGCTTGCAGGCTCATTACCAGGCCTTGATCACCGCGAATATCAGTTTCATTTCGAATGATTTTTGACTCTAATATACATTTCCACTTATTCATACGCACATATACAGTATCCGACGCTCAGAGCAAACATCCTCAATAAAAGGATAAGACATAAGCTCGGGCTCAGTTTGCGACTGTATCCAAATCCTCAAAAGCTGCACAAACCACCGAATATTATTGCACTTGGCACCTCCAGCGCTGTTGCGGCACGTTGCTTAGAAGACACAATTACAGCCGCTGCAAATGACAGGTCACATCAGGGCATTTAATGAGTATTTATTGCCGTATGTTTAAATACATTGACAATCCCAAACTGCAGCGTTATAGTCAGAATGCATAGACTGTCATGGCCACTGTCAGGCAACAAAGAATCCTCATAGGCAGAGAAGGGGGGGGGGGGGGGGTTACTCTCCGGCTTTTACTGTACATGCCCTAAAGAAAATTCGAATAGAAATTTGTATTAGTCTAATACACCTTTGTATTTGGTGTATGAATTTATATATTAGTCAAATTCAATTTAGTATTTGAAGTATAAGTTTCCCTACTAGTCTAATACAGTTTTGTATATGGTGTACATGTGTCCTCGTTAGTCTAATAAGCAGTTGTTTTAGACTAATACATTTCTGTACTAGTCCTTTTATTAGTCAGATAGCAGGCTGTATTAGCAAGTACGTTAAAAACTTGGAGAAGTGCAGGGCTCAAAGCTCGAGATCTGATATTTCAGCCTGCCGCTACAAGCTTGTGTGGCGGATGGGAGAGTGGCCAGTACCGATGTATGGAATACTACTGCAACGCGATCGAAACCAAGGCGACCAGATTGCGCGCGGAAGATTATAGTTATAATAAAGATCAATGATTGCGTCTGCTCTCGCGCTTTCATAACGGGCAGACGCCAGCGACTAAGCCAATCACAACGCCAAGATTTAAATTTAGGTTTAGTAAGGTAATCGCCAATAGAATCAGAAAAAGCTTAGACTTAAAATCAACTATAAATGACCAGGCAGGCTTTCGTAAAGGCTACTCGACAACGGACCATATTCACACTATCAATCAGGTGATAGAGAAATGCGCAGATTATAACCAACCTCTGTATAGAGTCTTCATAGATCACAAGAATGCTTTTGAATCAGTCGAAACATCAGCATTCATGCCGGCATTATGTAATTACGGTGTAGACGAGCCTTATGTAAAAATACTGGAAGTTAGATCTGACTGCTGCAAAGCCACTGTAGTCCTCCATAGTCAGCAATAAAATTCAATTCAAATAAGGAAGGATGTTAGGCAGGGAGATGCAGTCACTCCAGTGCTATTTACCGCCTGTTTACAGGCGGTATTCAGAGACCTGGTTTGGGAACAGTTAGGGATAAGAGCTAATTAACAGACAGTATATTTTAGTAACCTGCAATGCGCTGATGACATTTCCTGGCTAAGTCACTGAGGGGATAAAAATTGCAAAACATGATCACTGACTTAGACAGGAAAAGCAGAATGGTGGGTCTAAAAATGAATATGCATAAAACTAAAATAATGCGCAGCAGTCTCGAAAGTATAGACAGCAGTTTACGATTGGTAGCGAAACGCTGGAAGTGGTAAGGGAATACATCCACTTAGGGCACGTAATGAATGCAAATCAAGACCAAGAGAGTGAAATAACTAGATGAATATGAATGGGCTGGAGAGCCTTTGGCAGGAATACTTTCAAATCATGATGACAGTTTAGCAATATCCCTAAAGAGAAAGATACATAACAACTCTATGTTACCTGTATTCATCTATGGAGCAGAAACGTGGCGGCTAACGAAAAGGGTTCCGCTTAAATTGAGGAGAACGCAGCGGGACGTTCAGAGGCTGGAAGAGAGCAGACTGGGTCAGGGAACAAGCGCGTGTTAATTACATCCCCTCTGCATTCCATGCATAGCAGGCAACGCTGTCAAAGCTATAGTAGTGCGCCTGTTAGCACAGGCACAGTCCGCGTTCAAAAGGTTATACGCCCAATGTGAGCACGGGCATATTTGGTTCTGACAAATCTCGAGTGCCTTGAGTGGCAACCTCGTGCACTTCGTTTTGCTTTTCGCCACATTTTCGTCCTGCAACTCATCAAGACTGCGAAAAGCAACAGTGTCATATGGTGGTATGGTAGGTCCAATCGCTCTTACTCAATCCGCGCCTAGAAAGTAGTTCACACTCAGTGAAAATTATAGCCGGAGTGCCCTAACACTAAGCGTCTCACAGCTTCTACCGTGATTTTCAATGTTACCATTTCGCTTTATACTGTTTACTTTCGTCAAAACACCCACCGAGGCTTCGAGAACAAACGATACGTGGCGGAGTAATATGGCTTCGCGGACGCACTACTTCCGCAGCCTCCGCAGCGTTGCCTGTTATGTGCGAAAACAGAGTATAATCGAAATCAAGAAGAGTAAATGAACTTGGACAGGAGATGTGCTGCGAAGGAAATACAATCAGTGGTCGTTATGGTTAACGGAATGGATTCAAAAAGAAGGCAAGCCTAGCTATACGGGCGGCAGTAAGTTAGTAGCTGGGTGGATTAGGTTAAGAAGTTTGCTGGGGTATGACGGCGGCTGGCACAGGACAGGGTTAACTGAAGGTATATTGGAGAGGCCTTTGCCCTGCAGTGGCCGAAGTCAGGCGGGTGATGGTGATGACGAAAACCAAGTATAGATTATGACTCTAGCCAATCAATAGCATCGAAGTCTATTACAACACTGCACTAGATCTTGCGCCTGATTCCCCAGTGCTAGTTGGTCAGCCAACTGATCAGAGGTGAGCCAAGACCGCCACGGCGGGGAGACGCTTATATGATTATAGAAAGTTATAGCGTAGCGCATACCGAGACGCTTATATGATTATAGAGAGTTATAGCGCAGAGCATACCGCCACCTCGCACCATGGGCGTCAGCCGCCAATGCGCACGGGCACGTGGTACCAGGTGCCTGCACCTGGCCCGTCGGCGCCATTGCGCATGCGTATTGGCTCCGTGGTAAACGGTGCTGTAGACGGTGTACGCTGCGCTAATACTCCCTAATGGACAAGCTGATCTGACGCACTTGAAAGGGTTCGCGAATATAATTCCTGTTTTTGTTACAAACTTTTTCGGAGTCGCTGGCTCGGCTGGTGGAGGTCCACCACTTCATTATTTTTACAGCAAATATTTTGTCCCTCCCACCAACCGCATGCAGTGGCGATCACGTCTAATTTCTCCCCGTCACCATCACTGTACAATTCAATGATGTCCCAAAGCTTTTGTTCTTCATTCTGAACTCGGAAGAGGGGCTATAGCTGCTCCTGTATACCTTTCCCCTGGACGTCACCAGAAAGAAACAGCGGCATTAAACGTTACGCCCCCTCCCCCCTCGCCACCTCAATGGTCTCTTATGGTCTCCTCGCTCTCCCATGACCTGCTCTCTCTGGCTTCAGCGTGGTCCGGAAGCATATCGGAGCGCGTGCTCGCTCTCAATCTGCTAAATGGCCGTGTCCACTCGGCCTGGAAGTGGCGCCGCCACGACATGTGTGCGTGCCTCGAGCAATAGAAACAGTCCCCGATTTCCGGCAGAACAATTACACGCGACGTATATATAGCGTGTTCGGGGCTGTTTTTCCGCTGCTATAGTATACCTTTGGCGGTGTAGCTTCCATGTAGTAGATTTCGTCCTTATTATTTATCCTTCTTTCATTTCTTATATTGAGTATGCATATGACTGTACACGCTTGTTTCTAACGGCTCGAGTTCTTGAGGAGTCAAGACGAAACTACGCTTGCACGCAGCAGTCCAGCCCCATGCACGGTTTTGCGTGACAGATCACGACCGACTGACGCGCGTCTCCGGATTTGCTGTACAGCTGTCGGTCGAGTTTCATTGTGACTGCATGTCCTCACTGCACAGACTCAGAGCGGTGAAAGACCGGAGTGTCTTCTAGAGTGTGCCCGTCGGTCGTCTGTCTTTCCGCTGTCCACGTTCAGCTGGTGGCAGAAGGGGTGGGAGTCCCACCGGTACTCACTGCGGGCCCGTCACGTCCTCCAGGCCGGTGAAGTCGCCAGCCGCAGGTGCCGCTGAAGTCGCAGCGCTCCGCTCCGTCGGACCGCTTCTCTCGCTCTTCGGCACTGCCGTGGAGTCTTGACCACTAGGCCTCTCGCAAGAATATGGCCTCACTTGGACCTTGGTCGCCGGGACTTCTCACCAGGAACGTACTGCCTCCAACCGCTCTGCAGAAAGCCGCTCAGACAAATCCTGGTCACGGTACCAGTTATTATGTTCCAATCAATCCTTCTCTGATGGGATGGCCGGTTGTATTGGGCTGGTCGACTGCTCGTCGCGAGCGGTGAATGATGATGGCACGCTGGCCGGTGATCGAATATACACGGTGGTTAGCAGTACGAAGAGCCTTCAGGTCTTCGTCCGCTCGTCTGGCGACACGTTGCCGGTTGGGGCAGCAATTCCAACTTCGTAAGACAAAACTTATTTATTAAAGACAGGATCAAAATACAAGGCAGGTGAGAATAAGGCAGTTTAAAGAAAAGGCTGTTTAAAAGCGGCCGAGACATACTCAGCGCGCTCCTTCAAAGCCTTTGTTTGCAGCGGGTTTTAAACCCTTCGATAATTGGGCGGAGCTTTACTAAACCAGCTCTCGCCCAGTTTGAACCAATAGCAGTGCAATGGCACCGTACATACAAGTGGGCGGAGCCCAGCGCTCACCAGAGCCCGACCCAGTGGACCCCGCACCTCCTGGAACGTGCATGGTGCGTGGTTTCGCGAACTCAGCTCGCTGCAGGTGCAACCTATCGAGGCCCCATCGAGGCGCCCACGCGTCGGCTTTGCCGTCGCCGCTGACAGCAAAAGGAATTTCTTCAGCGGGAAAAGGTCGTTGGCCCCCTGCGACTCTGACAAGGCAGTTCGGGATCGTTCTCCCCATTTCCCACGGCTTTGGGCAGCGTCCGAAACGCGCGATGCATTGTCACTGTTCTACTTCTCGTGCACGGCCGGTCAGCAGGGGATGAGTCGGCGCAAGAGCCGAAAGGATTAGCGCGGGTAGCCGGCATCGAGGCACCCCAAGCGCGGGCGTTGCGCCTCTCGGTAAACTCCCCTCCATTTACTTCCCACAGAGACGACCGCTCCCGGAAAAAAAAGGGGGAGAACGACCCATCGGCGTCGTGGGTTTCTAACTTAACAATAGTTGTACCTGTAGAGTGAGACGCAGTATACTTAAATGTTGATAATACGCTCCGGAGTAATATTAAAATATTAAAGACACTTGGTCGTGCACGTCACAAAACATAAGCGACAAGCGAGCAGACTGGCCCAATTTCAAAGTACAGTTCTCTCTTTCATGAAGGCATCACAAGGAGGCATGACTCTCGTCATAGGATGCAGTCTAGAGCGATTTGAAGGTTATCACGTTGGTTTCGGCTAAAACGGCTCAAACAGTTTTTTTTTCTGGCGTGAGAGTCACTTAGCCTGCAATAAAAATGACTATGACGGAAAAACGAGTCCTCCGGCCGGCTACGCTCATGTATTTTTTTTTCAGCCTTTGTACAAAAGTAAACCGGATTAAGTAGTTTATTCCGTATAGGCTAATCCTGAAGTGACCACCTTCAAACTGCGTTCGACCCTGCATCTTATAAATATGGTGAAGTTTGTAAAGCGTCTTTGCCGGAAGTAATCAGGCAGCCGTAACCATTTAATGGGGTTGTGGTATAGGGCGGCGACGATTAGTCGCCATGCATTTGTTGGTTGCAAGGATTACCTGCATTACGTGATCCTGCTCAATAACTATCCTCCTATATGGATGATAAAAAAGTCTTCTGAAAGCATGGCAAGATTGCAGGCATGCAGATATGCATGAAAAGTGGCGCATGCGACAGGATACACCGATTTCTACATTCCTTGCCCACTCATTTTAGTCTACTGCGATATTATTCCGACCTCATCGTACGTAAGAATCTAAATGTCGCGTGCAAAGAAAGGCAAGCGCTAGCATTTCTAGGCGCGGTGTCAACGCATATCTGCGTCAAGAGCCGCCATCAGAAAGGTTGCCACGATCGAAGATGAAGCTGCTGGCTTCCTGCGAAGCCGTAAAAACGATCGCGATTTTTTTCAACTTACCAAAGTCGTGGAGAGAGGGGCGCTCAGCCTATCTCGCGAGCCAAACTGAAGCAAAATCGTACAGTAGCCACAAAGAAGCGAATGCAGCATGGCATCGCTGAAAGCGACGTTCTCATTTGATTCGGGAAGCCGTAGGCAATACAGTGTATGGTTGCTCGTGCTGGCGGCGGCCTCGGACGCGAGTCGCCGTCAGCTGCGGGCGGCGGCTCCCGCGTGGCCGACCGGGAAAAAGCCGACCCGCCGCCCATTCCCGATGGTCCGCTCCCCCGCGGCGGCGAAGTGCGCCCGCTGAGAGTGCGCCCTCCGCGAGCTTCGCCGCCGGAAGCGACCGCGACGCACGAGTCGCGCGGTCCCGTCGCGTCGTCCCGGTCGTCCAGGAGCTACTCTTCTTTTTTTTGTTACCTTTTGATTTGTTCGCTTCCGAGCGCAACCAATGCTTCTTCCGGTGCTCTATTACTTGTGAAATATTGTTGCGCCGCGACAGCGCCGTATTCAACCCCGCAGATATTGTTTCTCTAAACTTGAAAGGCAAGGGGCCCGTTGACCGCCGTGCATGCCACTGGGAAGGTCAACGAGACATGGCTCACTCCGTAAACAGTGCTGCAGCCCTTGTGTGCGCGTGTGCGTGTGCGTGCGCGTGCGCGTGAGCGTGTGCGTGTGCGTGTGTGTGTGTGCGTGTGCGTGTGCGTGTGCGTGTGCGTGTGCGTGTGCGTGTGCGTGTGTGTGTGTGTGTGTGGGTGTGTGTGTGTGTGTGTGTGTGTGTGTGTGTGTGTGCGCGTGTGCGTGCGCGTGTGTGTGTGTGTGTGTGTGTGTGTGTGTGTGTGTGTGTGTGTGTGTGTGTGTGTGTGTGTGTGTGTGTGTGTGTGTGTGTGTGTGTGTGTGTGTGTGTGTGTGTGTGTGTGTGTGTGTGTGTGTGTGTGTGTGTGTGTGTGTGTGTGTGTGTGTCGATTTCACTAGGTGGGTGGAGGGCGGTGGTGGATGGGTGAGGTGGCTGGTGGGTTAATTGTACTGCTGAAGGGCATCTGGCTATCCCACTGCGCCTTTGAATTTGATTCCTCCGTCGGTTTTTCGTTCCCTTGCTGCGGGGCTCCTACACCCTAAACGATACGCCTATATGCGAATAAAACGCGAGTGAAATGTCCTCTGGCACAAAAAGAGAGTGTGCTAAGGTGAGGTTACTCCGTTTTTACTCCTTTCTGTTTAGAGTGGTATAGTTGGTGGAGGCCTTGAGGAAGGTGGGCTATGGTTGGTGACGCTTCTGGGGGGCATAGTTGGGTAGACAGATACTGGGTGGAGCTTCTGGAGGGTGGAGTGGGTAGAGGTGAGGATGGGAGGTACGTCGACGGTGTCGGTGGTTGGGTTGTTATCCGTCTAGGTAGAAAAGTGTGGTGGGGAGGAGGCTGGTGAGTGGTGCTCCTGGAGGATGGCTTCACTCGGCGAAGCATATCACATAGATAATGCCAGCATTTTCTGTTGCAGCAGTCGCAGTAATTCCCTCCGACCACTGCCTTCGCCGCGGAGCTGATCCGCGTCTGTTGGGAACCGCGATGCAGAACCACTCAATAATGGCGGGACGGAGGAAATCCTTACGTCACCTAGCCCGCACTTGAAGGCATGGCTATCTCTACTGAAACTGATCTTTCTGACTGTAAAAAAAAAATGAATGGGGCACTTAAGCTCTATCATAAGGTTATGACACGACAGCGTAATGGGTTAATTCCCACATATGCAGAATTCGTCATTCTCTACTTTACATCCGTTGATCCATGGGGTTCTCATACCACACCTGAAACAGTGGTGCGATGGCAGTTGCTGCCATCGGTGGGCTTTGTGCGATCCAGGCTGCTCTTCCCATTAATTTAGCTGCCACCTGCCACGATGGTCAGTTTGCTCACAATCCGATGGGCAGGTCTTCATGACGCCGCAAGGTCACGTGGCCTGGGTGGCCCCCCTGCCTCCTAGGTTACTTCTCTGGGAATTTTTTCGTAGCTCTTTCGCTCACGGTCAACGATGCCAATGATGCCGATGGCGACGCCGGATTTTCTGCGACACGAGCTTCTTACAAGCTATCGCGTTAAAGAAATCCTGTTCGAGAAGTTTAAGAAATTTTGTGTATTGAAATTTGAGACAAATGGTATTCGCCGCGTGGTCTTTCCCAACCGATAACTGCAGCCGCGGATGACCGCTGATTAAGGGCAGGCGGCCACGATTGCTTAGACCTTCGCTAAACGACCTCACTAGCGCCAACTTCGCCCAGCCACCAACTCAGGCAATAATGTCATCAAGTCGACCATCTGCAGACCTCACCTCAACATCGCCTCATGCCGTGAGGCTAAGGTTGTATCTATGTAGGCTGAAGCCGACCTCGTGAAGTTGAAGCCGTCAGCTTCTTCCACTTGGCTAGTGTATAGTCACTATTTTCCGCCGTTCATTTTCTTATCCGTTTGCTTTTCGTGTTTCGTTGGAAGTATACCAACGCAAGAAGGAAGTGGGGCGATTTTTGACGCTGAAAGTATAGGCATCACTATATTGCTCTCGCCACATGGGTGTTCATATGGCTGCCCATTTATGAAAACTTGTCTTATCTAGATTGCAGCATTTTAGGATCGGTTGCTTATGGAATTTAGAATCGTTTTTCAAATTTACAAGGTTCTTCCAAAAAGTAACAGACCTTTTCTTTAGAAAAAAAAAGACAATTTATGGTACTTATGCGCCTCGTTCATCTTCAAGTACCCCTCGCACACATTCAATCCAGTGTTCCTCCCATCCTCTCTGCAAGCGCCCTGTAGACTATTCCATTAGAATGGCGATGTCGCGTTGTCATCTGTCAACTCGTTAATCAAAAATATATTGCCCTCCACATGAAACGTTCACATCGCATGCAGAAGTTCTAAGCCTATAAGAAAGCGTAAGTAATATAGTCATTGTCTACCGACGGACCTGATATAGCCTGCTTACAACAGACAACGCCGCCGTGATCAAAGAAAATCGCCGACGTTGCCTTGTTAGTCAGACTAATCTGACGCGATAACCGCGTTACCTTCCACCAGATGATTTTCGTTTCTGAATTGTAGCAGTAAACCCACAGCTGATTTCCTCTCATAATTGTTCTAGAAAATCTGGCTCATTATCAGCAGCTTCCCGCAAGTCCTATCAGCATCAGTGAAAAATTCTGCTTCTGGCTAAAAAGTCGGGGGACGAAATTTGCCGCCACACATCTCGTGCTCGAATCTATTCTCAAAATTTCAGAAGTGTTATAGCGTACGAAGTCCCAAGGTCACCTTTAGTTCCCTGACTGCAATTTTTTTATTGCTGTCCTGCCCCGTTTCACATTTTTAGAGTGGACAGTCCTTAAATGTGGAAGGCCTCCCGAAACAGGCATGCCACTTAAAACATATCTACTGCCTACTAAAATATGTCTGGTTTTCTTTTCTCAGCGATACCAAAATTATGCTGCTTCAATCCAAAACCAGCCGAAACTTTATTATCACCTTACCTGAACTTATGCAATTCTACCTAAACTCCTGAACCTATCCTGAACCTATCGAATGATGCATCCCTGAACCCTGAATCGGTAGACCAGAACTTTAACACTCTTATTACTAACGGAATCGTTTCCGAAAGCTTTACGAGTCATTTGAAGTTTCCTACGATGAATGCCCAGCCGGGAGTAGAACTTGATGCAAATGCGAGGACCCACCGTCGTTTTGCATGCGATGCCAGCACTGCACGCCGCATGCGCCACCCAGCGGCGTCTCGCCAGAGCCAATGGGGCGGACGAAAACGGGATCGACAGGCGGCTCATGTATGCGCCGTGCTGTGGCTAGCCGCCATATAACCGTGTGGTCCTCATTCGCTGCAGACGCCCAAATGATGTGCGCAGCCCAACCGGAGGTCTCGGAGCTATACAATCTGGTGGCACACTTCCCACACAGACATCGTACATAGGTATATGCCCGCCTCTTCAACTAATGCAGAACTGCGATGTTCGTTGTAGGCCATGATTTGGGCCAGCATGAACTTTGGGGCACAAACGAAGAGAGACACGTGGAACACGGAACACACTGCTCAAGCTTTGTATCTCTGACAAAGAGGGAGGTTTCGTCGTTTCTGACCTCCGGACATACCAAGTGAAGACCAACGAAGCCAGGGAAAAAAACTTTCGCTCTGTTAACCTCAAGAAGGTCAAAGAAGCAAAAAGGAAAGCCCTCTCCATTCTACACAGGGAAGGCCTCAGCAGTTTATGCGCGAAAACCAAAGGAACAAAGAATGCAGAGCTTGCGGTTTTTTTTTTCACTGCAAAAACGCACAAAGACTGCGTTCCTTTTCGTGCCATAATTTCTGAGAGGGCCACATGGCAGATCAGTCTATTTGATTTCCTGGCAAAGCAGCTGAAACGTCTGCGGCTCGATGATCCTTACAGGATCCCAAACTCGCTCGCCTTGACCGCCTTTCTTAAAGAAAAAAGCAGTCAGATATCGTACAGCTTTTCCATCGACATCCAAGAAATGTACTATGCCATTCCTCATCGGGAACTCATGTCGGTTTTGCGATCCACCATCGAAGAAGACGGTGCTGTTTCCTTTCAAAATTCAGCCGGCATTTCAACGGACACCTTCCTTGAACTGTTGACGGTGTACCTTGATTCGACAGTTGTAGCCCACAATCAAAAACACTACATACAGAAGAGCGGTATCTGCATTGGATCGAAGGTGGCACCATACCTTTCCGAACTTTACCTTGCATCTTGTGATAGGAAAATCGACAGCATCGTACGCGGCTATCCGGGGACCACAATCTTTCGGTACGTGGACGACTTTCTAATCTCTTGCTCAATAAGTGCTCATGAAGCCGCCGAGTGCAACTTTGTAGGACGAATGCTAACTTTATTTCAAGAAAGCATGCCCGAATTCACTTTCACCCATGAACTCCCCGAGGGGAACCAAATTAGGTTTTTGGATCTCCGGCTTATGCTCGAAGAAGGACATGCGTGCTGGCGCTATGAACCTCGCAGCAACAAAGGTTTCCTTCCCCATGAGTCAGCTCATTCTAAGACCGTCAAGAGGGCAATTGCGAAAGGGGCACTGAGGTCAGCGCTTGAAAAATCATGCCCGCACCAAATGGGCCCCAGCTTTTCGAAGCAGATCACTAGATTAAGGGCAGCTGGTTACCCCCAAGAAATGCTGATCACGGTAAGCGAGGCGCTGCTTCACCGCTTGCCTCGCAAGGAATCTGCAACCACGGGGGAAGAAACGTGGACCAGCAAGAACATGGTTGTTTCACCCTACGTCCACGGCTTTACTCACAACCTCAAAAAGATCGCCGCAAAACAAGCTGTCAAGGTGCATTGCTCTGCACCCAACAAAGCATACAAGATGTGCCGCCAAGTTAACAACGAAGAGCGAAGGATGATGTGCGCAGTAGACCACCAGACAAGATACGCAGATTGCGACGAAGGTGTAATTTATCATTTCCCTGTCGCATGCGGTAAATGTTATATTGGACAGGTGCGTCAATGAAAGAGCTAGAGAACACGCAAATTCATTAGGAGCAACTGCCACATCAGGTTTCCTGGCTCTTCATTGCCGCCAGCCTAAGCACCCATGCACGGCCAACCTCGACAACATCTAGATCCTTGGAAGAAAAAAAAATAGGCTGGCCAGGGAAATCATCGAAGCTGTAGCCATCCACAAGAAAGGGAAGGACTGCGTAAGCACCCCGTCAATTGCGCTTTCAACCAAAGAAAAAACGTTCCTCCACGATGTTTGCCCTGTCCCATGAACCAGCCAAATTATACGCCCGTCCTGTTCGGCACTGTGTTTGTGCTTTTTGTTTTTTTATCTCCCACATCATGGTTTAGGTTTTTAGCCCTGTTTTAGTCGTGTCACTGTTGGCATTTTGGTTTAAATTCAACTTCAGGTTTTTAGCTCTGTTTTAGCCGTGTTAGTGTTGGCATTTTTTGGTTTTTATTCAACTCTCGTCTCACCTGAAGGCGAAGGAGCTTTTCATGATTTCGCAGCCTCATGTCCATCTTCATGTTAAACTTCTAGCTTTGTTTTGGCGTGAATTCTTGCGGGTTTTTCATTCATATATTCTTTCAGTTGTTTCGTGTTTTGTTTTTATGACGCGGCTTTTGCTCTTTCACTGTCTTTGTTGTGGCCTAGATCTTATCCTGTGACTACTCTTAGAACTGATTCTCGATCTTGCTTTGGTTCTCATCACGTGCGCACAGTTTTGCAACGCGGCCTAAGATTGTGGGGGGCTCAGTGATTTCGCTTTCCCGGTAACGGCTGTCTCGTCATCTGTTCTAAGGATTGTTGTTACATTTGCTTTTGCTGCGGCCTTCTTTCGCCATGCGCTTTGCCTTCTCTCCATCCTTCTCTCCACCTTTACCACTGTATATATTTCCGCGCCTTTTCATTAAAGTTGTTAGTCGGCAGTGTGTTCCGTGTTCCACGTGTCTCTCTTCGTTTGTGTCCCAAAGTTCATGCTGGCCCAAATCATGGATTCATACCAACTGGCCCAGAAAAATGCCATTTTCGTTGTAGGCGATATGTTGGCGTTTTCTCCACTGGGGGTGTAAGCTTACTCTGACGGCACCGTTATTCTCCACAAGGACGCCTACTTTCTATGTTGACTCTCTTTTCTCTCTCCGCTTGAAGGTGCCCTTCTATCTATGGTAAAACAGGCCGGAAAAAACACGAGGACGGCACAAACACGACGACACGAGCGCTGACTTTCAACTGGTGATTTATTACGCACGTGTGTACATATACTATTCCCGCCAAACACTACACAGAACAAAAAAATATTCAAGAAACACTGCGTCATCACTGAACACATTAAATCTACCTTGCTCCAAATGCATGCTCCAAACAGGTGATTTCGTGGTTAGCCAATGATAATGAGGGCTTGCTAATGCATGCTGCACACCCCTTGTCAATATGATATGCCTCTACTAGTTCCCTTACTATCTGATCTTTATGTTTGAAGATGACGGATGTCTGATGAAGCAATGGGGCGCACGTGTGCTTAGGTTGCCTGCAGTGCAGCGCCAAATTCGAACTGGCTGCCCTGTCCAAAGAATTGTAATGCTCCCTCAGCCGTTCGTTTAGACATCGCCCAGTCTGGCCAACATACCACCCACCGCATGAAAGAGGGATCTTGTATACTACACCTTCGACACACTCAACCCTCCTCTCTGTGTGTGCTGTGGTACAACCACACTACCAATCCTCCATCCTAGTAGGGACTCTCGCTTCCGCTGCACAGCTCGGCAAATGTTGCTTAATTTTCTGCGAGACGAAAATACAACATCAACTAGAAATTTTTCTTCTATCTCTGTATTACGGCAGCACGCCATGTATTTTTTTTCTATTTGTATAGGCCGATATGCGCCAGATACAACAGTGGAAACAACGCCACGAGTACGCCTCAGACAAATCCATTGATTATTTTTCTTTCTTCCGTAAAATCATGCATAAAAGTAATAGATTAACAAAGATGGGACGTGCAAAGATGCCCGACCACTAATCTTGGTGGCCACGTCAAGTAGTTCGAGCTCGGAGAGGCGGGCTTTGGCGAAGTAAGCATTCTAAGCGAGACATGCACGCCACCACAACCAAATACAGTATTTGTGAAAAGTTTAGAGACCAAGCGGTTTGCTTGTGAGCCACCCTGTGTGGCTCGTTGTGCATTACCATCGCTGAAACTCCCTAGGAGTTGAGAGGAACTCTCGTGCTCAGCCCCCCGAAAGCTGTGGGCTTCCTGTAACGCTACATAAACTCCAGTACTCGCCTTATAAGAAAACCCTTTGGAGTCCTTACTTTTGGGGAATACTGTACGTGTGACAAGTGAGCTCAAGTAAATGCGCACGTGCTGCAGTCCACTTATAGTCAAGTCTTGGTATAATGGCTTTATAATGACCACATGAATGACAGCTGAAATTGTTTATTGGGGAGCTCCCAATAAGCTCATTGGAATGTGCAAAAAGGTCAACGAGAATGAAGACCACAAATAGAAACCTGGGCGCAACGTCAAACGCGACATCACCCATGTAGAGTGTGAAGAAAACGTCATTTACAGCATTCCACTTAGCTGTAAGCGAACTTACATAGAGCAAACGGGTAGATGCCTGAACAAGAGGCTCAGAGAGCACGAAAGATTATGCGAGCAAGTCGCAAAATCCGGAAATCTGGCACCACATTGCGCACACTGCAAATGCACCCCGATGCTAAAAAACACCAAGGTAATAGGTCGGGCCAGAAACAGACGGGAACGCGAAATTATCGAAGCTTTCTATATGCATGTTGCTCCAGATAACCAATGCGTCAGCTCCCCTTCGGTGATGCTAGGGAGAACTGAATTAAACTACCTCAGGAATAGTAATCTTCGGCTGTCGTAAAGGCACGTGTTGATATTTTATTATTATATATTTTTCCTTCATATCGCTCTTGTCAGCGTTGTGTGCTCTTACCTCTTCTGTGTATGATTTGGCGCTAATATGTGTGTACAGTCATGCTTCTTCAGAGAATAAACAGTTGTTAGAAAGCGCTTGTCTTGTGTTTTCGTCCCTTCCGTATTTTGGTAGCGCTCACCAATACCTTCAAGGTTGACTTTTCAACAAGCCCCAGTTGTGGCTCTTTTGAATTGGAAAAGTAAAGGAGAGGCCAAGGATTCACGTGGTCAAAAACTGGCCAAGAAGTGAAATGTCGCAATACTCATGTCAGTCAGTCAGTCAGTCAGTTTTTATTTGCAGGAAAATCACATCATACTGCGGGTGGCAGAGACTAAAGGCATGGTTGCCTGACGAGGTCTCTGCCCCCGTAACAAAAGGAGCAACCTACAGCAGTACAGCAGAGAGCTGGTACAAAAAGGAGAAGCATCGTTACAGATAGTACAGGCATGCACGCAACATGGCTGTACTTAAGCACTATGGATGGTTTTTTTTAATCACTTTGAAGATTCGCTCGAATATCATAAAAACACGTAAAAAGAAGTCAACAATTGAAAAGAAAATTTACATTTATCATTGTTACTTAACAATCTCAACGGAAAACAAAATTGCCTGCAGTTCACGTTTGAACCTTTTTCTGGGTAGGCAGAAATCTAAAATAGCCGGAATTTCGTATCCGATTTTCCGCACACCCAATCGTTAAGTGCTTTCTTCAGCTCGGCAACTTTTGATAGGAATAATTATTTGCTTTCTTTTCACTTAAAGGCTATAGGTTTGGTTATTGATCGTTTAACGTCCCAAAGCGACTCAGGATATGAGGAAAGCCGTAGTGAAGGTATCCGAAAATTTCAACCACCTTGGGTTCTTTAACGTGCACTGACATCGCACAATACACGGGCCTCTATAATTTCGCCTCCATCGAAATTCCACCGCCGCGGCCGGGATCGAACCCGCGTCTTTGGGGTCAGCAGCCGGGCACCATAAACAGAAAGCCACCGCGGCGGCCCGTTCACTCAATGGGAAAAATAACCATTTGCATATGCCGGCCTCACAGACATGATAGCAATTTTTTATAGAAGGATTTGAAGGTGGATTCAATACTACAGAGATTGTTATGTTAGGAAAGGATATTGGTTTCCAGAGGATACCCACCTAGGATATGGTTTCTGCATTTTTTATCTGCGATAACTGTTAGCCCTGAGGAAAACTAATTGTCTCTCATTCCTCTGAAAAGTGTCCCAACCACAAATAGTACACAAATATGGGTGAACTAGGTGTGCAACCCTTCGGGGTTCTGAGCACCTTGGCGCGAAAAGATCCTGAAACGATTATCCTCCATTTATTTCCCTCGAATTTTGTTTGTTTTCTTATCCTGACACGCGGGCATCATGGAAAGAAACAATCATTCGATAAGAATTCCATAGACTACTACCTTCTCATTTGATACTTGTTATCCTTCGCATGCATGCGACATCATGCACGCTACGAATACAGGCTCATTTCGCCTGCGCTAATGGGCGAGCGTGCCAATTAACATGCTCGTTTGTGGTGATAGTGATACTCTTCCTAAGGACGCTGGCTTTATGCACACAATTCAAGGAGAGCTTGGTTACCGTCTCTGTCTTTTGCAGCAATGTAACGTTAAGCTACAGGAAGCGGGCAGAGTGGGTGAGGGAACAAACGCGGGTTAACGACATCCTAGTCGAAATCAAGAGGAAGAAATGGGCTTGGGCAGGGCATGTAATGCGAATGCAAAATAACCGGTGGTTCTCAAGCGTAACGGAGTGGATTCCAAGAGAAGGCAAGCGTAGCAGGGGGCGGCAGAAAGTTAGGTCGGTGGATGAGAAGTTTGCTGGGATACGGTGGCCGCAGCTGACACAGGACAGGGTTAATTGCAGAAATGTGGGGGAGATATGGAAATATGAAATACGGAAAACTGAATATGGAAATATAAAAAATACAAAGAGAATGGAAAAAGAAATATGGAAAAATACACACATATTTTTGCATTTCAGTTTGCATCGAAACGCGGCAGCGTCGAAGAGGGGAACCGAATCTAAGCCGTCTCGACATGAGCAACAGAACGGCTGCGCTTATCGTGAAAATACTTCAATGTGACTTAATACCTAGCAGTTTTATTTCCTCCACCTAATTCCCACAGATGAGAGATGAAGATTCTTATCAAACACTGCTCCTAGGTTAGGTTTGGTTAGGTTCATCAATGTTACATGCAGTAACCGAAAATTCCCTCCACCGGACCCAAAATCCCTGTTTCAGGCCTTTTCTTTTTTTTTGCTGCAGCTTGAAAACTCAGCAAAGTTTGAAAAAGAGAGATAATTTTGTTTGTTCAAATTCCCTGAAACGGCGTTAAAATATTCTCTGAAAAACGGAAAATAATTCCGATTGGTCCATCTTAAAACGAGCCAAAACCATCGTCTTTTGGCTCGTTTTAAGATGAGTCAGTAACAACTCGTCCGGGCGTCAGCCTTGTTGAAATTCCGGTTAGAACATCGCTTGTTATCTGTTCTCCGTCAGGTAGTTACACGCAGTGACCGAACGCTCCGCTAGTTCTACCTTGAACGATTAATATAATAACTGGACGCCCCACTCCAGTTGTAGCCAACACAGTGCTGTGCGCGTTTTAATTCCTCCAACATGAACTAATCACGCGCACAACCTGGACACATTTCTTATTGTGCAAATAGTTTGTACATATTACTTCTCCCCCTATCCTCTCTTCCTGTCCCCTCACCTCTTTCATTTCATTTCTCCATTCTGCCTGCTATCCTTTATTTCCGCTGCCCCAGCTCAGGTGCTTCAGTATCGATGGCAGATGCCGGGGCTAGCAAAAGTCTTTTAATTCATTAAAGCTATTATTTTAATAAAAACCACTACCACCATCACCATCGCTTGTTAGGTTAGGTTAGGTTACGATATGATAAGCTAGGATAGAAAAGGACAGGATACGACAGGATAGAAAAGAATAGGACAGGATAGATTTGGTTAGGATAGTTTAAGTTAGACTATAGGCTCCCTTGACTTAATTCCCTCAGCCGGGGAGCGGGGAGTCCGATCCGACGCTGCAAGCACTGGCAAAGAAAGTGGGTCCGGTGATTAAGTACAACGGTCGCGTGTTCCGCCTCCCTTAAACGCCGTTCGTTTCCGCCTCCCGCGAACTCTGCGCATGTAGAGTGTGTCCGCATCCGTGCTCGTCGGGCAAGCTGGCGCCCCCGGCTGCAGGGACTCCGAGCAGGGAGTCGGGGGGAGGGCGCCAATCGATCGCCGAAGTGCGCGCTGCCTCTCGTCTTTCGGTGGCGACAAGCAGCCCGCCTTTCGCACGTGACCGCCGCTGCTGCTACCGGGCTCCCCTCTTCTCTTCTCGCGCGATGCGAAGCGCTCGGCGTTCCACGCGGCCGCTCACGTGACAAGCATTTGGGACCCCGGCGCGTTTGTCACGCCGGCGAACGATCGGAGCACTCGTCGCGAAAGCAGCCGATTGAGCCTGGAGGAAAGATCCCAACGAGAACCGCGAGAGAACCCAACGAGAACCCGGCGAGAACCGCGTGCCGCAAGCGTTTCACCGAGATGGCCTAAAAAAAAGTGCGCCATGCGCTTTAATGTTAGGAGTGGGAAGCAGGGGCGCTTCGCGTCACATAATACGGAGCTGGGTCAGGTGGTAAACTTGTCTCGTTGTTTGAAGTAACTTTGCTCGTCCTCAGGGTGCATCCGTGATAGTTTAGGCTGCGGGGCCCGGATGTTCCACAGAAGCCCGCCACGAAGATCCGGAGTTCCCGGGTTCGAACCCGACCGCGGAGGCTGCGTTTTTATGGAGGCAAAACGCTAAGGCGCCAGTGTGCTGCGCGATGTCAGCAGCACCCTTCCCTTACGGCGCGGTTCATGTGTCCAACTTTATATGAGACAGATACTGCGCCATTTCCTTTCCCCAAAAAACAATTATTACTAAGCCGGCCACTAATACCTAAAAGGATTTTTCAAAGGTTTAAATGTGGCTTCCGCGGCATAACAATACAAGCGTTGGCGGACATCAAAAAACAGGTGACTGGTAATCGGGGTAACTAATTCATAATGAATGGTTTTTCAGTGTTACAGTTGGAAGTGCTCTCAATAGTGCCTGTCAGAAACCCAGTCCAGCAAGAGCAACGATTCTTTGTAATTCCTTGGAACCGACTTTACAATATTTTGAGCGTGAAAGTAGAGCTTATGATCACTACTGTCACTATTCACCTTATTATGAACTATTAACAAACTTCAACTCTCCTCAGTGTCAATTCTTAACAGAGACGGAAACTATCCAGCAGTGTGTGAGCAAAACCATCAAGCTGGGCACTATATAAACCAACTAAGTATTGTGTGCGCAACGTCATTTTCCTTGCCCACGTGCCTTAGAGCGACCAGAATAAAAGGCAAGAAAAATAAATTCACGGAAGGGCACTACACGTTCTGGTCCTGCACAGGAAGTGTGTCCTTTGCAACTGTCCTTACTGTCCTTACGTTGCAACTGTCCTTAGCAACGCGCCATGGTATATGTGCCTCCGTGCTTTATCTAAAGGGTATGATAACGCTCAAAGTAAATGCATCACTACGTAGGCAAATACTGATGCACTGACTTCAGGTACTGCAATAGTGATCAGGCTTATCATGTCATGCTTATATAGATGGACGTAATATCGGGTGTTTCAGAGAAGCCCGAAACCAATATTTTTTTACTCAAAAAATTAGCGGCGAGCTGCCCTGAAACGCTCAGTATATGAGTGATGTGTGATGAGGCTTGAAACGATGCGGCTGCCCTCCTCTCGTGTTTCCTTTTTTTTTTTTTCGCCGCCGCGGTGGCTAAGTGATTATGGCGCTCGGTTGCTGGCCCGAAAGACGCGGGTTCGATCCCGGCCGCGGCGGTCGCATTTCGATGGAGCCGAAATGCTAGAGGCCCGTGTCCTGTGCGCTATCAGTGCATGTTAAAGAACCCCAGGTGGTCGGAATTTCCGAAGCCCTCCACCGCAGCGTACCTCATAGCCTGACTCGCTTTGGGACGTTAAACCCCATAACACCCAATCCTCTCCCTTTTTTCTTGTGATGCTCAAGTATACACACTGCACAGCAGCGTCGAACCTCTGGCAAGGTGGCACTCATATATGCGCTTGGATTGTGGCACTACAATGGCCTATGTTCTACTGTGACTGAATATGTGCATAGATGGTGACTGCGGGAGAGGAATGTGTGCTATTATAAGAGACTGTGCGCATAGCGGGGCAGATCCGACAGGTTTTAGGTTGTTATTGACATATAAGCGACGCTACGGAGTAGCAGTTGCCGGCAGACTAAGCAAGGCTAATCCCACTTGTAGCAATTAACACCTCAACTCAACTCAACTCATATATGCACTGGCCGGCCAGAGCTTCCAGGTGGCTTTCTGTGCCGTTCAGCACGTTTCTCCATAGCACCGCAGTGAGAAATAGAACACGCATATTGCACTTTCGAAGCGACTCGTAGAATTAAACGCAAGCAGGTACAGTCTTTGTCAAAAATATACAACTCAAATGGTTTGCTTCAAAGCCATGTAGCGGTTCTCTTTGGCACAATAGACTGTCCTGTAGGATGGGGGGGGTTGAGAACTTAAATGCCTTGGTTTGGTTTGGTTTATGGGGGTTTAACGTCCCAAAGCAACTCAGGCTATGCGAGACGCCGTAGTGAAGGGCTCCGGGAATTTCGACCACCTGGTGTTCTTTAACGTGCACTGACATCGCACAGTACACGGGCCTCTAGAATTTCGCCTCCACCGAAATTCGACCGCCGCGGCCGTGATCGAACCCGCGTCTTTCGTGTCAGCAGCCGAGCGCCATAACCACTCAGCCACCGCGGCGGCCTTAAATGCCTTCCACCGCAGTGAGTTTAGAGAACCTGAATACACAAGACGAGCAGAGCTGCACGGCTCAGAAGACTTTGCACAATTTTTAAAAATGCATTTTTCGAGTTAGAGGAGCGCTGGCGCCGATCGAGACCGAAACTGCCGGTACAAAATTATTTGTACATAATTATTCACCCTGCTTAGTTATATTTTGAGGTCATTTTCATGCTTACCAGGCCCGTAGGACTCTTTCAAGGCAAAAAAAAAATGGATGCCCAAAACCTTTCTGTCTGCACCCCTTTAGCTCGAATGACGGCGATGACAGGAAGGGTGCTGTTGATGACAATGACAGCGATGATGATCATGGTAACGAATAAGTTATCCTAACACAGGAAGACGTCCCTATCAGGTTTCCGTATCCGTAGTTTGAGCAACGCAATTGCCTTGTTTCCGCGGCGCCGCATCTGCAGTGTGCTAAGCGTGAAATATGCGGAGTCCACTAGTGGCGCTTGGTTCTGTCGACCAGAACCGAATATAATCTCGATAGACTATTCTTTGCCTAACACTAACACCTGGCAACGTCTCAACACGCCAGAAGTACGCGAGCAAGATGCTTCGACGCTTTAAGAAGTTACATAACACCGAATAGCTCCAGCAGCTATGTAAAACACCAATACAGCGCTTGCCGTCGGGCAAGCCCTGCATTGTTGTGACAGAAACAAGGCAACCACGGTCGCGTGGATCGGGGAGATGACAGTCTCTTCGGCGTCTAAAAATGTTCTGGCCCGGTGTGATAATTTAACTCCTGTTATTCCAAAGGCTCCATCACGACCCAGAAATGCTCCACGCCGGGTATAGCGTTATCGCAGAACTCTGGTGTCGAGAACTGTCGAGTGCACGATTATAAGCTAGACGATGTTCACGAAGAAAATATGGCGCTGCCCATCCACAAATCCACCTCAGCGAACACTGTCAACGCTTTCAAAACCGTTACGTACTGAGCACGCACTGAGCATGTACATACTGGGGCGTCTATTTAGAACTTTCTGTGACGGGGACGGAGAGCTCAACACGGCATGCAGGCCGACCAGCTTCTATTTCTACGCTCTCGTCTTGTTCTCCGCTCCTTCGTCGACACAAAGCACATTGCAATATACTAATGGCATATTACACCCATGCCCTGCATCCAAGTGCATATCCAGGATTTCTTCTCTATTTCAGATTAACTGGTTTGTTCACAGAAGGTTGTGGCCAAGTACTACACCAGGGTGGCCAAATCCTGCTCTGGTTAGGGATTGCGTTGTCAGTTTTGGTCACGGAGATCAGGCCCCACCCCATTGCCTGGTTACGCAATTCCATCGACACGCGGAATTTTTTTTAACCCGGAGAAGAATTTCACGGCACCGGGATTCGAACCCCGGTCCTCTTGCACGCGAGGTGGATGATCTACCTCTAGGCCATCGCTGCATTTTCTCTATTTTAGGACGGGAGGCGTAGGACACACCCGCCGCAGTGGCTCAGTGGTTAGAGCGCTCGGCTACTGATCTGGAGTTCCCGGGTTCGAATCCGACCGTGGCGGCTGCATTTTTTATGGAGGCAAAACGGTAAGGTGCTCGCGTGCTGTGCGATGTGAGTGCACGTTAAAGATACCCAGGTGGTCGAAATCATTCCGGAGCCCTCCACTACGGCACCTTTTCTTCCTTTCTTCTTTCACTCCCTCCTTTATCCCTTCCCTTACGGCGCGGTTCAGGTGTCCAACGGTATATGAGACAGATACTGCGCCATTTCCTTTCCCCCCAAAAAAACAATTATTATTAAGGCGTAGGACACCAATTCCCCCCCCCCCCCCCCCTGGGCACGTGTCTCTGTGTATCTGTATTCAGTATCCTATATCACCAGAGCCTTATATACAGCCAGAAGGATGTAATGACCTTAGCAACCTACGACACCACACCCGTGTGGGCACCTCGGAACAGAGTCCCTGCAGACCGATTCCTCGCGGGGGATGCTGGTCGCTATCCTCGCTGACCGCGTCTCTGACCAAAGCCGCGGCTGTCAGCGGCGGGAAGCGTGTCACTGCGAGCAGCAAAGGGCGCCGCCGTCGAAATTTACAGGCGCCAGCTCGTCTTCACGAGTGGCAGAGATAAGATAAGCGGACGCATCCGGGCCGATGCACATGTTTCCGGGCGGCACACTCTTTGTGCGAAGCCACGCGCCATGTTCCCAGGAAGAAGAGCGGGCCCAGTCTTGCGGTCCGCTATATATCCCGAGCTGCTCTCGTCCGGAGATTTCGAGATACGTCTTTTGAAGATGAGCCACGAAGGCATTCTTGGTGACGACATGAGCAGCTAGCTTTCAGCGAAGTAACCTGCGACAATGACGTAACCGCCCTCGACACTCTTGGTTTTGACGCTGTGTTCTTGTAGCTCTCATATATCACAATGAATTTAAACATTAAATATTCAAATTCATGGGTGTTCTCCAGAACATCCACCGCTCCGGCATGTCATCTCCTGAATAATATTGCTTTAGAGACAGTGTCTTCTAACGAGCATCCCCGGTCAGCGTCACAGCTAATCTAACTTGGACTGATAACATACGCCACAGATAAAGGTAGCCGCATGGCCTTTATGTTCGACGAAACTTTTCCAGATCAACTTCGTCGATCAAGTCGCTTTCCTGCAAATTCGTACAAAACTGCAATACGCGGCGTCGCTGTGGAACGCATACAAAAATTTTCAAACATATTCACTGCAAGCTGTGCAGAACTGTCGCGCTCGCTTCATTTTACTTAACGAATAGCGTTGCTTAAATGTATAACATCAATTAAACAAAGAGTCAGCTTGCCATCTCTCATGTGTAGTCGCAATGGTTTCCGTTCATGCTTTTGTCACAAGCTCTTTTACCATCCATGCCTGCGCGATGAGCTTATTTTTTCTCCCCATTACAACTGATGCGTTGAGAAGATCGGCATATGCACTAAATAAAACACTCCTTCCTTTCGTCAATTTCATCGCGTACAGCAATAAAGTGGAATCGTGTCCCTGTCCCCAAAGTTGTCACTCAAGACCATAAAACTTCATGAATTTAACAGCTAGCATTCTCTCGGTCGCACGTCCTGCCTTTATTGTAGTGTGTTCAATAACATTTAACAGAGTTCTGCACCTAATATTTCCTAGATATCCGTAGCATCAACATTTCCATCTGAATACAATTTTGATTTTCCTGTATTCATGATAGGTTTGCTTTTCTCCGCCTAGCACTGATTATTCTGCGCAATTTACAGCTCTTCTTCACCACAATCATCAACCTGACTACGCCCATTCCCACTGCAATACAAAGGCCTCCCCCTTATCATGTCTCGCCAATTAACCGGGTCTTGTGCTACCTGCGGCCACCTTATAGTTTACAATTCCACCTTATAGTTTACAAATTAGTGTAGTGTAGTGAATATACTAATTACACTTCTTAATGGTAGCTATAAATATGCACTTAATAACCCGGTACTGTACTGTTCCTCTATGTGTTAATCATTGTGCTTTATTCCTTTTTCACTTTGCGGTATCTTATGGCCTTTAGGTATCACAAATTAATAAACACATAATAAATTTTATGGCTTATTCTGGGGTTCATATGAAGCCATGTACTGTGGCACTCATTTTTTGTAAAATCCATTTTGGTGCGCAATCAAATGGAAAAACAAAGCAGTGTGTAGGCTACAGGGGCAGTTTTGCGTATTCATTTTGTGCGGCAATTACGTTCGTGTAGACTGGTTACATACGATTTACTGCTGTAGATATAGCATTACGCTAATCATTTTTCTAACAAAACAGTAGGTACGTGCGAAGAAGACGAGACTTCTTGAAATGTACCTTTTAGTGGGTATGTGCCATCTCAGTTTGAAAGACTAACAACTACAACTACCTTTTAGTGTGGTTAGACCTCGGATGCAGGCCAAATGCCCGATGAAATTTCTTAAGCAAGAAACAGTGATTGAAGGAAGGGCTGATGGTACAGATTGGTATCATGATTCGTGATATGTATGATACACAAACTGTTTTATTCGTTTTTGAATACAAAATTAATCGAAAGATTAAAGCCGACCAACGTCTGCCTGGCATTATTATGTAGCCATGTTAAACCTGGTTAATTTGGTCGTTTCGACCTGTAGCTATACTGCTTGGCAAACACGCTGAAAGGTGTCGCGGCAGCAGCTATATCCACGCAGCACTGCGTGGTATCCACCATTTTTTATCCCAATATACGGAGCAAGTTGCTGAGCAGGAAACCGCGTCTCAACTGTATGGGTTCACCGCATTTGCGGTGAATGCCGGAGGGAGTCAAATCAAGGCTCGCGACGGAATCAGTCCGTACAGGGTGTATCTTCATTTCAGCGTGGGAAGCGATGATGAATTTTTATGGCGTTAGGTTTTTGCTTTGATCGAACAGTGCCACTGCGCAATGTGTTTTTCGTCTCCACAGGGTGGCGTCAAAGACTCATTTTTCAAGCATTTCACCCCAAAAAAGCCGAGCACCAGGACAGGAGAGACCGTGTCCCCATTTGATTACCACCGGTGGGTACACCGACAGCTCTGGAGCCAGAACTCCAGGACGCTAGGGCGGGATTTATGGGGCTGGTGGAGCGGGTGGCCGCCATCTTCTATCTCCCTAACGAGAAATTTTGCATGGGAAAACCATGCTCAACCCCAATTCTCGGCGAAAATGAATTCAAGAAATATATGATTCAAATGGGACCCCTCCCCAACCACCTCTTTCAAGACTGACCCATAAATCCGCCCCCGCAGAACGCTCACATCGAGCCAATACTGGACTCGATTGCGTTGTTGGTACCCATCGTCATCGAGAATGCAACTAACAAACATGCGGGGAATAGCTGCCGAAAATAATACTTGCTTGGAGAATGCAGTCCAGCGCCGATACAAGGACGATATGCACAGGGATTTCGCTCTGCAGCCCAAGGAAGAAAAGTCGTAACTGACCTCCACCCGCACAGCCCGACAACGTGGATCACAGCCTTAACCCCTCCACCCCCAACATCCCACCCCACTCCCCCGCGCCTTTCGCATCCCCAGTTTCTTTCATCCCCCTGCTCTCCTCGTTAAAGACGCTAGCCACTGCCCCCAGTCAGCCCTGACGAAGGAGCCGAGCCGGCTCCGAAACGTCGAGCTTTAAATCCAATTAATGTCTTTGATTGGAAATGTGTAAGAGTTTATTATAAACGATACAAGAAATACTGCTACCTTTTCCGCTCCGTGAAGTTGCGTCAGCGCTTCTGCAGCGTATTAAGAGACATAGATACTCAGGTTTATTGTCTATCTCCCTGTTTCCTCCTGGAAGGTCAGCAGTCACGCTGAAATGATGGCTGCCAAAGGACCTTTCAAGACCTTTGCAAGGCTAAATGCAGTTTCTGTCGTGGCATTCTGAATATAACCTCTAAAACCAAAAGAGTTACTCGTCATCCACTGATGCTTCTTTTTTTCCTCGTGCCGCTGATCATCGCCGACACATTTTGGGGGCGTCGTCCAATCGGCAGGTTCAATGGCAGCCTTCAATAGCAGAGGCTTGTGTCATCTTCGAAATATGTCCGGTCACCATATAATTCCCTCCACTTCCCCTCCCTCGTCTTAAAGGGTCCCCATATAAAGGGAAACCCACTCCTCAAACTTCGAGAGCCTGGTCAACCTGGGACCAGTTCAAGGATCAACTGGCCCTCTTGTGCTTCTTTTTTTCCTCGTGCCGCTGATCATCGCCGACACATTTTGGGGGCGTCGTCCAATCGGCAGGTTCAATGGCAGCCTTCAATAGCAGAGGCTTGTGTCATCTTCGAAATATGTCCGGTCACCCTATAATTCCCTCCACTTCCCCTCCCTCGTCTTAAAGGGTCACCATATAAAGGGAAACCCACTCCTCAAACTTCGAGAGCCTGGTCAACCTGGGACCAGTTCAAGGATCAACTGGCCCTCTTGTGCTTCTTTTTTTCCTCGTGCCGCTGATCATCGCCGACACATTTTGGGGGCGTCGTCCAATCGGCAGGTTCAATGGCAGCCTTCAATAGCAGAGGCTTGTGTCATCTTCGAAATATGTCCGGTCACCCTATAATTCCCTCCACTTCCCCTCCCTCGTCTTAAAGGGTCACCATATAAAGGGAAACCCACTCCTCAAACTTCGAGAGCCTGGTCAACCTGGGACCAGTTCAAGGATCAACTGGCCCTCTTGTGCTTCTTTTTTTCCTCGTGCCGCTGATCATCGCCGACACATTTTGGGGGCGTCGTCCAATCGGCAGGTTCAATGGCAGCCTTCAATAGCAGAGGCTTGTGTCATCTTCGAAATATGTCCGGTCACCCTATAATTCCCTCCACTTCCCCTCCCTCGTCTTAAAGGGTCACCATATAAAGGGAAACCCACTCCTCAAACTTCGAGAGCCTGGTCAACCTGGGACCAGTTCAAGGATCAACTGGCCCTCTTGAGACAAGCCTGTCCTCTCCGCGGCAACTAAGCTTGTGTTGCAGGGTTCCGGACAGGGATGGCCGACCGCCCTGCTTGTGAAAGATGTGGCTGCGAAGAGACAATTTCACATCTCCTGTGTGAGTGCCCTGCTTTGGCGACCGAAAGACATACGCTGCGTTGCGTTCTGCACTGCTTCGATCATCGCCCTTTAACAGTGGATAAGAGACCGGAAGCGGGCAGAGTGGGTCAGGGATCAAACATGAGTTAATCACACCCTAGTCGAAATCAAGAGGAATAAATGGGCTTTGGCACGGCATGCAGTGCGAAGGCAAGATAACCGATGGTCCTTAAGACTAACATACTGGATTCCAAGAGAAGGCAAGCATAGCAGGGGGCGGCAGAAGGTTAGGTGGACGGATGAGATTAAGAGGTTCGCGGGATAGCGTGGCCGCAGCTGGCACGGGGTAGATTTAATCGGAGAGATATAGGAGAGGCCTTTGTCCTGCCGTCAGGATGATGACGATGGTAATGAAGATCCTAGGACTGAGGATGCAGCAGTCGACCGCCTTCAAGGCCTAGAAGGAGGCACTGTTTTGCTTCCTAAGAGCGACTGGCTTGAGGGACCCATTGTGTCTGTGCCCCTCGCCCCTTCTCCCTTTCCCTTCTCAGCCCCTTCACCCCTCTTCCCCAGTGCAGGGTAGCCAACCAGAACACCCTTCTGGTTAACATTCCCTGGCTTCTCTCTTCCTCTTTCTCTCTCTCTCTATAATCAAGCATTGCTGAATAAAGACCTCGCCATCTCTCATGAGTTCTTTGTGATCAAGCTTCGCGGACACGTGGAAAATCAAAGTCCAGCTTCCTTGGACATCAGGTTTAATTGTAGGCAACTGTGGAATATTATAAGATACTGTTATTAATATATTGGTGGGAATGGTCTAATCTTCGAATGTGTTGCAAAATGTCGCTTTTATAGTTTGTCCTAGCTGCGCCCGCACCGAGTAGTTAAGACTGCCATTGAACACCAATGGGGCGTGTTTTCGACAATAAATAGCAGAAAACTACAAGCGTACAGAGGGAGGACCTATGGATACATTGAACGTTCTGGGTGCAATCTTGCGATACGCGAGAAATTGCGGTCATAAAGAACTTCCCGTCGAAAAATGCGCTTGTCCAGAATTTCAGGGTATGAGCACGAATGCGGCTACTATCAGTCAAGGTATAATCAAGGTGTACCCATATCAGTCTTCTAGATATGATCAGTAGTGAGACATGTAATGGGGAGGAAAAATGACATGACCACACAGGTATGGATGGCAACAGTGCGAACGACCCTGCCACCAGCCCCGCGTTCATTCCCTCCCTTTCTCCCTCAACACACGACGCTTCTTTCTCTCCCGTCGGGATGGAGAGACGCGCCCGGGTCAAGTGTGTAGCCTGTCCGTGGGACAAGAAAGGACACCCCCGTTCACCTGGCGCGGTGAAGGAACCGGGTCACAAGGGTACGCGACGCACTTCCAGCCGAGACGGGGTGGATATCCTCCTCGGCCTCTTCGAAACTCTCCCCTCTTAATTCACCTCGCGACCGCCCCCTGCCCCACGGTCTCCGCTTCTCGGCGGCCAATCGGCTGGGCCGCCGAAGGTGCAAGCATGGACATGCTCCTTGCCTTGGCAATATGTGACGCGCTGCAAGAAACGCAAAAATAGAGACGGCAGCGCAAAGCATCTCCATTTGAATAAGTGCTGGTCGGGGTATATTTGGTTCGAAAACAAGTCTTAAGGAACGTAACGGCCTAAACGTTTTAAATTAAATCCGCCTGTATGAGACGACTCAACGAAGCGACGCTAGAGCCTTCCGCCTATTGCCATTTAACCACACTGACTCGGCGGCCTGCACTGCCCAGGAAGCCTCCAGGAACACTTCGCTCTTGCAGAGTGTATCCTTGGACAGGTAGACCAGACTAATGGAGGTCGGTTTGAAGCAATACGCAAACGATAAGTGTGTTTCTGGGCAAGGTTATTGCAGATTTCTCAGCTCTCTTCAAGCGTCATATAAAAGATTTTTTTGTGTTTTTATCAAGGGCAAACAATAGGGTTATAGACAATTGGGCTGCGCTGTGAGGCAATGCGGTGCTCTGGTGTCTTTGGCTCTGTGTTGTATATCTAGGCTCTCTCGCGCGATGTTTGTAACTATGGAACACCACCAACTCGCCTAGCCTCTCATTCTCCTAAAAATAAGGCTCTAAAACCATTCGCAAACCAGCACGTCGCTGCAGCCGATCGCCCTTGTCAATTGGGATATCATAGTGCCTACAAGATTTCAAGAAACTTCCGAAAGAAATACAGTTAAACATGACATAGACAAGCAGTGAAGGATAGATACAACCAGCCGCTTAGTGCGTAAAAGATGTCACACATCGCTTGATCGCATGAGTCTGTTCGAGGATTGCTGGCTCTAAGTTGTGGCCTGTCATACAAACAAAAATGGCTCAAAGAGCCTAGTTTGAAACGCGTAATGAAAGAGCCTATCGCGGGAGATAGACAAGCGAGTTTGCGCGTGGATACCACAATCACTTGATAACTTTTGTCGCGGCCTAGAGTAATGTAATGTTTTCCAAGCGTCTCAGAGCAAGCCCAGTGACGCAGCCTGCAAGCCACGGCGATATCCGGAGCACGCCACGAAGGGCCTCAAAACGGAGCGCAACTCGAGCAGAGCAACGCGTTGTGACCCTCTTTTACTCTTTCACGTCCTCCGGCTTCGGTTCCTCGCCCTTCCCTGCGCCTATGGCCGGGAAGAAGAGAGGGGGGGGGGGGGGGGGGGGAATGTCTCGCAAATGCACTGCCGCTTCCGTTGGCAGCGACTCCACGACACCTCTCTATCGTCCCGGACCCGTGACAGCTGTGTACTTCTCGTTATCTTCGACCGCTCGCTCGCCTTTGGGTCTGACCGGACAACCACACAGGCCGCCGTGTGAAAGCGGGGGGGTGTTAGTAGGGCTTCTCCCGGGATGGTTTTTGCACCCGCAGAGAAAAGCGTGGAGAGCCCTTTCCGGGCGGCGACGCGCCTCGGCCAGGCAGCGGCGGCGACTTGTGTCGCCCGCAGCGAGAGTCCGCCGAGCCCATTGGCACGTCCTGCATCTCTCCTCCGTCTTTGTCCCTTTGTGCGTGTCTCTCACTCTCGGGTCCTTCCGCCCCGCGAGCATCTCGCCTTTGATGTTGTTGTCCGGAGTCGAGGCGCACGGTGTGCCCGCAACCCCCTGCCTGAAAAGACATCTTTAACAGATATCTCTCTTCTTTTTTTCTCTCTCTCCGGGACACGGGAGTTACCTGCCATGCGTCTTGCGCGCACTTGGTATACCGCCAGTGGTTTCTTGCACCTTCTTTCTTTCCGCATTCGCGCCTGCCCGCCGCTTTCCCGTGTTCGTCAGCGGCTGAGTGAGTCGAATGCCTTCTCGAAGCCCTTCTTCTCCAGCCGACGCGTCGGCCTGCCTTCGGAGCTAACCCTGCGCGACACCCCGCCGCTCACACGAACAGAGCGTCGCTATACGGTGCAGGACAGCGCGAGCACAATGAAAAGGTCATTTTACATTCAGGTATCTGAGCTGGCTGCCCAAGAGATAGTTCTTCAGAACAAAGGATGGCAGCGCCATCGATAGTCACATGCTCGCGCACACGCCAGCTGCAGAAAGCTGCTCCAAAACCGCGCGGCACACCCGAAGCTGCACCAACGGTACTCCGCTGAACGCGCGTTGGTGGGTCGCTGTGGTTCGTTACGCTTGCCCTCCAGCAGTAGTTCCGCTCCGCACAGCCGCGCTGCACCGAACTAACACGAGACGGCAGCAGCGCCGCGCGCGCGCGCGTTTCCAGCGGCGGGGGATTCAGCGGGCGGCGACGAGGGCGGGAAAAAGAAAGGTGCCGCTTGGCAGGCGAGAAACAGTGTGCAAATGAAGCGACGTTTACGAGGCTGCACGTGCGATGCCGGGCGCCCCGCGCTTATTTACGGCGGCGCACCTGCTGCCGCCGACGCTCCTCCGGCTTCTTCGGCAGCTTCCCAACCCGCGCTCTGCCTGCCACCGCGGGCTCTTGCGTCGGGGCCGCGCATAATCGCGGCAACAACCGGTTCGATCTCGACTCGGGTCCCGGCGCGACCGCTGCGAAGACAGCGAGCCGCGAAGAGATGGAAAGAGCGGGATGCTCCCCTCCTTTGTCTTGGAGGTCCCAAGCGTCCAGCACGGGCCGACCGCCGAAGCCGCTTTGGGGGACGACGGCGCGGCGACAAAGGGGCGCTCGTCAATTACGGGGGCAGGTGAGCGGACAAAAGGGGGAGAGGGAAGCGCCATCTGTCCGGCGGTGGCGGCGCGATTGTGGCGCGGACGTCTCATTCTGCGCGGGGCGCTGATGAAGCGATCAAAGCGACGCTCCCCGCCGCCTTTTGCAAAAGGGCGGATTATGGCGTCCTCGGCGGCGGCTAGAGGGGAACACTGGGGTGTCCTCCCCTCCCCCCATGAAATGGATCTTCAATTGGATTCCGGCGCAGTCCGCTTGCTCAAAGGGCGCCAACCTTCGCGGCTCGGCACAATGGGGAAGCCCGCCGGGATGCGCCTCCGCCGGCCGCTTTTCAGGGCGCGCCCCCGGCGTTCCCACGAACTCCCTCCTCTCCCCTGCTCTCGGTCTTTTCAATGGAGGGGACGACACCGCGCGAGGCGCAGCCCAACGGACCCAGGAATGTCCGCGCCGCGAGGGCCTTTCCAGAGCACTCCGACAAGAAAGGGCTTAAGCGGAGGCGACGTCAACGTGACGACTCTATTCCTCGTCCCGCGGCGAGGGGAGAGGAGGAAGAAAGGACGCCTGCCCCGAATAGGGAGAACAACGGAGAACGTTATCATGTCAGTTGACGTATGGCACAGTGTTTAAGCGCAGCCTCTCCGGTGAGGCTTCGCCTTATAATGCCCAGAGCCGAAGGTCGCCTGCCGACTGACCGCGTACGCCGCTTGCGTGCTGCGTTGAGTCAGTGCCGTGTCTGCTTGCCCACGCGAGCCGCACACGGTGGTCACGATTTCGGGCCTCGTCCTGCTGTCGTTCCCGCTGCTTCATTTTGTGATTCTTACCGTCCTTCCTAGGCATTGATCTGGAGTTTTCACAGCTCACTCACAGAACTGCATGCAACTAGCCTTCAAGGCAGCCTATGAAGGTTTGCATCTTTGCATAGTTCACTTTGCAGATGGCATACAAGGTTCTAGTAGTGAATATGATTTTCATCATCATCATCATAAACGCAAGACACAATAGACATGTCGGCGTGTACATATTCTCATCTCTTCACACAACATCGTCACCCATCCCGATCCTCTTTCTTCTCCTCTTCCCCTTCCGCAGTACAGAGTAGCAAGCCAGATATACATCTTTTCGGCCAACCTCTCTGCACTTCCATTTAATTCATTCATTTCAATCGCGTATCAGACCTTATCACTAACTTGCGAACGAGCGTTTGACGCCGGCACTCTTTTGACACAGAACGTATAGGACCGCCTTCCCTCCCCAACCGCCCACTCCAAGAGTGACCCAGACATCCGCCCCTGCTTTGACCCCGCACGTGATGTGTGCGAACGACTGCGCACATGGTTCGAGAGTTAGCTGCAGGAAGTGCCTTATCACGTGGCCTCTCTCCTTCGTCTGAAGAGGTAGACTTCCGAATCCTTCTCGCACAGTGCACAGCCTGCCGGCAGTCGCTGACCGAACCCGAACGGTCCTCTATTCCTGCCTTATAGGGGTAGTAGACACTGCGAGTAACTATGGGACCTTACCCTGACTGCATTACAGAACGCTTGGAGTTCCCCAAATAAACCGACTATTCAACGCCGTCGACAATTTCGGCTTCGGGCTAGCACCCACATTAACCCTGTCCACATTCGCATTTTGTGCGCTTATCAATTCCTTCATTGCCCATAATTTTTTGTGTGTTTCTGTTTTCACAACTGGTCCTTAAGGGTAACAGAGTGAATTCCAAGAGAAGGCAAGCGTAGCGGGGGGCGGCAGAAGGTTAGGTGGGCTGGTGAGATTAAGAAGTTTGCGGGGATGCGGTGGCCGCAGCCGGCAAAGGACAGGGTTAATTGTAGAGACATGGTAGAGGCCTTTGCCCTGCAGTGGGCGTAGCCAGGATGATGATGATGATGATGATTTTTTTTCACAACGCTGGGGGCAGCAGAAAGCGGACTAAAAAATATTGCCGGCGTTGCTTCGACTGACCATCATCATTACCAGCCTAACTACGCCCACTGCTGCACAAAGGCCTTTCTTATACCCATCTAATTAACCCTGCCGATCGTCTGTAACGTGCACCAACGCGTCCAGGGCCGAAGCCGGAAATCGAAACGCATGCGGCCCTGAAAGGGGCTTCCATATTCATATATTGCAGCCCTTGCAGGGAATGGGGCATACAGAGCGAGCCGATTGCTTGGATGTCTCTGCCTTTAATCACAGGAGTTCAGTTTCTGTAGGCTGATAAATTGCGTAAAGGTATCTCTGTCACACTGTGTGAACTGCAGGAACCCCGCAAGGCCACAGTGTGGTGCGCTCCGCCTTCTCTTACAAAAAAATTTTAGACAGTCTGTAGACTGTCCATACACCTCTGTCAACTAAGTCTCTATACTCTCTATAGACAAACCCTAAAAAAAATCTATAGGCAATACAAATCCTATAGAAAGTCTATAGTTAATCTATAGATTTATGGACATACACTTTAGTAGACTTTAATCTATAGGAAGTCTATAGACTTTGAATAGAAATAAATGAATATCTATAGCAAGGCAATAGAGTCTATAAGAAGTCTACATACTGTCTATAGACCATTTTTATAAGGGTTAGCTGGCCAGTGGCCATGACTATGCTTCTGGCTCTCATGAGCGTGATTGATTACAGAACTTAGAACGTGCTCTCCATTTAGCTAAACCATGTTATGCTCACAGCGTGGTTGGTAGCATTCCTGTCTACCACACGTGCAGGAAGGCTGGGAATGAAGGTTGCGCCGCTGAAGTGGAGTCGAAGCTCCGATTCACGTTCGCCTATCTATTAATCGATATGCACAAGAGGACAATCCATGCAGCACATTTGGTACTCTAGTATCAAAGCTCCAGCAGAGCTGTATGGAGCGTCGGGATATCCGTTAGGACATGTTACGAAAGAAAAAAAAACTGGCAAACACTCATGCAAATGGATGCGGTGAAGCTGCGATAGCAGAGGATTTTGGCTTTCGCTCCCATCTTTGCGAAAAATGGTTTACCTGTTGGGTAGCGCAGAGAGTTTGCTACAAGCTTTTAGCGCAACTCTGTACATAAAATGTTTGGCAATGGTGACGTGGCTTTTGCTGGTCGTCATATACGATTTGCACATTGGTTGGTGAGGGCAGCTTGTTTGCAACGAGGGGTTTGATGCTTTTGGAGTGCTTTTGCGGTGCAGTGATCATGTTTGAACAGCATTAACGCTGTGCGTTTGTGTGCTTTTATACGGTTTTGATATGATTTTTTTTACGAACTTCTGGAGGCGGTTGTGCCATGTCCGTCGGCGATCACTCGAGTAGTTTTCTTTCTACGAGGTACTTTTTTCCGTCCGTGCGCACTGTAAGATGATATGTAGTGACTGCCTACCTTCCCCTGTGTAAGCAGAAGGTATCGCTACCACTCATGACTTCAATTTTTTTATTCATTTTTTTTTCATTTAATTTTGTTTCGCAGTGCTAATTAGGCCAAATTTTATAACCCAATCAGGTTGCACACGGGAAGGTTGAAATGCGGTGGCACTATAGACGTATTGCGCATGTGTACTGCACACGGTGGCGTCAACCGGGCGATGTGAATATTGGCTTATAGAATTTTGCACAATTTCGGCTTATGGTGGGCGGAGGCTTCTAGAGAGTAGAGATATGTGGAGGCGTTCTGGAGAGCAGAGTTGGTTGTGTAGATGGGGGGTGGGCTCCTCTCTTGGGCTGCTGGTGAATGGAGGCTACTACATAATGGGGGTTGGGGGGGGGGGGGGGTCCTCTCACGGGCTTCCAGTGGATGGAGGTGAAGGTCGATGAGTAGGTGGTGGGAGGCGCTTCAGGAGGGGAGGCTTCACTTCTTTGTTCGCACACGCAGACGGCGCTATTTAAATAAATGGTTTGGTTTATGGGGTTTTAACGTCCCAAAGCGACTCCGGCTATGAGGGACGCCGTAGTGAAGGGCTCCGGAAATTTCGGCCACCTGGGATTCTTTAACGTGCACTGACGTCGCACAGTACATGGGCCTCTAGAATTTCGCCTCCATCGAAATTCGACCGCTGCGGCCGGGGTCGAACCCGCGTCTTTCGGGTCAGCAGCCGAGCGCCATAACCACTGAGCCACCGCGGCGGCCTTTAAATGAACCTATTACTGCCATCGCAGTAAAATAAGCTAGGGTATAAGTTGCCAACCACTGCTCTCTTTTTTATGTGGTTTCTGCTATTATTTCGTGGAAGGCAACTTTCATGCTGCCAACTTTTTGTCCGGCCGAGGTAAAGCAGAACCTTTATAGAATGACGAGGAGCGTCAAGTGAGAAGACAGTGGACGTACCAGATGAAAAAGAGCGAGTGAAGGAAGAAGAAAAAAAAATGCTCGAAGCGGAAAGACTGCTGCCCCGTCATGCACCCGTCTTAGTCACAAGGGCGCCTCTGCATGCGCTGCGGATTGATGATGCGGAGAGTGGGCCTGTAGAAGCGAATCAGCACGTACGCGGCAGCGTGTGGCGTTGCCGCGGGCGGGTAACGCGGCCAGGAGCACGTGTCGGGCGCGCCTGACTAAGCAGCGTCGGCAGGCCCGGCAGCGGACCCCACGGAGCGGCGGTCGACTCGGCATCCCCGGTTCGCGCATATATGCCCGTCGACGCAGCCAGGGTCGCCCATCTTCGGGCTTCCCGGGCCCACCTGCCAGCGCGGCTAATGCACTTCCGCTGTCGCGACCCGATCGAGAAGCCGTGTTCGTGCCCATCCTTTCAGGCGGCAGGGAAACCGCGTGTGTACGCGACGCGGTGCTCCAGTACCTGGCTCGGGCCCCGAGAGCCGCGTGTGCCGGAAAGGCAGTAATTTCCGCCTCGCGATGACCATTGATCGCTTTCCGCAGAGCAGCCGCTACACGCCGCAGGTGTCGGTCATCGAGCGGCGGCTCGTCCTCTGCTCGCTCTGCGGGAGCTGATGGAAGAGGGCGCTTCGAGCGGGGACACCCTATAGGGCACCCGAGGACACCCCCAACGGCGTTGGTGGGGGACCACGCAGTCAGAAGTCCCGCGGGATGCTGCTGGTCACAACGCGATGCTCGGTAATTGATTAGTCGCGTCAGAAATAAAAAAAAAAGACTGCAAAGCCCTGGAGGCAAGCCAACGAGCAAACCACGTAATAAAACGCTATTCATGCGCCAGCACGCGAATCTCTCTCACATAACCGCAGAGCCAACTATATCTGCGCCGAGGAAATGTGATATCAGCAAGAAATGAAACGCGAGCAAGACAATTCAGCCACGAACAGCAAAATAAGAACCTCGTAGCAAGGGGAAGCTCAACACCAGCTCATGTTACTTTAACTTCGAAGGGGGCCAAGAATCTCCTCCAGGAGTGTTAATCAACATCGCCTGTATTTTCTTTTCAGGAGCTAATATGCTGTTGTTTTTCTGTCGCCACCTCAGTTTTCTTGTTCGCGTTTCATTCGTTGCTGACAGTACAGCCTCTGTCAAAAGTAAACAGCCGAAGGGGTTTCCTTCTGGGCCGTGAAGTGGGGCTCAATCCGTGCTAGTTCTAAGATTTGGAGAAGCGAATGCAAGAATTTCTCTCACCTTCAATAGGTCTGCAACACTTGCGATGCACAACGAGTCACACAGCAAGGCCCACTAGAAGCAGACCTTTTGGGAGCCATATTGTCACGTAGTGGTGACGGCAGTCCGGCGAGCAGGGATACAGCGAAAAGGCTTTCAAACAAAACATTTTATTGGGGCAGACGTATACGCCCACAAAGAACCGAATGACTCGACGGCGGTGACAGCAACAAGCGTGCTCGGCGGTCGTCGAACAGAATGCCTGCAGTTCTTGGCCGCGCTGAATTTAAAGCTGGCAAGGAACCTTCGAGATAAGGAACAGAAAGTAACTAAAACGATCAGGAAGAATGTAGAAGGAGTTGCACTGCATGGCCACGAACAATCGAGATAAGTGTAGTCGCATGTCGAGTCACAAACAAATTGATAAAGCCGCCTGTCAGCCGCTTCGATCGTGAACGAACAAGCAGTGCAGAGCTGCGCGGCGATATACTTCTTAGAAATGGTGTGCGGTGTAGGTATACTGGTTTCACATACGCAAGAGACTGTCTTCCCTGGACGCCCAGGAACATGTTACACTCGCAGTGCCGCGAGGCAGAACCGTCGGTAAAATGTTTTTGAGCTCCACAGGCAGGCCAGTGCACGTCTACTTCGTGCGCATATTTCTAGTGTCTTCGTCACTGTGAGTGCCGCAAAACAGAGCAGCTGATTCATTTGTGTTGAGATCTGTGTCGCACAAAAACTGCAGGAATTGTTTCCGTTTAGGAGTGTGTGATATTCTGCGGTAACTTCAGTCTGCTGTGTTCGCCAAAAGGAGAGCGTTCATTGCTCCCTGCAGACTCGAGACGTGTTTTCACAGAGTTGCAGTGCAGTGAAGCACAATGCATGTTTCTCTTTCGATCCTACTGTAAGCTTCGTATGAATGCAAACAACTGCCATATAGCTGATTATCTGAATCATGAAAGCCACTTGTGCCACCTGGCGAGGGAAACAAACTGGTGGCTGGTCCAGAACTATTGTAATTGTTTTAAGGACCACAGTAGATTTAAAAAAAAACAGAAAAGTTCTGCTTTGCTGATCCGTCGTCCTACTTAACACGAGAAACAGCACAGAACTTCTCAAGATCATGACAGCTTTCAGCTTGTGTTCTTTAGTGGCTTCATCGTTGTCGTATATCGTCCCCACACGAAGGTTAGCACGTAGGCAGTCGCTGAAATGGAGAAAAAATGCAACAGTTTCCATTAATTCTTCAATATTAACAATAACTAAATTAAGTGCACAATCACTAATGTATTGCATGCAAATGCAACCTCCTAGAAGATATGTCCCAAGGGTTCTCTTCATCCTGGCTGTGAATGGCAATGCTTTCTCGGCACAGATTAACGCCTTACACACAGCGTGACAGGCAGCACCTGAAGCAGTCAGTTTTATGCCGTTCGCAGATACAGCAACCTTGTTCTACGACGCCTGCTATGGCTGAGTGACGAACACGAGCTGTCCCGACACAAAACGAGTGGTTGCCCGGAAGAAACCTCCGAATACAAGAATACTTTCTTGGAGCCCAATCAAAGGGGCCTGTAATGTCCATGCAGCGAAAATAAAAGAGACAAGTCCTGATCTTAGAGCATTTCGTCGTTACTGGCTACTGCTCATCAGAGGTGGAAAGGAGTTAGTTTATATATTTATTAGGAAAATGTTTACTTTCGTGCTAACGAAATTACAAAATTAGGCTAATTTTTGAACGTCTAAAGACATCAAATTGTGCACAAATGCGAAGGCACGTGAAATGAACCAATAGCGAAGTTCAAAACGATTTCGTTGCCGGTTGATGCAGCAGCAGACCCGCCGAAATTTTAGGCTGCTTTAGCGGGAGAGTCAGCCCTTTGCACTCTCACAGCCTATCTTTTCTGCTCTCCTCACTTGTAACATACTGGCTTTGCATTGGGAACCATCTCCAATAATGCGGTTTCCGTAACAGCGCGAAGATTTTAGGGTTTTTTTTTTTTTATCGAGCAACATCGACAACTTTTGACATCTGCGCATCCTATATTGTACGTGATACACAGGGATTCGAAGGATGAACTGCCTTTACCGCTTCGGCCACAAATGGCACGAGTGATAAAGCAATGCAGCGCCAGCCGTTGGAAACTGCAGTAAAAAAATATCGATATCCCATCCCAGGAGGAGAAGTCTAACATTTAATGCGTATCTGATTGCGTTCAGATCCCAAAGCATTGCAACATAGCAAAACCTCTCATCATTCCGAATATTTTCTCGGGTTCTTTCCAGATGGACCGCGAACAAGATTGCAGCTCCCTATAGTATACGGCATATATACAGGCCCGATTGTCCGCGCCCACTACACAAGCACAGGAAATCTGAACAAGCGCTTCTAGTTCGCACGATATATGAGACGGATACTGCTCGATTTCCTTTCCACAAAAACCAATTACTATTACTCCCTCGCCCGCTTTGCCCGCTTCCTGTCTCTTAGCGTTACACCTATCATTTCTCTTTCCTTTATACACTTTTACCATCAGCAGACCACTTCACCATTACTAATCACCTCAGTTTCATAGTAACATTAATGACGATAATATTAGCAGCTGTGGCGCTCAGCTGCTGAGCCATAGATCCTGGAATCGGATCCCTGCAGCCGCAGCGGCTACATGCATTTGGGTGCAAAAATACAAAAACACTTGCGTGCGGTGAAGTGTCACTGCACGTTAAAGAACCCCCAGAAGGTCGAAATTAATCCGCAGCCTTGCAATACGGCGTCTCATAAAAAAAACTAAAATCGCTTTTTGAGGAAAGGAAATGGCGCAGTATCTGTCTCATATATCGTTGGACACCTGAACCGCGCCGTAAGGGAAGGGATAAAGGTGGGAGTGAAAGAAGAAAGGAAGAAGAGGTGCCGTAGGGGAGGACTCCGGAATAATTTCGACCACCTGGGGATCTTTAACGTGCACTGACATCGCACAGCACACGGGCGCCTTAGCGTTTTTCCTCCATAAAAACGCAGCCGCCGCGGTCGGGTTCGAACCCGGGAACTCCGGATCAGTAGTCGAGCGCCCTAACCACTGAGCCACCGCGGCGGGTCGTCTCTCATAGCCCATGTATTGTTCTGAGACGTAAACCCAAGAATCCAGATCCTTCTGCTACCGTCCTCCTCTCCCCAAATCCCCTTGTTATTGGTGGTTCTTAAATGCTGGCCAAAAACTAGCTGTTTTCTTCAAATATTCTCTCTCTCTCTCTCTCTCTCTCTCTCTCTCTCTCAATATTACTAGATATAATAATTAATAATTGGTTTTTTGGGGAAAGGAAATGGCGCAGTATCTGTCTCATATATCGTTGGACACCTGAACCGCGCCGTAAGGGAAGGGATAAAGGAGGGAGTGAAAGAAGAGAGGAAGAATAGGTGCCGTAGTGGAGGGCTCCGGCATAATTTAGACCACCTGGGGATCTTTAACGTGCACTGACATCGCACAGCACACGGGCGCCTTAGCGTTTTTCCTCCATAAAAACGCAGCTGCGCGGTCGGGTTCGAACCCAAGAACTCCGGATCAGTAGCCGAGCGCCCTAACCACTGAGCCACCGCGGCGGGTCGTCTCTCATAGCCCATGTATTGTTCTGAGACGTAAACCCAAGAATCCAGATCCTTCTGCTACCGTCCTCCTCTCCCCAAATCCCCTTGTTATTGGTGGTTCTTAAATGCTGGCCAAAAACTAGCTGTTTTCTTCAAATATTCTCTCTCTGTCTCTCTCTCTCAATATTACTAGATATAATAATTAATAATTGGTTTTTTGGTGGAATGGAAATGGCGCAGTATCTGTCTCATATATCGTTGGACACCTGAACCGCGCCGTAAGGGAAGGGATAAAGGAGGGAGTGAAAGAAGAAAGGAAGAGAGAGGTGCCGTAGTGGAGGGCTCCGGCATAATTTCGACCACCTGGGGATCTTTAACGTGCACTGACATCGCACAGCACACGGGCGCCTTAGCGTTTTTCCTCCATAAAAACGCAGCCGCCGCGGTCGGGTTCGAACCCGGGAACTCCGGATCAGCAGTCGAGCGCCCTAACCACTGAGCCACCGCGGCGGGGCAATATTACTAGATGGAATTTTTATTTTTTTTACATCGACCTGTTTCATGTATTTAACTCTGGTGCCGTTTTGCCTGCGCCGCGAGGAACGTTGCGGTAGTGCCGAGAACGCTGAAACGGACGTCACTCTTGAAAGCTCCCCGCCTTCCACACGCACTACACTGCTCATGGGCGCCCCCTCTCGGAACGGGGGATGGGGGTGAAGATGCGCGGACCTTCGACCGCGCATCTTCACTTTCCGGCCCTCTGCCATACGCTAAATCCCAAGCTACCCCAGCCAATCCACCCCCGGGTCCGGTTGTCTTCCAGCCGGCGCCAATCCCTTCGCGCCATTCGAAGCTGCGCCCTGTGGCAAGGCTCCGAGCCAATGATGGCGCGGGATGGGCCAGGGTCGATAAACGCCTGGGGTTGGCACCCGAAAAGCGAAGGGAAAGAAGGGAGGAGAGGACCGTCCGTGGTGTCAGGCGGGAAACGAGGTATCGATCTCTGAAACGGCCTGGCCTACCGCTCTGCATGCCGAGTCCTGTTCGACCGCGCAGAACAAGCAGCGCAAGCACTGCCACGTATGAGCACCAACCCGTGGAGTGTTTACGCTACAAACAGCGTCACTGTCTTTGCAGAATTTCCGCTTGCTTTGTCCTTAGACCATCCAAAATACTAAACAACCGGGCGATATTTCTGTGCTTACGCAGCTACTCGCCCGGGGTCAGTTTTCGAACAGTGTTATCTCCGAAGTGCCTTGTCCTGTTATTCATTTATTTTTCCCTGCCTTTTAATGCACAACTAAAAATTTAAGGCACCACCTGCTGCCCAGATCGTAATAAGTGGGCTCCAGATCGTAATAAGTGGCCCCACAGCGCCGAGACGCAGAGTTCAAGCCCCGTCAACACCACAGCCGATACGTCACGATTTACACGATGGTGGCGCCATCTCGCGCGTTTAAAGCAAACTGAGACCGATTTTTGCCGCTAACGGGGTGCCTGTCAAATTCTGCACCCAGAAAGTGGCCTCTGCTAATGCATCTGGGTGCGAAGGATGAAAGGCATTTAACCAATGCAGCAGTTTCACCGCATGATGCATTTTTTTTTTTTGCCGCAAAGAAAAAAATCACATAGCAGAGTTTATTATTCAGAAAGAAGAGCGGGAAATTTCAGTGCAGAATATCGCATTTACTCGATCCTAACGCGCTGCTTCTTTTTCACGAAATAGATAAGATCACTTTATTAAAGAGCGACAGATGAAGCGCTCAGAAGATCTTCGGCGCGGAGCTCCAGAGGTGCAATATTACAGGGTGATTTTTTTTATCCTTAAACAGATTTTTATTTTAAAAACTGTGAGATATACGTCGGTGCGGTCTGTCGAGTTGGATTCTACAGTAAGGCGGTCATATGTACCTCTTATATGGATCAATAATTACATAATAAACTTATACTAATAAGCTTTTTTATTTTTATTTTAAGGGGCAAGGTTATATTCTGAAACTGATGGCCAGGAACATTGAAGGTCAGCGCTGTTTTAAATTTTATTAATCGGCAATGTTGTTCGAACTAACATAAAAAAGTACGTATTCGAAAGCTTGTTGAGTTGGCTTTCCCGCATTACAATATTATAAAATCGCAGCGCTGGGCGTGGTACTGTTGTCGAAGTTTTCTTCTGCATCATCAAATGCACCAACTGCGCCTGTGTTTGATGCATAAAAAGTCCGAGAGACGCCGTTTTATAAATATGCTATGCAGGAAAGCCAACTCGACGAGCTTTCAAACGCGTAATCTTGAAGCACCTCATGTGTCATGACATGTTTTGTGCTGATGTGCCTCTTGGCTATGAAACTGCGCCAATTTAATGATCCCGTGTTTTTTGTTGATTTTGCTCGCGGTCCTTCTGCCTCTGTGCATTCCTCGAACACACGGGCTTGACGTCCCGTCTGTTCTCCGTCAGGTAGTTACACGCAGTGACCGAACGCTCCGCGAGTTCTACCTTGAACGATTAATAACTGGACGCCCCACTCCAGTTGTAACCTACAGAGTGCTGTGCGCGTGTGTGATTTAATTCCTCTAAAATGAACTAATCACGCGCACAACCTGGACACATTTCTTGTTGTGTAAATAGTTTGTACATATTACTTCTCCCCCTATCCTCTCTTCCTGTCCCCTCATCTCTTTCATTTCATTTCTCCATTCTGCCTGCTGTCCTTTATTTCCGCTGCCCCAGCTCAGGTGCTTCAGTATCGATGGCAGATGCTGGGGCTAGCAAAAATCTTTTCCTTCCTTTTTACTATTATTTTTAATAAAACCACTACCACCACCACCGGTCCCTCTCGATTGGGAGATCAGCGGTACGAAACAAATGTTCGCAATGCTATTGTTGTAGAGCTGCTCGCCAACTCGACTTTATCGGTATTGAGCGGTTAATCAGCAGCGCTCCCTGGGTCAGCTGCACCAGTTTGTTTAACGAGACATTCTCAAAGCCTTGAGAAGGAGGTTTCATCGATGCACATGCGCATGTCCATCTGCTACCTTCATTTGCCTGTGACTGCCTGCTACGAACATTATTGTCGGAAGTTTAGAACGCTTCCCAGATTTCCTTAATCCTCCCTGCATTTTCCACAAGCCCAAATTTATTTGCTCTCACATAGATGCACATTTGCATTTTCCTCAGTGATCAGCTATAGTTTCCTGGCAAACTTATCCATTCACATTTGTGTGGCCACAACAGCACCATTCCTGCACACGTTCCCAAGCTGCATTAACAAGGCATATTTCAATTCTTTGAAATGTGCTAAGCACTGTTGCATGGTGGTTGGCTGTACAATGCTGACGTTTACCCATTTCTGAAAGTCCTGTCCCTAGAAAAAAAAGCCCATAGTAAACCAATAGCCTATCAGATTATTTAGCCTATCAGAGTATTGGTAGCTATGGGTGTGTCAGTGTACAGGTCCTATAGGCCTGTTTGAACATTGGTCTTATAGGTCAAATAGTGTATTGGTATGTACCAAGAGCCCTATATAAGACCGGTAAGCTGGCATACATATATGTGTCAATAATCTGATAGGCTATTGGTTTCCTAATTGTTTCGTAGATCTCATCCATGTATGGATCTCATTGTGTCTGTTCAGATTTCTTTCTGTAGGGTACAGACAGCAATCTTCCTTGTCCCTCCAGAGCTCAGAGGTTCCAGGAATAGAGAGTTAGTTAGGCAGCAGTTTCATGTACACACAATTTAATACATAATTAGAACAGCAACACATAATGGCACATCACCAAAAATTTGAGTGCAAGTAGAGGTGGATTGCAAGATTGTGTCCTCCGGCCCATTGGTGATCTCTCCAAACCTAAGGAATCTGAAAAACAAAAAAAGCGCAATGCAGTTTGCAAAATAAAAAAAAAATGATCTCAAGGGCAGGACACCGCATCATTTGTTCTAAAAATTTCGCATTCCATCATACGGCACGATTCAAACTGCTTTGTTCGCGTGGCAACGGTCGTTAGCAGCGCAAAGCCCCAAAGCAAAATCTAGTCCACGGCTGTAATGCATACGCACCTCATTAAAATCCGAACGAGCGCTGGAATGTTGATATCCAAGAGAAGCATCTTGCAGAACTTTGAATACACAGCAGCGGAAACAGCGATAAACTTGCGCTGCTGGCGCGCACACAAGCAAACTAGAAAACTAAAACAGCCACCTAATGTTGCCCTCCTTTGACTACGAACTGAGACCGTTTCGCTAGATTGTGCATAAAACTCAGTCGATAAATGAAAAAAAAATGTTAGCACATAAAAAAGACTGTCACTGTGGTCTCGGCGTGCGTTATTGCATAATTGCCTGCTAAAAAGCAAAATAGAAGGAAAAAACAGCTTTACTCACCATATTCATATCGTCCTACCGTCCTACATTGGAGAGTCGACATGCGGGCAACCATCGAGGAAGTTTAAGCCTAGACGCTTCGGAAGTTTCCTTTCTCCATGCGGGCAACCATAGCTGATCATTTTGTTCTTGTTTGTTTTGTTTTTGCTTGGGGAGGTGCCGTAGTGGAGGGCTCCGGAATAATTTCGACCACCTGGGGATCTTTAACGTGCACTGACATCGCACAGCACACGGGCGCCTTAGCGTTTCGCCTCCATATAAACGCAGCCGCCGCGGTCGGGTCGAACCCGGGACACTGGGGCTACCAGTCGAGCATTTCGCGGGGCCTGGGAGAGGGCAGTTGTGCGCATGCGCCGTTACCGTGGCAACCGGAAAGGAGCAAGGTGCGGCGTGCACTTCGCCGTCGCCACGGCCGCGGGCCCGCTCCATCGTCGGAGCCGAGCGTGACGTAACGCAGAGGAGCAGTTGTGCGCATGCGCCGATACCATGGTAGCCAGACAGACCCCACAGCTGCGCCGCGTTCTTCGTCGTCGCCTCGCCGCACGCCGCTCTATCAACCGAACCACGCTTCGGATGCGTAGCATTGCGTATTAAAGGCGAAGATGCATTGCGTATTAAAGGCGGAGATGTAGTGGGCGTCTGTATCGCAACGTTTGGCATGCATGTAGAGAAAGATTCCAGCCGCTGCTAAACGGCGGTATAGGCAAGAGAAGATTAACTCTTCCGATCCTGAAGCTGTCGCCTGGCAGTTGGCTTGAACCAAATAAGAACGCTGGAGTCTATGTGAAATAGCCCAAGTAGCACCGAACCAATACGTTACCGATCTCGTTTACTGCGCACCACCCGCTGAATGTCACGTAATATCTTGTTTAGCTCCAGCCCTAAAAACCCACGGTAGCAAACGACGGCAAACTGAAGCAGTTATCTGGCCATAAGGGTCGTGCCATGCCAGGTGCCATGTTCTGCGGTGAAGAGGCGTTAAGAGACGACGCAACTTGCAGCGCGAGAGCTCAACTTCAAAAATTATTTTCTCACTTTAAAGAAAAATTACCTTGATAACAATTTCAGAAATGAACGGAAATAAACTTTTCTACGTAACCCAATTTTGTTTATATTTTTACTTGGACCACCTCAGGGGGAAATTAACGACTGTTTTTGGCTCAAGACGCACTTTGAGCAACTTTAGTATTTTTTCTTTGATGTACGCAGTTTAATCGGCTGAAACATTTCTTATAAGTACTAGACATCTAGAGAAATAAAACGGCTATCTCAGAATTCCTGAGAGCAGTTGATATTCAAAACAAAAAAAATGACAAAAATGGCACATTTTCATAATTTTTTCGATTTTAAAAAACTTTTATGCCGTATAAAGCTGCATGCTCGATATTATATCGAAAACCAGAATCTGTGCAAATTTCAAAGAAAAAAATTGAGAAGTGTTTTGTCAAAATTTGAATTTTTTTATTTATTCAGCAGTGCCTGGTTTCTCGCCTTTTCTATTTATTTATTTATTTATTTATTTAGGACATACTGCAGGCCCAGTGAAGGGCCCTGGCAGGAGGGGCACAATAAACACAATACAAAAAAGCACAAAACAAAAATCAATGAACGGCCTGTTCAATGGCATCAACGTCAACTGTTGATGATGGTGGTAACTGATTCCACTCGGTAATGGTGCGGGGAAAAAAAGAGAATTTGAATATGTTAGTTCTGGCAAAGTAAGGTTTTAACGATTCAGTGTGCCTGTTTCTTGTTGACCTGGACGTTATCGGTTGGAGATACAAATCGGGGGCCATTGACAGTTTGTTAGTTTTCAATAGAAAGAGAAATCTTAACCTTAGTATTCTACGCCGAGTTTCAAGGGACTGTATATTATGTTGAAGCAACAGAGCAGATGGTGGTTCAAACGGCCCTCAACCCACGAATAATTTCTTTCAGCAAAAAATATTTCAGGATTTGATCATGCACATTAGGATAAGTTTCCGTGAATTGCTTTGAACAAATTGCAGATGGTAGAGCGCAACGTCTTGGATGTTTGGCGTGGAATGACTGAACAGCGGAAGCATGAATGCCTGCAAACGAAAGGGAAGACTTTTGTTTACCTGCGTCCTGTCAGTTGGCGGAAATCTAATGTTACATTTTTGTTGTGGTGAAATGTCATTTCAGTGTGCTTAATGTCCTTTATTTCTAATGATTGTAATGTTACACATAAACGTTCGAATAACCTTTCCCAAACATTCATAAAACAAGTAAGAACATAAATGTGACATTATCGAAAATGGTGAAGCAGCCCTGCACGAGCATGAAGGCCTGCCTGTTGTGCTGGCAGACAGCTTATAACGCTTTGCAAGCACCAGCAATGAGGGTGACACCTCAGTTACACTATACAGCACAACATGCAACTCGTATTCACCCACCTCCGAACGGATATCATGGAGTCAAGCTTATATACCCATTACTGACGGATGTCCCATGCATGATAGTGGCGAATGAGTAATAACCAACGTTTTCTGACAAAATAAAGATGCTGTGCATGCAATCTTGGTCTTGTGCATGCAATCTATTACGAGTACTATATAATAAATGTGGTTAAAAAGTACTGCTAGTTGAAAAACATCTTTACTGCAAAACCAGTGAGAAAAGTTCTGGAAATTAGCGCTTGAAATATATTTGTAATGTTGTTATATATTTCTGACTCTAACATTATAACATTTCGAAGACTATATTAAAACAATGTTTGTTTACAGCGTATAAATAGCACTTTCTATATAACACACAATATGTGTTAATTTTTAACATTAATGTAACATTAAAATGGAGCATGCAACATTACTGTAACTTATGTAACATTTTTATAACACTATTCTAATGTTCAGTGCTACCTGGGAAGGTATCACCACCGTCACACATCTCCCCTCGATCGTGGTGAATAATGGTGAAGCCTGCTGTGTTCGGCTCCTGGAGAGCAGCATTATCATCCAAGGAGTCTACGTGGCACCGGGAACATCTCTCAAGCAGATGACTGATGTGGTTGCCACGTGCATACCAGCCTACAGCACGGTTTCACAGTTGTGTGTGACTTTTGATGATTTCAACAGGAAACAGGACTCTCTTAGTCAGTGTATGAAAGAAAAGTTTGACTAATTCAGCTTCGGACCCTAACGTGCAGACTACACAATGGGGAACTACTATAGACCTTGTATACCAAAGAGACTCCACCAAATCGAAATACTGTATAGACAAAAATGAGACCGCTGCATGCTACTTCACAGATCATAGAGCAGTCTTCATCTCTGTCAAGCAACATGAATAAAAGATGTGTATACCCAATGTCTCTCATTGCTAAACATACACTGATCACAACAAGCTCAGCCAGTGAAACGTACCTCTCGCTACGTATATCCTGGCACAGCCGAGCTAAGCCACTGCCAATTTTTTCTGTATGCCTCAGTGTACTTTATTCTTAATGTGGCAAATAATTTACGTTTACTGTAATGCTTCATAAGCGCTGGGATCGGCATGTGTTGATTTTTAACTGGGGTCTGAACTGGAGAAGGTAGCAATGAAAAACAACTAGAACCACCAACCAACTGGTCTTGTAGGACCCACTGACTAATGCATATCGGTCTGTCAGTCCCATCGACAAATAAGTTTTTATGGTTTATGGGTGTTTAACGTCCTAAAGCGACTCAGGCTATGAGGGACGCCGTAGTGAAGGGCTTCAGAAATTTCGACCACCTGGGATTCTTTAACGTGCACTGACATCGCACAGTACACGGGCCTCTAGAATTTCGCCTCCATCGGGATCGAACCCGTGTCTTTTGGGCCAGATGCAGAGCGCCATAACCACTCAGCCACCACGGCAGCTATGGACAAATAAGTATTGGTCTATGTGGAAAATGTGTATCAGTCAATAAAGAGTACTGGATTCTGCATTGGTCTAATACTTTTCATATACAGCCCATAGATAGACCGATACAGCCAATACCATAGCTTATAAGACACATATGTATCGATCAATAAGGTGTATCGGTTTCTGTATTGGTCTAGTACAAATGCAGATACAACCCACAGAGAAACTATAGCACCAATACAAATTTTTATAAGACCAATAAATTTCCCTATGGGTTTTTTGCACTACGAGTAGTAGCGGTGGAACCGTTGGCCTGTAGAGGCAGAGACCACATTTAATTTGAACCCATTCCCTTACTCCCTGGATAGAATCAAATGTTTGTGCTCTGCTTGCATTCTCAGATTTCCCGCTTTGCACCAGCGCCAAGTTTTGTTCCTGTCAACCGTGGATGCCTGAAACTGGAGCATTGAATTTTTCTTTCCTTCTGCGGTGTGCTTTGTTTAAAAAGTGCTAACTTAGCATTGTGGACTGTGGAAAAAAATCTGTGAGGTTATAATGTAAGCAAACAGCTCTGTTCTTTTATTTTTAAGCAGCCTAATTCATTTTGTGCAATAAGCAATTTGTGCCAGGATGTGAGTCACCGAGCCCCTGACAATGATTTTGACACCAGAAAGAGAAGTGTTTTGGCAACCAAAAAGTGTGTGAGCAGGAGGAGTCGGAGTTTCTAGCAGTTGACGGTTTAACATAAAATTTTGGGCACACAGTGCAGCAAGCAGTATGATGGCAATTGCAGTGTGCAGGAAAGATATGATTTAGGCAGTGTTTGACTTTACTCAAATCCAAAGTTATAAGCCTTTGCACTCTGCATATTAATGCGACAAGAATACATGCAGCAACAGGCTATATGCATTTTCACTCTGTACACCCTGATCAGCGAGTTCCAATGTTAACGAGGCATAAACGCATTGCAAAAGTTTTGTTCTCAGAAAAGCTGTCCATAATATGAGTCCATGTTAGTGGGGCTTGTACTAATGAGGCATGGCTGTATAGATGAAATTATGCTTAAACTTTTAGTTCTGATGATGACACCGGCAATTAATCTCTTGTGTTATTTATCTATGTGACCCCAGAAGTACATTTGTCTTTGCAAATTATGAAAGCTGATTAGAAGAGTGTGTTGTATGGCACAAAAGTTTGGTGGTTCAAGAATGACAGTTGGCTTTACCAGACACCACTTCTAAGCAGCAGACTGCAAAATGAGCCCTGTGGAGCAGGTAAATCTACACTAGGAACAAAAACAACAGGAAACAGCCCCACTGCACAAGGTAGCAATTCTCGCTCTGTAGCCCTCATCCCTTAGCGGAGTTTCAACATGCCGTCTTGCCACCAGTTCACCCAACAGCACACTCGGATCAAGCACTGTGAAGCTTACAGAAGACAACAACAGGGCAGAAAACAGTGTGTACATAAATCTCGTGCACAATGTGCAATAATTTCCCGCCTAATCATAGCTTGGGCTCTGTCTGTGTCTTACCAGTCATCACCCAGCACCTATGGCCCTACTTGTGCCATTGGCATGTCCTGCAAATCATAAAACACATTTCATACTCTCGCCCTGCTAGACTGTTTTGGCCCATTAAGTTGTCTCATCGAAAGCGGCAAGCTTTTATAAAGCATTCCTGTAATAGCTAACTTTCTCTCGTCATTTATGACATGCACTTGCACCCTGACTGCGACATCCCCCTCAAACCTTTTTTTCTTCGCTGTGAAAAAGCATGTGAAAAGATTCCTCATTTATGTAAGGCTGATTTTATCGTGTTTTAACTTCCTTCGAACCGCTCCAAACTGAATCCATGCTTTAACAGCCAGCCATGGGTAGATTTCCCGTGCTAATTCTTACACATCCTACTTTTCCTGCAATCTCTGGTGTCTTCCAATGCATTGCGCTCAGTCCTCAGCTTTTTATTACACACGCAATGACCTTCCCTTCAGTGCTTCGTCACAAGCATTCATTGACCACTATGAGGTCTGCCATCTTGCAATCAATACCAGCATTTCAATTTTCCAGAACAATATTTTGCACGTTCTAGAATGGCCCGTTCGCTAATTTTACTAAGAATGCACTAATATTTTTTTACTGCCAGCGTAGCTACATTTTTCCTACCTATAAAGTGCTACTGAGGAAGGCATATTCAATACATACTGGTTCAAATACTCAGCCATTAATATGGCCCACAATGTAATATGGCCTCACCTATTAACCTTATACACCCACCCACAACCTAGGATATTTACACCATGACATGTTCATAGCGTCACCATCTTCCAAGTTACTTGCTTTCATAACCCTGTGCGGCATCAGCTTCGGTATTCTAATGCCACATGACACAAACCTAACATCACAAGAATCTCGGGATGAGTTCAGACCTGATCCGCTTGTTTTATTCTCTCAGACTACTGATGAAACTCCAGTGTCACAACACTAAATGTGAATCATCAAATTCCTTCATCTCGTGCAGAAAACTCCAGGCTTTTTTATTCTTTACCATCAAATAACCAACAATCTGTTCCTACTCATGGTTCTTTCTGCACTAGCCGCACAAGCACTGTCGCACCTCAGCTCTTGCCATTGCATTTCAAGATTCATTTTCTTTTGCCACGAAAGGCTGGAATGGTCTTCCACCTCACAAGGCTGCGCTCGCTAACCTCTTGTCCTTTGAACTGGTCACTGCAGAAACCCACCCAGTAAAATGACAATGTGACTTCAGTGATTTAAGGAAATCCCCGAAGGCAGAGAACATTTGTAATAAGGAAGTAATTACTCATTAGCATCCACCCAAAAGCAGCGCTATAGCTGCAAAGGAAAGCTATACAGCTGTCTCGGAAACTTCGTAGTTAATAAAAAATTCGCCCTGTTTGTGGTTCAAACCCGGGATCACTGCGTCACCGGGGCAGTCGCCTTAAAAACTTAGCTAATAGGGACGGCTAGCATATGGTAAGGCAAGATATCGAAGTGGGAAAGGTGTTGGTCCAATGTTTCAGGGGATCCCTCAAGTTGGAGATGATTTGTAGGACTAATTACTCCTTAGCAACCACCCAAGCACAACCATAAGGCTACAAAGAAAAGCTACAAAGCTTTCCTTTGTAGTTGTATGGCTGCGCTGGGATACTAATGAGTAATTACTCCCTTATTAGTAAATTACGAACTCATCAAGCTCCTACTTACACCATATCAAAGCTCACCAATCAAGTATTGTCATCTAAGGACCGTTGAGGAATAACAAATATTAAAATAAATTGATCTTATAAGGATCTGATAAGGCAAATCAATACAATACTCTCTTATGCATGTGTTCATCGAGAACTTTCCTCATAACCTATTTCAAGTAATATCTGGGCAGATTTACAAAATACTTGCATTTAGGCTATATGCATGTGTTGATCGAGAACTTTCGTGATAACCTAATTCAAGTAATATCTGGGCGGATTTACAAAATAGTTGCATTTAGGCTATATGCATATGTTGATCGAGAACTTTCCTCATAACCTATTTCAAGTAATATCTGTGCTGATTTACAGAATAGTTGCAATTAGGCTATATGCATATGTTGATCAAGAACTTTTGTTATAACCTGTTTCAAGTAATATCTGGGCAGATTTACAAAATAGTTGCATTAGGCTATATGCATATGTTGATTGAAAACTTTCCTCATAGCCTATTTCAAGTAATATCTGGGCGGATTTACAAAATAGTTGCATTTAGGCTATATACATGTGTTGATCGAAAACTTTCCTGATAACCTATTTCAGGTAATATCTGGGTGGATTTATACAATAGTTGCATTTAGGCTATATGCACGTGTTGATCAAGAACTTTCCTCATAACCTATTTCAGGTAATATCTGGGCGAATTTACAAAATAGTTGCATTTAGGCTATATGCATGTGTTGATCGAGAACTTTCCTCATAACCTACTTCAAGTAATTTCTGGGCGGATTTACAAAATAGTTGCATTTAGGCTATATGCATGTGTTGATCGAGAACTTTCCTCATAACCTATTTCAAGAAATATCTGGGCGGATTTACAAAATAGTTGCATTTAGGCTATATGCATGTGTTGATCGAGAACTTTCCTCATAACCTATTTCAAGAAATATCTGGGCGGATTTACATAATACTTGTATTTAGGCTAACTTGCACACTCTACACAAGCTAGGTCTAACTTAAACACTGCAAAGCTAAGCATGCATTATTGTGCCTATCTGTGTCAAACAGTCTTTCCTTTGGGCTTGTCTTTTATCGCCTCTTTGGCTAAGCAACACACAGACTTCATAATGTGGCTCAGTGAGAATGCTACGTGTGTATGCTTATGCATGTGACTCTTGCATATTCAGGATAGTGTTAACTCGACTATTGGTTCATCTTAAACCCAAAAGCTATCAACTTCAATCTGCAGCAAGGAGATGCCAGTAAAAGACAAAAGCCATCACAGCCTTTCTTTTTATCTTCGGCCTACTTCAACTTGGCCTTTTCCAAGTTTATGATGCCTATCGATGGCTCAGTGAATTTCTTTTTTTGAGAACCAGACTGGCAGTGAACTAGGTGTACTTTGCTGAATGTATTGATAGTCAGCATCTAATAGCACATTCCAAAATTCAACATATATCAACTGGTAAAAGCATCAGTTAAAAGTTAGCAATGGTCATTTTTCCTTGCTATTTTGGGAACTGGTCGACGTTCACAAAAAGTCATAATATATTTTACTGATCAGCGAAAATAACCCTTACACGTTACTTTAAAGTTGTATCAGAGAACATATACATATATGCCTGTCAGATATACCTAAATTGCTAATTTTTAATTTAATTTTATTCTGCAACATCATAGCTCTCTTACTGGAAATACAATTTTACAAATTCTGCTTGAGATGATAGTGTTTGCTTGAGATGACCAGAAAATATGGTAATCGTATCCTGTTTCCCTGACTGCACAAAGTATTCTTTCGTTAATCTGCTTTCAGCGACGACACTATGGCCCGTTTCTAGGGACCATAACAATACTACGAGCAGCAGCACCATTTTTTAATCAAGTAACGCGAAAAAAATCAACTCATCAAGCCTCCAAATGCATTTTTTTTATGTTCGATATTTCAAACCACATTCCCGATTAAGAAAATTTAAACACACGGCTCATTTCCGATGATGATGGCCATCAATTTTGCAATATACCTTTCCCCCATAATAAAAAAATATTAGTGAATTCAAGTTAATTAACCGTTTAATTATTTATTCACATGATGCACATAATATCCGTCTTGCTGTACAATCCCGCTCAAGAAACCACACCAATTTATCTCTTATATTTTAAAATAAATACCTGTAAATGTTAAAAAAAGGTTGGGCAGGGTTTAGCCACAGTTATACCCAAAGGTCGAGCGAAAGCATTTCGGCAATGGCCTGGCCCAAATTTGGAGGTCGTCATCGTGTTGGGCACGCTCAATTATAGTTGGACATAGCTTTTGGTCCAAATCGGCCAAGGTCAAATTTCAGGGGTGGCCAAGGTCAAATTCCGTGGGTGGCCTGGCCCAAATTTGGAGGCCGCCATCGCGTCGGGCATGGTCAATTCTGGCTGAACATAGTTTTTGGTCCAAATCAGGCAAGGTCAAATTTCGTGGGTGGCCCGGTCAAAATTTGGAGGTCGCCATCGTGTCGGGCACGGTCAATTATGGTTGGACTTCGATCTTGGTCCAAATCGACCAAGGTCAAGTTTCAGGGGTGGCCAAGGTCAAATTCCGTGGGTGGCCCGGTCCAAATTTGGAGGTCGCCATCGTGTCGGGCACGGTCAATTATGGTTGGACTTCGATCTTTGTCCAAATCGACCAAGGTCAAGTTTCAGGGGTGGCCAAGGTCAAATTCCGTGGGTGGCCCGGTCCAAATTTGGAGGTCGCCATCGTGTCGGGCACGGTCAATTATGGTTGGACTTCGATCTTGGTCCAAATCGACCAAGGTCAAGTTTCAGGGGTGGCCAAGGTCAAATTCCGTGGGTGGCCCGGTCCAAATTTGGAGGTCGCCATCGTGTCGGGCACGGTCAATTATGGTTGGACTTCGATCTTGGTCCAAATCGACCAAGGTCAAGTTTCAGGGGTGGCCAAGGTCAAATTCCGTGGGTGGCCCGGTCCAAATTTGGAGGTCGCCATCGTGTCGGGCACGGTCAATTATGGTTGGACTTCAATCTTGGTCCAAATCGACCAAGGTCAAGTTTCAGGGGTGGCCAAGGTCAAATTCCGTGGGTGGCCCGGTCCAAATTTGGAGGTCGCCATCGTGTCGGGCACGGTCAATTATGGTTGGACTTCGATCTTGGTCCAAATCGACCAAGGTCAAATGTTTGGAAATGACGGAATGGCGAGCGACTTTTGCGCAAAAGTCGCGACTCAAATTCACCCTGTATATATCAGCCCATATAACATGACCCGAGGTTGTTTTGTACCTTTGGGAACGAGGCGGCGCAGATTGTGGCGCCGACTCGTTGCTGCTTTTGACGGGCTACATTTGCGGTCGCTGAACTCCGATGTTTTCAGTCATTTACTTGCGCCCTAGCACATCCGAATGCCGCTGAGCGCCTGAGCAACGAGCCTATACAGGCTAATGCCGCCTGTATATTTACACCACCACCCCTACGGGAATATCTCGGCAACCGTCGAGCGATCGCACGCGCGGTTAAGTGCACAATGCTAAACAATTGTTTGAACACATATTCCCCCTATCGGCGAAAATACGCGAAGCCCTAGAAAACAAGCGTTCTGGCAGTGCTCCGCTTGTATGCGGTCCACAAAGAGCGATAAACGGCAAACAGATTATAAGAACAAGAACGCGCAGACCGGCTCGTCGACGCGCCCATTTAAGCCGACAGTTGAACCAAACATTTTGCAGCGCCAACACATGCTATGCGCATCCACGCGAAGCTTTTCGTGCGAAAGCACGCACTCATATATACGCTCACCGACACCGACCAAGAATCTGATCGCCTACGTGCAACTAGAAGCAGCACGTGGTCTTCGCGTTTAGTACAGAGCTGCCGCCGACGAGAATGGGCGGCACCAGAGACATGCTTACGCGGCATGCACCTTTGCCACCGATTCTCGCCGCATCTCGATCGGCGACAGCGGTCCGCGAAGTGCGGCCGCCACGCGCTCCCGTGTTTCCTCGCATGCTTATAGCTGTATACGTACTACGTACAGCTGGAACGCACGTACTGTCGGCGTCAAATGAAATGCGAACAGCGGAGCGCGTGGCAAACGGTCAAGCTTAGGCCGTCTGCCTGTCGTTATCAATTACAGGCGCGCTCTTCCGGTTTGCGACTGTTTTCTTTTGTTTTATCTGAATATCGCTTCTTCGCTTTGCCGCTGGAGCGCCACATTCATGCTTTTCACCGATCACAACTTGCACAGCGTGGTTTCGCGGGCGGCAGCGAGTGAAGCGAGCGGCCCTATCTCCCTGGTAAACCTTTATTTTTTCGCAGAGCAAGCGCTTTAGCACCACGATGATGGCAGAAAAATCGAAGCGCTGCAAGTCAGGGATCTATCAGCGATCGCTTTACATACGCGGGTGACAGCCGCTGCCGCCAGAGGAACTGCGCTGCGCCAGTTGCGCTCCAGTGGCAAAGCTAGAAAACGAACTCGAGAAAACAGAAGCAAAAGTGTCGATAACCGGATGCGGGCGCCTATCGATGCTAGCGACAGGCAGACGGCCTAAGCTGGACCGTTCGCCATGCGTTCCGCTGTTCGCATTTGATTTGGCGCCGATAGTACGTACGTGCACACATAAATCAAAATAAATCGCAAATATCCACGACTGGGAGTCGAACCCGCGGCCGCGCGAACAAATCGCTTCGCAGGCAGCTGCGCTAGAGCACTATACAGCTGCCGCCGCAACCGGTCTCGCCTCACGTTAAACTGCAACGCACTCTCGCGCTGTGCACTGCACATCGTCGTCTTCCATCTGCGACGCGAATAGACAAGATCAGCTTGACGTAGATCAGAGCTTAACCTGCCTAATATCGTTGTCAGACGTACCGACGACCCAGCAAAGCAAAAGCATGAGTCGCCAGGCTCAACGTCTGCTCGTTTCAACAACGTTAAAACCCTACCAGATTTTGGGTCGTCCGCCAGCGCGCCGGCAGCCGTAGAAACCGGCAATGGCCTCCTCCATGGCGATGGCGGAATGGTCACGTGACCAAACAAGGCAGCGCCCATGCTGAGAGCGGCGCAGCAACGGTCTCTCATCTCAGTGCACACCCGCTGTCTCACGTCTCAGTGCACACCCGAACCGTGCCGTAAGTGAAAGGAGGAAGGTGGGAATAAAAGAGGAACGATGTGTAGTCGCCGCATATTTTTTTATTAATCCGTTCTCTTGTGCAGCGTGTAGAGCTTCGGAATCTCGCTGCAATCACACGCAGCATCCCATTTGCAGGGCGCAGAAGGACCTGCAAAAACCACGCTCCAGTCAGTCACGACACCAGCTTTTCAGGTCACAGCATGCCGATGGCGGCAGGCCACGTTCGCTGCCGTCTGCAGTCCACTAGACGACCCTACCTTTGCGAACGCTAGCGACATGCTCACCACAGGTAGCGCACGAAGCTTCGCGACCGGTAAAAAAGTTTAAAAAGTGGAAAGATACTAAAGGCACACTTTTATTTCTCTTTCGTTCTCTTTTGTGGAACGGCTAAGAATTGCATATGCACAATGAGGTACACGCAAAGAGGAAACGCACGCCGCAACGGTTTCGCCGCTCGCGTCCTGCAAACGTAATACAGCGATTTTCATTTCCCTAGAGTCCGCCACTTCCTTAGCACTGGTTTTGTATTATACGCTCATACTTTCTCAACTTTCAATATGTTTTTGGAACAATCAAGCGCGAGGCGTAGGCATGCCGTCTAGTGGCGTTGGCCCGCGAGCACATGAAAATAGCTCACTAGCGGACGCCGACGGCTTTCGTTCGTAGCTTCAAAACTGCACCCTCACGATTGTCCACGGCAGTTGATGCGACACGACGGACATCGCGGCCGCGTTCGGTGGCACAGCAGTTGACGCGGCACGGCGAACATCGCGGCCGCGTTCGTCCACCGAACGCGACTACTCCAGCCAGCTGCGTTCGACTGAGAGACAAACGAATGCGTGCAGTAAGCATGAATGAAATTGTTTTATTACACACGCAACAAATTTCAAGTGAGGTGCGTTAAATGGCTCCGAACTATTCCATCTCCGTCACTCATAATTCCCCGGTTCTTCCCGCCTGCGGTGTTGCTTGCAGTACGTGCGGCTTGCGACCTCGCTACAATAGCAGGAGCAAAACCCACTGTTGGTTTGATTCGCGACTAAAACGCGGTTACCTTACCGTTTAACGGCTCCTCGCTCCTCGACGCCGCTTTCTTTGCCCCTTCGTGCCCGGCCTAGCATGCGTCTCAGCCACCGCAGAAGTATCCAGCTGCATGAAAGAAAAGCAAGTTGAATACAAGTACACACACAGAGAGACGCTGACTGCAGCCTTACCGTTGAATCGTCTGCTTGTTCCGCACTTGCAACTTCCAGTTCCTTTTCCCGAAGCGCATTTCGTAGATTCAACTCTTCGACCTTCAGCTTGCTGGCTAAGTCTTTGAGTTTCTGTAATGCCTCCAGGAGAAGCTTTTCTTCGTCTTTCAAATAACTAGCCCACAGCAGCTCCGCCATGTTTGCTTACTTGGATGATAAAGCGAGCGCACCGATGTCTTCACTGTGTTGCGACGCCACCTGCAGGTGAATACAGAATGCAGCTGTTGCGTACCTTGTTGCCGCTGACGCTGGCCCATCGAGGCACACTTCTGTCGTCGCGTCGTCAGATCGACACCTACGCCTCTCACGGCTAAACCACTGGCTTGTTCACGCTGAAATTTTGCACGGAGTGGCATTTAGTGCTTAGTTTTATTTCATACTACATGTAGTAGGGGTACTTGCTTGATCTGGGGTCAGATTACGCAACTGTGACAAATTCTGTCAAAAGTTTTGACAGTGACGTCAAAATGACGAAACGATGAGACGTCACCACGGACGCTACGAGGAATCAGCCAATTACAGCAGGGCGGTGCCTCGAGAGCATTCGAGAGGCCGTCTGCTGAATTTTTTAAAAAAAAGAAATAAGAAATAAGCAACGATGAAAATAACTAATATTTTATTTTGCCAAAACATTGTGCTGAAAGTTCGAAAGTATTAAGCAAAACAAAAATCGTTCGAAGTTGTGTTATTAAATTGACTGGTGGGTAATACCCCTGTAACACTAGCAAATTTAATGTCATTCCAATCGAATGTCATTCGATGCCTCGAATGTCATTCGGTCTCTTTCGGTGCTGCACGGTAAAATATAATGTCATACGAAAATGATGGCAATGACGATCAGTGAAAAAAAAATAGTACAATTCAAACATGTCAATGCGCATTAAATATGTTACAAATTGTTGTGTAGTGTTTTAAAAGCGGGTGAGAACATTTCTGTGCAATACTATAAGCTTAAAATTTTATTTCTGGTCATTCTGCGGAACTTCAGCCATCAAAAGCCAAGCCAAGTACAAAGTCAACCACAAATCCGAAAAATGTAAACAAACAAAATGGCTGACACGGCGGCGCGTGAAGCGTGGAAATTACTTATGAAAGGTGAAGTGCTCAGTGACATGTTTAAGTACTTCCGAGCTAAACGAACATGTAACGCCAACCAGCAAGAAACACGCAACCCAAAAGGATCGGCGGTCGCGGGAAAAGCCCTGCTACAGTGAACTAGCCCTGCTTCACGGTTGGCTGCTGCTGGGACCGAGAGTAATAGCTATCCACGACAGCTACAAGTGTGAAGAAGTTCGCACCAAAATTAACTTTTTTTAGCAGAGCTAAATAAATAGAATTTCTAACTTTGACAGTACGCACACTATTTTTTCGCGTCGCTTGTTTCTGCTGCGCGTATGGTGTCCAGAGTACACATTCGGTTTCGTGAACTCATTCGATAGCGAATGTCATTCGAACCTAATGACATTAAATGTTCCCGTGTAGCAGCAGATTAATCACATTAGGTGCGAATGACATTAAATTTGCTAGTGTGACAGGGGTATAACTTTAGGTGCCGCGGGGGTGTGCTGACGGCAGTAAAAAGGGCACGAAAGCGGCGAAAGCAGCTGTTCCGCGCCGTGTTATTGTTTTTTTGCGCGGCGTCTGGAATCTAGCTGCCGTGCGGTTGACCTAAGTGCGCAGAAAAATTTCAACGAATACGGTGAAGGCTACGTGACTATAGAGCGAACTTGCAAGAAGCGTTTGGTACGAAATCGGCAAAGACAACTTGTTGAAGTCTGTGCTGTTCGGCTCGTTCGATCGATGACAAAAATGCCAAAAAGTGAGGTGTTGCAGTGTGTGATGTGTGGTTGTCTGTTTCTTTTCCCTTGGGAAACAGAAGACGACCACGAAGTGCGGTTTGCTGGGAAAAATAAAGTGTTTTGCCAGCATAAGCGTGTTTTATTTTATGTAGCTGTGTGTCACAGAGGTGACGACGGCACCCACCCCTTCTGCGCACTAACTTTACAAATTGCCTCCAACACCCGCTGTACGCATTTGCTCATCGCCGGTTGTGCGATGAAGACGTACGCCTCATTACCAACGGCAGCTTGAAAGCCGCCGGTAGCAAAGAACCGCAGTGCACATAGCACCTGCCGCCGCACAGACGGCGCGCTCGCAAGAAAATTTCCTTCCAGTTCATCGGCGGCTTCGTCGCATAGCCACTCCACAGTCCGCTTCTTCAGTCGAAAAAGGCGTCGAAATAGTTCGTCCGGCAAGTCAAACGTAAAGTTCCCGTTCCAGTGACTTTAGTCAAACGCGTCTTCGTGCGCCCTCCTTCGCCGTTGCTGGCGCTAGCGCAGCCGCCTCAGGCCCGTTTCACATGCATGCGATTTTCGCCTGCGACACTGCGAATTCTGTCGGTCTAGTCGCAGACGGCTTGCGATCGAGTTTCGTCATAACCCCCTAGCTGTTCAGGGGGTAGTGGTTCTGTCCGGTTGGTATTCAGTCGCAGTGTCGGTGTGTTCGCTCTCCGACTGACCATTGGGGAGCGCCGAGATGGCGTGCGACGTGCGGCCACGTGGGAGCTGTTACCGCGGTGGAAGCAAAACTGTTGTAGTGAAAACATGCGGAATAATGCCTTGCATCTAAAAATACGCTGGTCATAAAATCATGAACACATTCCGTGTGACGTTTCTGTCGCGTTTAACAATGGGTTGCCTATGTAAATATCAAGCAACCTTGCCTGTTCCTTCGACCGAATTCGTTGTGTCGGTGTTGCATGTGAAAGCACTGACCAAAAATCGCACTACGGCACTACGGAGAGTTGCGTAATCAGGCCCCCGGGGTCAGATTACGCAACTCTCAATTAGCAACTGTCAATTAGAAAAATTGTCAAAAACTTGTCAAAAAGGTGACAATAAGCCTCGCTCCTATTGGTCGGTTGTGGCCGGCGGCCATTTTGCTTTTTTGCGTCATGGGTGGCTGCAGGTTACGTCACGGATGTGGCAGAAGTGGTGACGTTGCACACCTAATTATGCAGCCGCTAATTGACAGTTTTTTTGTGACAGTTTCGAGTCCGCCAGTTTGACACAGACTTCAACAAGTTGTCTTCGTCGATTTCGTACCAAGCGCTTCTTGCAAGTTCGCTCGGTAGTCACGTAGCCTTCACTGCATTCGTTGAAATTTTTCTGCACACTTAGGTCAACCGCACAGTATAGCTAGATTCCAGACACCGCGCAAAAAACAATAACACGGCGTGAAACAGCTGCTTTCGTCGCTTTCGTGCAAAGCGGCCTTTTTACTGCCGTAAGCACACCCGCGCGGCACCGAAAGTTACCCACCAGCCAATTTAATAGCACAACTTCGAACGCTTTTTGTTTTTCTTAATATTTTCGAACTGTAAACACAACGTTTGGCAAAGTAAAATATTGGTTATTTTCATCGTTACTTATTTCTTATTTCTTTTTACAAGAAGTTTAGCAGACGGCCCCTCTAATGCTCTCGGGGCGCCGCCCTGCTGTAATTGGCTGATTCCTCGTTGCGTCACGTGGTCACGTCTCATGGTGTCGTCATTTTTACGTCACTGTCAATAACTTTTGACGGAATTTGTCACAGTTGCGTAATCTGGCCCCTGGTCTGAATAAACCTGCAAACCGGACAAAGGAAAGTTTTCGCAAAAGCTGTACTGGTAGCGCCATCTCTCGTCCTAAAATGGTTGGGGGCAGATTTTTAGCCAAGCCTCCCTTGCCTCATGGGTCCGGCGGGAGTGTCCGCCTCACCTGTCAATCAAATGACGTCGTCAAGACTAAAATAAATAGAAAATAAAACAATAAAAGCAAGAACATCAAAAACGAAATAAAATAAAAAAATAACACGAAAATGAAAAATAACAAGAATAAAACAGAAATTAAAACAAATCAAAATTAAAAATCACCACAGAGAAATTATAAATACACATCGCGTACTGCCTCGTGGAAAAAATCCGCGTTCTGGAAAGTTTCATGCTTTCACATTCCTGCACGTAAGCAGCCTTAAGTGCCCTCAGAAATTTTTAGCACATCCGGGTTCAAGTCCCTTGATGAGCACTCCTAGAACAGCTTTAATCCAGACAGCAGGACGACCATTTACCGTGTCGTTAGCGTATTTACTGTACAACGGTGCTAAAACTTACGCGCCGTCTGCTTTCGCCTTTCTGCCACTGTCAGGAGGCAACCGTCGTGCGGAAAATAAGGTAACTGCGACCGTAAAGCAAGGCAACGATAGCAACGGCAACACAGCAGGAAACACATGTGCCGAAACTTGGCCGGCACACCGCACAGGTCGCCGCTTGCGAACTGCCGCCCCACAGCAAGGATGGACACGCGTAAGCACCAATGCGCCCCTCCGCTCGACTCAAGCGCCTTGGCTCGGTGTAGCTGACGTAAGCACCAGAAAAGAAAAAAAAACAGTCGCGCTTCCATAGCCGCGCTATTAGAAAGACTGCATGCTACACTGGGGCAACGATAAAATGTCTGCGCAGGAGTCGAGCTTTCGGCAACGGCGCTACTCCCTGGCTGCCCTGGTCATCTCTAAGCCTAGCCGATTTCGCATCGATGCCGCAGTGGACAGCGCTACGGAACTGGCCAGAGATGTAATGAACTCTCGTCAGCGCTTTACTGCTAACACTGTCTCGTAATAAAATTATTTAGATATGCTTGATTTCCGCGATCAGCGGCAGCAGCAGCAAAGCGGCTATGAGAAGAACCTGCCTGTATAGTAGTAGTGATCACTTCGGCCAGCAACTCGATATGGCCAACGACCTTCATTTTTGACATTCATCTATCCCAGTGCTTGTCATGAACGCGAACAAACAATACTAGCGCATTTTTTTTTCTTCTGACGCCGGCATCCAATATGGTAGACCAGGCCCTTACAGGGTGTTCTGTATTTATTTGTCCAGATTGTAAAAATTTTCCTGCGTAAACTACTGCGCTAGTTGGGCTCAGCTACCGACCACAAGTTAGCGTACGGTGATCTGAGTTTTTGATAAACAGTTTAACATCGTAACTTAACTGGATAATCCGGAACCGGCGAAAAAGTTCTGTCGTCTGCGCGCAGAATTTTCGTCGAGGCGAGCGGAATAGCCGATTTAGGGTCCCTCGATCCAGCTTCCTTTCCATGGTGCATGGTTAACAAGACAGGGTTAATTGGAGAGATATGGGAGAGACATTTATCCTGCAGTGAACGTAATAAGGCTGATGATGATGAAGTGAGAGGTCCTAATCCCTTTAACGCGATAGCATTAAAGGGACACTGAAGAGAAATTGAAGTTGGCTTGTATCGATAGATACCAGCTCCTAAACACAAAAGCGCCACTCTTTCTGGAAACAAAGCTCTTGTAAGGTAGGAAAGAGCAAGAACTAAAATACAGGTATCGCCGCCACCGGCCAATCTCAAGTACAAGCGTGATGATGAAATAGGAGGAAAGACACCGCAGATCTCTGAAGCTGGCAAAGGTGCCTGAAGGTTACGTGTTTGATCGATATTGAAGTATATATGTTTTGTTTCGAAACCACTCGTGCACTTTTGCCGCCGCGGTGGCTGAGTGGTTATGACGTTCGGCTGCTGGCCCGAAAGACGCGGGCTCGATCCCGGCCGCGGCGGTCGAATTTCGATGGAGGCGAAATGCTAGAGGCCCGTGTACTGTGCGATGTCAGTGCACGTTAAAGAACCCCAGGTGGTCGAAATTTCCGGAGCCCTTCACTACGGCGTCTCTCATAGCCTGAGTCGCATTGGGATGTTAAACCACCTTAAACCAAACCAAACCAAACCAACTAGTGCACTTTTATCACTCGAGGAAGACGGAAAAAAGACCACCTGAATGTTGGAAGTCAAAGAAAACCTGCAACTGGCGGAGCAACAAGCGGCCAGCTGAGTTCCGGTATGTTTTGGCGTGCTTCGCGGCTGTGCGTTCTGCGTGCCTGCATGGTTGCGTTATGCGCCTCGATTTACAAGGGCGGAGCTGCAGAGAACCCCCAAGTGCCTCCTCAGAAGAAGTTCGTGCAACGGCACGCAACCGCGACAAGGAAAAAGAGCTGTGTACAGCCAATGTTCAACGCTCCTCCGTGTTAGCAAACGCACCGCTCGGCGTGTTCGCATCGTCAACGTTCCAAGACGCTGGGCTGCATAGCCAGCGTTACGAGGACAGAATTTAAAAATGCCCGCACGTACCATTCGCTGCACATCAGCCGTGACGGTGGCTCGGCTGTGACAGCGACGCTGCCGACTCCTCAGCGCTAAGACTTTCTTGTCAGGCCCGCAGCCTCAGCCCTCAAAAGCATCGCACGCGGTGGGTTTGAGGTCGCTAAATGCAGGCCACAGTGCTTTGCGAGAACCTCGTTGTCGCTGTCGGGAACGGAATCCATCGTAGCGTTGGTGCAAACGTAAAACGAAGCGACGACGATTGATAGAGGCCTTCAACGGTCTGGCCGGCAGTAGTATTCGTATCGGCTGCTGCTGGGCGGGAGCGCAGCGCTCGCGGCCACCAATCACGGAGTCCTCGTTTCCTTTTCCAGCGCTTTGCGACACTCTTGTCCTATTTCGTCATCAGAGAGTCCCGAGTTTGAATCGTATCGGCGGGAAAAAGTTTTTCAACTTGGAATCCAAATCTCTTAGCAATAAATGCACATTTCGCTGCCGGACAAATGGCAACAAAACCACAAAATGTCGAACTATCGGATTTTACTAACAAAAAAAAATTGATAGCGTTCTCTTCAGTGTCCCTTTAAACGCCCCGCTACCCAGACAGTCCGGCGCCGGCGTTGTCGGCGTTGTGAATGAAAAATAACGGGCATGACTCTGGCAGGTGGTGCCCAGAGAGCAACCTGGGAGGCAGGTGGGCCACCTAGGTCACGTGACCCTGCGGCGTCATCACAACCTGCCCACTGGATTGTGAGCAAACTGCCCACCCTACCAGGTGGCAGTTAAATCAATGATTCGTCAATCGCGAAGAAGAACCTGGGCTTCACAAGGCCCACCGCTGGGAGCACCTGCCATTGCAGAGCACTGGCGCATCGCTTAAGCGCTGCACCATTGCGCCAGGAGGGGTATGAGGATCCCCAAGGAAAGTAGAGAATGACCTTCCAATTTTTAATTTGCAGTCTCGCAGTACCCCAGATGGCGCAGCCTGTAAAATCTGCTGCTCTGCTGGCCTCGACGAAATTCTGCTCGCAGACGACTGCGGCTATTCGCCGATACCGGAGAGTCCAGGCAAGTTTCAATGTTAAATTGCTTATATAAAAAAAAAGTCTATTATAAGATACCTTGCAGTCGGTAATTGAGCCAATAGGCCTGTAGTTTGCGCAGGAGAATTTTTCACAACCCCGATAGATAAATATGGAACACGCGGTATGTTGGCAGGCCGGTAGGCCGGCCCCGAGAAGAGCGCCCTACGTCATCATGACGCTGCAATTCTCCGCGCTCGCATTGGCTGCTGCCACCCGCCGCAGTGGCGCTGGCGGCACACAGCGTGCCGGTCACGCGACGCAGGCGGCGATCGCCGGTCTGCACACGGCCGGACTGGAGATGAGCAAAGTGACATACTTCCGGGCGAATAATAATAATAATAATAATCCGGGCTAGTTGGTGTGATTCCATTTGACAGCGTGAACGGCGGGAATGGGTTATGTGTTACCCTCGTCCCAACTTTCACGCTGGCCCTCTCAAATGGAGAGAAGCGCGCGCCCGCCGCTCTCAGTCTGGCCGTGGTCTGCCGGCCTGCAGGTGGAATGGCGCACGGCTAGGAAGGCATAAAGGACCTCCATGACAGCGTACTTATCGACCATGATATGAACACTTGATGCGATTCCTAGCACTGTGCTTCAGTCAAGGCTGGGAACGATAATTAATGAAGTATTCTCGATACCGATAATAATAATAATTGGTTTTGGGGGAAAGGAAATGGCACAGTATCTGTCTCATACATCGTTGGACACCTGAACCTCGCCGTAAGGGAAGGGATAAAGGAGGGAGTGAAAGAAGAAAGGAAGAAGAGGTGCCGTAGTGGAGGGCTCCGGAATAATTTCGACCACCTGGGGATCTTTAACGTGCACTGGCATCGCACAGCACACGGGCGCCTTAGCATTTTTCCTCCATAAAAACGCAGCCGCCGCGGTCGGGTTCGAACCCGGGAACTCCGGATCAGTAGTCAAGCGCCTAACCACTGCGCCAACGCGGCGGGCGATACCAATACCCTCAAAAATTGTATTTCAGATACTGATACAAGATACCGAGCCAAAATTAGATACTTCATACTACTTCGTTGATACTTGTATATACCCCTGAAACCGCCAATTTTAATAACGCTGGTATATATGATTTGCTAAGTTGATAAATTTCTCTCCGGTTTCTGGAATTTTCAGTGTATTTGATATAGCGCACTGTATTTGAAAGGGTGTAAACGAATCCCGCCACCCGGATTTCTCAAATTTCTTGATCACCGCCGTCGGCGCAGCTGTTTCGTTTAACTTTAGCATTGGAATGATGCCGTGGTGCCGTTGAAGCCATCACTTAAGCAGCCTAGCAAAATCTTTTTTTTTAAGACAATGCTTTTATGCGAATCGGTCTCTGGGCCCTTGACTGCATACGGTACCGGTTGCCTCTGCCTTTTCCCTATGCACCTTCTTACGCTTGAAAAAAAAAAACGAACAGTTATTTCCCTAGGGCTACGTTTAACACATGTGTGAAGTTGAACATTCTTCGTTAAAGGCTAGAAGGAAAACAACAAAAGAATAAAAGAGCTCAAACCGCCAGTCCGAAAGAGCCTGGCGATGCGGCCGTGTTTTAATTGCGAAGCCGTGTTCTATTTTATGAAGGTAGCTTTTAACGCGACAGCGTTAAGGGTCCCGTTCAGCGGAGAAGCCACCATAGTTGGCGTGTAGAGAAAATCTGGATTGATCGAGAGGATCGTGACGTCACAACCACATAACATCGTAATTAAAACACTTCACAATGATTACTCAGTGCAATTATGACGTCACTAGAGAATACCTCATTGGTCTAAAGGGTCGTGACGTCCTTCTACCACCATTACGTAGTGCCTCTGAAGAATGAAAAGCAACTGCGATGAAAACAAAAACGCGCCCGGGATCCCGTACGGGCCGCGGCCATGATCGAACCGGTCGAATTTCGATGGAGGCGAAATTGTAGAGGCCCGTGAACTGTGCGACGTCAGTGCACTTTAAAAAACTCAAGGTGGCCTAAATTTCCGGAGACCTTCACTAAGGTGTCCCTCATAGCCTGAGTCTCTTTGGGATGTTAAACCCCATAAACCATAACCAAATACATGAAAACGCACTCTCTCAGTGGAGAGATGCATATGTCTCATCTGTTTATTTTGCATGCATCAACGCTTTAAAATGTATCATCAGTTAAGCAGAAATGTTTTATAATGACTTTGTCCGATAGAAATGAGACTCAAGAAGAATTGAAACCTTGAAGGCACTGAAGAAGAGACGATCGATGTGGACACTTACGGACCCGACAGAAATTGTGGGCTATCTAGACGTTTTCCTTACAAATATCTGAAAATTTTCCTCCCATTGATATTAATTCGTACTGAAGGCGATAATTGGGTTAACCGTAGAAAGCTTCCCAAAAACTGCAACAAAAATTTGGTGACAATATGATGTTCTAGCCATACCTGTTGGGAGTGTACGTGCTCAGGTCACGTGCAGAAAAATAAACGAAGGAAAAGAAGGAGTAGGAAAGAAAAGACGGCGGAGCAGTACTTTAAACAAAAAACACTAACTTTAGCCGCACACAACTCAAGAACGAAGCGGAAAATGCCCCTCAATGGCAAACGGCGTTGATCGATTCTCCCCCTGGGCTGATTCCCCCAGATGTGTGTGTAATAACCATGGTTTTATCGCATTAACCACTATGTCATGAAAATCAGCCGACGCCATTGGCCGGAGGGCCTCTTCTGAGGGGAATTTTCCGCTTTTTGAATTGATCACGATGGATGGATGGATGGATGGATGGATGGATACGGCTGAACCCTTTACATCGGGCGGTGGCTCAAGCCACCTAGCCATGTCTTGTGAAATTTTACTCCTGTCTTGCTTTTAGCCACCAATCAGATAACCTTCGCTTGGTTACTTTAAAATCCACTTTCCCTTCACTATCCCTAAACCCCAATGCCTTGGGTAAGTCAGCCCCGCTGCCTTCCACTGTAGGGTGAAGCCCTTTACAGAAAAGTATCAAGTGTTCAGCCGTTTCCTCCTCCTCTCCGCACGCAATGCACAAAGTGTCTATCTCCTGGTACCTGACTCTATACGTCTTAGTCCGCAAAACTCCAGTCCTGGCCTCAAACAACAAAGAACTTCCCCTACAATTATCATAGATATTTTCTTTGACAATTTCCTGTTTAAAGGTCCGGTATGTTTCCAGTGCCGATTTTGTCAGCATCCCTGTTTTCCACAAAGCTCTCTCTGTTCCTTTAACCTTTTTCTTAACCGATAAATGCTGATTTGCCCCCTTACTGCTGTCCAGATATTTGCTTGTCAATTTTCTAGTTCGCTTTCTCCATTTCGTGTCAACATTCTTTATATACAGGTATCTGAAAACTTTCCTAGCCCACCGCTTTTCCTCCATACTTCTCAATCGTTCCTCAAATGCTATCTTACTGCTAGCCCCTCTGCTCTCGAAAGACGCCCATCCCATATCCCCCTGTACCCCCTGATTTGGTGTATTGCCATGTGCTCCCAAAGCTAACCTCCCTACTCCCCGTTGCCTAATTTCCAGCCTTGCTTGAACATCTGGCCTCATACACAGGACCGCATTCCCGAAGGTCAGGCTAGGGACCATCACCCCTTTCCAGATCCCTCTTACCACCTCATACCTATTGTAATTCCACAGTGCCCTATTTTTCATGACAGCTGCATTCCTACTAGCTTTATTCATTACATATTTTTCATGCTCTGTCAGATACTCAACACTGTTATTTATCCACACCCCAAGATACTTGTACTCATTCACTACTTTTAGCACGAACTCCTGTATTCTATGCTCGCTGCCCTCTTCATTAAATATCATGACTGCAGATTTTTCCTTACTATACTTGAAGCCTAATCTATCTCCCTCTGTACTGCATATGTCTAACAACTTCTGCAGGTCTTCCTTGTTGTCAGCCATTATCACTATATCGTCCGCGTATATTAGTCCCGGTAATGTCTGTTTAATCAATTCCACTTGCTTGAAAAAAGATAGGTTGAAGCCTAGTCCACTCCCCTCTAGCTTGGCTTCCAAACCTTGCAGGTACAACATGAACAACAAAGGGGACAGAGGACATCCTTGTCTAAGCCCCCGCTGTATCTCTACAGGCCCTGATACATTTTTTTCCCATTTTATGAGCACTCTGTTACCTCTATATATATCTTTTAAAAGATTAATTACTCCATTTTCCACATCCAATGTGCCCAATATGTCCCACAAATGCTCCTGAGTAACGTTGTCATAGGCTCCCCTAATATCCAGAAATGCTAGCAATAAGGGCCTATGTTCCTTTTCCGCGATTTCTATACGCTGTGTCAATGAAAATAGATTGTCCTCCAACCTCCTTTGTTTCCGGAACCCATTCTGTAGTTCCCCTAACACCCCCTCGTTCTCCACCCAAGCCTGCAGTCTATCCTTTATAATTTGCATCACCACCCTGTAAACCACAGATGTCACTGTTATGGGGCGATAGTTACTTACGTCTGCTTTGTCCCCCTTTCCCTTATATATCATGTTCATTCTACTTAATCGCCATTCATCGGGGACTTTCTCATCCACTATCATTTTGTTCACTACCTGTATTAATGTTTGCTTGGATTTTGGTCCTAACTTCTTTATCAACATAATCGGGATACCATCTGGTCCTGCTGATGTGCCACTAGGAACCTTCTTCTCTGCCCTTTCCCACTCTCCTTGCTCAAGTGAAGCTATTGCTGTAACCAGTCTATCCTCCTTCGATAAATTATGTACCACGTGCTTTGCTGAAAATTTTTCCGTCATCCTTGTTCCTATGTGTTTTATTGCTTCATCCCCTTCTAGTCGAATACCCTCATCTGTAACAATAAACCTTTGTTCTAGCCTAGTTTTATTACTCATTGCATTTAGATGTTTCCAGAATTTTTGGGCTGCTTTTCTATCCTTTTTATTTACTTTTGACATCCATTGGGCACCCTTTCTTCTAATTTTCTCATTAATCAAATAGGATGCGTCCCTTCTACACTTTATGAAGGTATCCCATTTTCTGTCTACTTCAGGTTTTGGTTCCCCCCTCTTCTTGGAATATCTGTGTTCTCTGGATGCTTCCTTGCGCTTTTCTATTGCCCTCTTGACCTCCTCATCCCACCAACTCTTGGGTTTGCATCTTTTCCCTTTTAGCTTTACTCGCACCTTAGCTAGCTCTAGCTCCAGTAATCGAGTTAATTTGGTATAAGTCCATTCTGTTTCACTATCCTCAAAAATTACTTTCTCGATTCTTTTGGCTGCTACTTCCAATTGCTTTTCTGAGTAAAAATTTCCCCCTGATTGTTCATCTTGCTTCAGTCCTACATTGCTTTTTCTTCTGAAGCTCAACTTGATACGCTTGTGGTCACTACCTAGACTTCTGGAGCCATCTTCATCTATGCTCATTACCCCTAATCTGTTATACATCCTCTGTGACATTAGTGCATAATCTATCGTCGAGTGCAGACTCCCCGCCTCCCATGTTATGAGCCCTTCACACTTCTCGGTGCTGTTGCATACAACTAAATCATGCCTGTCACACATGTCCTGCAGCATGCTTCCTGTCGAATCCGTGTACCCATCCAGGTCTTCTATGTGTGCATTCATGTCACCTAATATAATTATCTCGCCCTGTCCTCCTAGCTCATCAATGTCGCTTGCAATACATTCTAACATTTTCCTGTTTTCCTCTTTGGCATTGACCCCTGTACACAGGTATACAAAGCCAAGGAGTGTTAGCTTGCCTGCCACTGTTCCTTTTAGCCATAAATGTTCCCTGCATCCCAGTCTAACCCTTTGAAAATTCATACTTTTATGAATGAATGCCCCAATTCCACCTCCCTTTCTGCTGCCCTCTGTTCTATTGCAATATTCCCATGCGTAGTCTGTGTTACAGGGTGGTTGTTCCATGTCTCTAAGATGTGTTTCCGCTAAACCATATACCATTAATTCCTCCTGTCTTAACTGTTCTTCTATTTCCTCCCATTTCAGTCTAATCCTGCCACCTTGCATGTTAATGAAACCTATATCTGAATTAACTTGGCCCTGGCGCTTGCGTCTCTTTCTTCCCCTATGGTTCCATTGTCCGTTTGATCTTAATTCTTCCTTCTCTACACTGGTTCCTTCAGAGCTCTGGGTCCCCCCAAAAAAGCTGTTGCCTGGCGACCTATCCTACTACCCACCTTCTTGCCAGTGGCACCACCGTAGTGGATGCCATCCTGTGCAAAAGGGTGGGGCCTAACCTCGTACACTTCCCTGTTCACCTCCATCACCTCGTACCTTAGTCGTCGACTCAATAGCCTAATTACCCGATTAGTCTAATTACCCGATTAGATTAATCACGCGTTCAACGCCAGACATTATTGGATGGTGGCGACATCTGCCGTAACAAAACCCAAACTTCTAATAAGAGAGTGGCCAGCCTGCCACTAGCATCGTAGGCGCAGTTGGCTTCAGAACAGGACAGCACAGGCAGCCTTTGGCGTCCACGAAATGTGTGCATGCCGCGGAAGGATTTTTCGAGTAAAATAATCGCAGTACATCACGCAACAATGCAGAGTGAAGACGTTGCCTTAGGAGCAGAGAACAGCATCACCCCCAAGCAGTGCGAAAGTCAAGAACTAAAAATACCAATCGCTGACAGAGCGTGCTGACCATTGACGTAGAACGGCGCACACCATGGGTAAATTTTCCTTCCTCCATGGCAACGTTAATCTATCAACGTTGCTTCATGGCGAGCGGAGAGCAGACGACGCGCGCCGAGTGAAGCAAAGCTCGACCACAGCGCCACTAGTTCGCGCGAGCGCCACACCCAATGTTAATGACAGTAAGGTTTCAACGAGAGATCTTTGATCTTAACAGTTCGCCGACACTGTAGCGGTCTCACAGTGGTGGCAGTAATATATAGCGCTTATAATTGACATACAAGATTACGCAATTCGAAAAATAAAGTGTTTGTAGTAGGAACCAGAGCTTGAAGGGACGATGCCAATCACTTGGCATAGTTTGTCTCTTTTAAAAATGAAACAAGCGTAAATGGAACCCTTCAACATAATCAGTTGCAAAAGTTCCATGCTTCAAAATGCGAGGAGTTCACAAGAAGCTTATTGGTAAAAAAATAAAAACAATTAAGCGTAGCAGACTTTCGCGCCAATATGAATAGATGGACTAGAAATTACATAGTGCCGCAAACCACCGCAACTGCCGCGTAAAGCTGTCGTCTCAGTTTAAAGGCGGCACCGTTTGCTTCCCCTAAAGTCACTGGACTTTATAGCTTCCCCGTTTCAAAAGGGACGCTCTTGCCTGCTTTTTGCCATCCATGCTGAATGTTCTCGAAGTGGCCAATCTTTTTGATGACATTGCACCCTGTGCAAGTGGTAATAGAACATAGTATTAAAAAAAAGATAATTGCGACCGTACATTTTGGAACATGTGTAAATTAAAGCTTCACAGCGGCAAAAACAGAAGGCGTAAACCGAGTTTTGAAAGCACAGAGCCTTGTTTCCGAAGATTACTAAGCATATTCTAATTCTTTAACCATTACTCAACCGACCAGCCCTCATGAAAGGTGTGCAAATCGGTTCGAGCGACTGTTGATGAGAACCAAAGGTTTCGGGCACTGTCGTGCAATAACTTACCCAATCACCCTAATGTGGACAATAGCATGGCCTAAGCTTTAAACCAGAGCATGAAGAATTTCCCCTTGCGCCGTCGCGTGTTTCACAATCTCTACGGCATTGGTCATGCAGCGCATAGCGTAAATTGCTATCGCAGCGCCCCTCGCGTGCAATTCCGCATTTTGCAACAACTAAGCACAAGCGTAACTAGCTGCATCAGAAAAGTGTGACGTGTTCTGCGTGTTCTCGATTTTGGCCAATCACCGTAGTGCCCGCCAAATGTAGTGCTCGGTGCTCTGTGGCTGCAGCGTGCTTAGCTGCGTGAAAATCGCAGTGTGAAAACTTGAAGCTGATTAATTAGTGGGCTTTGCATCACATGGTCGTCCCCGTGTTGTCCTTTCGACGAAGGTGCATAAACGCGGCCAACCGTCAGAAATGTCTGTGCTAACGTAGGTTGTGTGCTTCGATATTGCGCCGTGTTCTGGTGCAGTGTTTTCTGGTGAGGCAGGAAGAGCAGCTGGCGCGATGCCCGGCACACCGACCAAGAAGATGAAGCAGTGTGAGTCCCACCTTTCGAGGTGCTCCCATTAACGGTCAGGTACCAGTCGGCCTGTTGCAGTAAAAAGCGCGCAGAGTAAAAGGCCTGAACCGGCGCTGCCCGTTCTGCTTACACGATTTAGCTTTACATTGCTAGTCTGCTTCTAGGATGGCATAGGTGTTGAGTCATCGGAATATAAAACATAATTCCTATCGTCGTGCAAGTGACTGAAACCTTCTGTTGAACTATCCATGACCAGCCACGTAAGTGGCTAGAAAAGCCATATAAGAACGAGATATCCTTGCCAGTTTCCATGAAAATTTATTAAGCAATCCAAACTTCTCCTTGGCATTTGAACTGTAAATGTGTGCAGAACCTCAATGTGCAAAGTTGCTTTACAAAGAGTAAACTATTCCAAGTGCTTCAGTTGTGATAAGGTATGTGACATGCTCACCTCTACATGTGCTCACTCTTATGATCACTGCATTAGTAACGGTGCACATGGTTTACCAGTGGCTGAAAAATATTTGTTCCTCTTGTACAGTTTGCATCAGAACAGTGTTGTGCAATCACATTTTAGGACCCAGAAGACATTGTCACTGAAACGTACGTAGACATATGGGATGACTGCTCACAGGAGTAAAGAGTTCTATTCACTGACAACTGCATATTTACACCTCAGACAGCACAGCTACGAAACGTAGGAATGATAGCGATGTGTGTTCACTACTTGCAATAGAACCATGATCATATGCACCAAGAATTAGTAGCTATGCCTGTTGCTGATTGGCACTTATCCCTACTCTTCCTGTGTCCCATATTGGCAGCATTTGTACATGATGTGTATGATATGCATGTGTGCAAATATGAACCAACTAGACCAGCAATGCGTAGTAATAACTGCACATACACTCTTGCTGGCTTTGCATCAGCATTAACTGCGAAGCTTCTGAGAAAGCATTATAGCTTTCCTTTGTAGCCGCATGACTGTGCTTGGGTGGATGCCAATGAGTAATTACTCACTTATTACAAATTTACTCCACCTTGCGGGCTTCCCCTAAACATTTGACCATCTTTCTGGCTTTCTTGTCAATGTGGGCATTAAGAGTTGCTTCAAGAAATCTTTTGAGCCTCTTGGTTTCATGTTTGCTTTTTGTTCCAAGTGCATTAGGGATCTGTTTCTACCAATGCTTTCAACTTGAACAATGTGTGGGCCTGCCGGCACTAGTGGACATATTTCGGGATGACGCCAAGTGTTCTTTGATCTGCAGCACGGCTGCCATTCCAAGCACTTTGGGGTAGTGCCCAAAAACGCAAGGCCACTTCTGACCAAGAACCTGTGTGCAAGCAGCCACGCCCAGATCAGCCAAACCCTGCACAGGTGACACCAAAGCTGGTATTGCTTTCCCAGACTTTGGGGCTGACAAAGCATACCTTGAAGCATCTGAACATGCTTGGCTGCATTCTTTCTGACAGCTCATATAGTATAATTGATTCATGCTGTGCATTTTCTAACTTTCTTCAATGAAAAACATGAGGCAGTATAGGTTTTCTACAAAAAACTTCTCATTCGTGGGGAGGGGGTCTGCCTCTTGCCCTATGTCCTCATTATAAGTGAAGCTGATATGGACTGTGCCTTGCCCTGACGAAGACAAGGCCTTTTGATGAAACAGTGGCAACAGGCCGAGTCACTGTGCAAGTTACCTTCTAGTCAAGCCACCATCTTCCCACTGCCCTCTCTCACATACCCTAAAGCTGTTGTTTGTCAAACATTCATAGACTTTGGGCTATTGCATCAATTTTTGTTCTTGACAGCAAGGCATTTAGGGGTGATCTAAGAAATACTAGAGTTGTCTGGTCTGAGGAAGTATCAGTATCCCCACAGCAGAAGTTGTTGCTTGAGATTGGTAGTAGTGCTGAAAGCAACTGAATGCATTTCCCACGCAGAGAAGCTTTGTGGTAAGAAGTTAACTGGTCGTGAGAGCTCGAGGGAAGCTCGAATGAGGTGTTCTCTTAGAGTGCGAGGAGTTCTCTTAGTTCTGTGAGAGCAGCAACTGATTGGCTGTAATAGTTCCATGGGCCAGACAACATGGACAAGAAAGAGAACCCAAATTTCTTCCACATGTAGCTTCTGCCATTTATGGCATAATGAGTATTTGAGCTGTCTAAGCCATAGCTCTGGCAGATGTTTGATTCGGCCATGAATTCAATGATTCAGGTAAAATTAAGCTGTGGATGAAAAAAAAAAAGCGCACCATAATTTCTAGTTTTTCTTTTCAGTTATTGTTCAGCTACAGGTTGCTACAACAGAATCTGAGATTGGGGAAAGAGAGCTTCATTGACATTATGAGAGAGTAACAGCTGCATGTGGTCTCCTGCAGGCAACATTCCGACCTTTTGAACTGAAGGAGGGCATGACCTTGGCACCAGCCGTGCCTGCTTGTGCCAAGGACCGCTTTGACCGACTGGTGCTTGATCAGCTGCTGCAATCCGAGGTCAGCCATGGGGACTATTCATATGGTTACCCTGGAATGCAGTTGCCTTGTAAAGCCTCCGTTTAGTATAACCAGCAGTCAGATGAACTCTAAATTAATTTTACTAAGAAAAAATGTATTCCATCTTCTTAAAAAACCTGCTTGTGCCACACCTTCCATGGACCGCATTACAGAATGCGGAAGTTTTATGTGACTCCTATTTTATGCTTGGCAAGATGCTGGCACACATTTTCACAGTTTCCTGCTTGGTCAATTTGTTTTGTTGTCCTTTGTGTGTACATGTGTTGCATACTCTTGTCACAACCATCTGTAATCAACATGCTAGGTTGTGCCAATTTTTCATACCACTCTACATGTTAGCAAAGGTGCTATGTGGGCTTTACTACGACAGGGTTATGCGAGTCTAGCGTTGATAAATTTAGCACGTACTGCCCTAGTGCATGACCACTGCTGCCGTTTTCTCAGATAACATCTTCACTGATCTGTCTACTGTACTGTTACGTGAATCTTATGCACAGGTGTCACTACGAACTGGTATGGCCACATTGTGGTGTAGCCTTTCCTGCTTAATTTCTCAAAGGCTGTCATACATTCTGTCAGCAAAAACTTACTAAATGAAACTGCTGTTTACTATCAAACTTATATTACAGAGGCTTCATTATTTCTAATTAACAATACTCTCATTTGCATTTTGTTACCCGCAGCAGCAGCATACACATTTCTGACAAAAGTAAACAAAGTCCTAGTTCTTTCTTTACCATGTTTATTTTTTGTATGAGTCTGCAGCAGATAAGTCGCCCAATTATACACAGGACAAAATGTGGAAAGATGCACTTCATATGAAATATTTAGCGATAACAGCAGCACTGAGTGATCGAAACCATTACTTTTTAAAGGCTAGTTGTTAGGCAACATGAATAGGCTGTTACATGGTGCATCTCTAGTGCAATGCGGACACAAGCCCAAGCCTGCAAGGAAGACAATGGCACCGGCATATCCGTGCACCTCGCACGGCACCTCGGGCCAAGCTGCTCCAGTTCTGCGAGAACGTCCGGCCAGCCTACTGGGGGACATGGCGCAAGCGCAGCAATCTTGTCTCTGGGCGCAGGCCATGGGCAAAGGACCAGGTGGGCAGCCCGCTTTCCTTTAATGCATTGAATTTAGCAGATGGTCACACTAAACGGAGCTTACCACTGTATGACCTTGTAAACAGTGGCCTCTCTCAACTAATCCAGTGTACAAACTCTTACACTTGATGTGATACATAGTGCTTTTTTTCTGCTGTATGCAATGCACTGATTTCTGCAGCATTATTTAGACACTTAAGGAGGCTGTGCATGTGTAGATGTTTCTCAGAATAACTGCTACCTGTTGTGCTGCTTTTTTTCACGCTACACTGTTTTGTTTTTGTTTTTCTTTCTCTCTTATACGTGTGCATTTTCTTTTATGGCCTGTTCTAAAATATTTTCACATGCTCATCTTTCTTTTTGTCCTTGTGCTCTCGGTGGCATGCAATTTAGGAAAAATGTCCGAAGTACCATACAACTTGCAGCACTGTGACATGCATATCTTACCATATGAAACACACTCGTTTCACTCTTTTACTACTGCACAAGGCACACTTAAGTACGTGCTAATTACATCTGTTCTCTTATAATGTGTGCTTTTGCACTGCATGGAAATGCTACTTTGTGCATCAGCTGGGAAACTTGTTTTGCCCACATACAGGCCTTGGACTACGAGGTGGACAGCGAAGCCGAGTGGGACGAGGAGCCAGGCGAGAGTTTGTCGGGCAGCGAGCCTGAGAGTGAGCCCGATGACTACGAGGTTGACAACGAAGTTTTTGTGCCGCACGGCTACTTATCCGAAGATGAGGAGGAAGGCGGAGGCCCCTCGGCTGCCGCACTCCAGGTGCGGCAACTGGAGCTGCAGGACGAGCTGCGTGAGAACGCCAAGGCGCCAAGGCTGCAACCCTTAGTGGTGGTCACTGGCCATGACAATGGGTTGCTAGCACGCTTCGCAGCTGTGCGATTGCGACCAGGCCCGCTGCACCCAAGCTGGAAAGAGGACTGCCTGCCAGATGATGGTCAGTGCTGGTTGATCTGTGGGGGGAGATTTGTGCAGTTTTATTTTTAGTGCTCTAGCACTAAGGCTCAGCCGAAAAACTCAGCTGAAAAGCTGTTCTCTGTCAGTTTTTGCGGTTCTTGGTCTGGCAGCACCTGCCATTGCAGGGTAGTGGCGCATCGTTTATCCACTGCACCGGGAGTGGTATGAGGATTCCCAGGGATCTGTGGATGTAAAGTAGAGAATAACCAATACTGCATATTTCATTTAATTTCATATACTGGCATTAACCCATTATCACTATACGAACAACTTCCATTTTTAAACAATGAATCCGAAAACTGCAACTGAAGTGAAAACAAAAGTGCTAGCGCACCTATTCACATTTGGCCGAACTATGCAAATCGAACATTTTTTTTTTATCCTTTGTATTGCTTTTGAACTCATGTTAAAGGAACTCCTTCGAGAAATTGAACCTGGCCTAGGCCTGGAGTTCTCTATTGTTTTAGGTTAGGGGAACCACACACGTCTTAGCTTTCATCCCTTCCTGCCTAACACGTGTGCAAAAAAAAAGCATGCGGACATGTGACCTCTCAAAAGATGCCTGAATTCAAATAATAATGACTGACTCTTAAAACAGTCTGCTGTAAGCAAAGATAGGATGGTCAGTCCCAGAATAAAGTGGGCAAAAGAAAGGTGGCAGTTGATGTATATATGTATGTAAGGGCTCGAGGGACCCAGAAAACACACCATGAACCCATAGGTTCCACAGAGCCCATTTTGAGAACCCCCGACCTAGATTGAATGGTTGCTGCTTTCAAATGACAAAGGGGATGTATTGACAGAAATTGGAGCTCTTATAAGCTAGTAGAGAGACTGCAAAATGAAAGACAAGTCTCACACTGCTGTGGTGTCAGAGATTTGTTGTTATGTGCGAGAAGAGGAAACAGAGGATCGCACCACTGGAGATTAAAGTAATTTTTGTGTAACTACCCTCTGTGCTCTTTTATTACACGAGAAAGATGAAAACAAAAGCCAAATGTCTAAAATGAACTAACGAAACCCGCCGCGGTGGCTCAGTGGTTAGGGCACTCAACTACTGAGCCGGAGTTCCCAGGCTCACTCGCACCCGGTCGTGGCAGCCGCGTTTCGATGGAGGCAAAACGCAAAGGCGCCCGTGTGCTATGTGATGTCAGTGCGCATTAAAGATTCCTAGGTGGTCTCAATTATTCCGGAGACCTCCACTATGGCACCTCTGTTTTCCTCTCTTCTCACTCCCTCCTTTACCCCTTCCCTTACAGTGCGGTTCAGGTGTCCACCGAGATGTGAGACAGATGTTGTGCCATTTCGTTTCTCCAAAAACCAATTTTCAATTTTTACCCACGCCACCACATTATTACCCAAGTCATGAGTTTGGATTTTAGTATTGGGAGAAAGTATTTGAACTTCAGTTACAAACTTGTCAGCAATGACGATGCTTTATGTTGCTGAGCCTACGTCAACAGCCATGAAAGGCCCAGCTATCAGATTTTACTGAGCACAAGAACTTGATAGAGTTGTCCGCATTATGACAATTTTTTTTTTTTTGTTAATCCATCCAGTCCATTTGTGTTCCCTCCAGCTGTGTTATATCTAGGGGTTGGAATTTCAGGTAAAAAAAAAAAAGAAGTAATGCATAAATGATAAAAGTGCGTCTATTTCAATTTTGGAAATTCAGTTTTAACCTAAAGGTCATTCAATTAGCACGCCGTGGCTAGCTGCCAGTCGAGTAGGAGTTACACACTCAGTCAAGGGAGAAAATCAGCAAAGTGCCGAATCCACAGTAGTAATGAGACAGTACACCACTGTGCACTTTGAGGTACTGTTCCGCTACGTTACATGCCTCTCCACACTGGGAAGCTCAGCCTCGTCGCGACATGTCAGCTTCTTGCATTGCACCCTTCGCTGCCAGAACCAGCTTGGGGCAGTTACTTGGCTAATCAGGTTTCTCTGCTGTATGTAAATGCACTTAAACCATGCATAAGTATCATGAAAAAGTTGTGTTCTTGTTACCGCGACAGTTAAGTGGCAGTTCCAACGCTATCTTCGACACGCAGGCCATATGATGCCCTGCCCTCTTGCTCAACTTTGCACACCCCAGCAATAAATGTGTTAATCTACAATTTAATAATCAACTGCCAATTATATTTGGTCTAAAAGTTCCTTCATTAAACTTCAGTTACTTTTTTCTGCCGATGCTATTTCCTTCTGAAAGCACAGCTGTAAGTGCTTCACCATTAATTATCAACCATTTGTGTTTTAATTAATGCTAAATCAAATGTTCAAACTGACAAAAATGCCAAATGATATCTATGGGACATTTGACTGCACAGGGATGGTACATTAGGTATATCACTGAAAAACAGTAATTAGCGAATAATATTTGGCAAAAAGGAAATGAAAATAAGTCCCCCAAATTTTGAGAAAATAAAAACTGAAAAATGCAACTCTTAGTTATAATGAAATGGGTGTGAGTGTTCCCATTATGCTTATAAACACATTTTAATAATTTTATTGTTAATCACATGATCCTGTCTGGTCTAGTGATGTTCCCTCCACCCATGTAATAACTAAACAGTTTTCTGCACGTGTTACACCCGTACCTTTGTTGTTCGTTTTATCTTGGTCGCTTGGAGGAATAATTCTAGGCCAGTTTACACAGTGATTTGTCAGTCAGGGTGGAGATTACCACAGCTGCTGCACAATTACTGCACTAACATTTTATCATGCATCGAAATTTAATGGTGTCAACGCCAGAATGTTATGCAAGTAACTGTGGTCGATTTGAGAGGGCAAAGTGCACTCTCTGAACTTGTACCCAACTAATCCTAATGTTGTAATGGTATGGTATGTGCATTTTAATATCCCTATACTGCACGTGGGCTATGAGAGACAGTGTTGTGGAGGGCTGCAGATTAATTTCGGCCGCTTGGGGTTCCTTAATGTGCTTTGACATTGCATAGCACGCGAATGTTATTGCATTTTGCCTCCATTGAATTGCATGTAGCCACCACGGCCGGGATTCGATCTTGCGACCTAGGGCTCAGCAGCTTAACACTACAGCCACTAGGCCACTGCAGCTGATAATCTAAATTGCAAGTTGATGGAAAGAAGTCAAAGGTGCCATTGAAACACACTCAAAAGGACTCTGGATTTGTCTACAGCACTGCAGCTGTTAGGTCGACTTGTGCACGGGCGACTCTGCTGCAGCCAGGGGGAGCTGGTGCGGCAGTTTCAGACCAAGTGGGAAGGCGCCCCCGTGGCACGGAGGCAGTTGCTCGACGCCCTACAGTCCCTGGGGCCTGAGCGCCCACGTGGTGGAAACCGCTGGTGCCTACCACCTCCTTCCCTGCAGCGACTTGGAATGCCCCTCTCACGGTCAGTCACAGGCACTGCAGGCCACATTCAACAAGGATTCTCGAAACCTGGGGTTCTTAATCTTTTAAGCCTCGGGTTTAAAGAAAAATTTTTTCTTTGTTGGAGAAGGTATTTCTTTTTCTTATTTATTGCAGTTATTTCATCGTGTAAATTAATAGTATCGCCATGAGTAGCATTTCCCCGTGTGCTATGCGTGGCCAGCCTTGCATGTCCAGTACGCAAACCTAGGCGAGACCAGCCAGTTGAAACGCACAGTGGCGTTTAAGCAGGATGTCAATAGTGTGGGTGCTGCTTGGTGAACTGACTGCAGTGAGACATCGGTCAGCGCATGTGTTTTGGCTCCTTGCTTCTAACAGGCATTCTGTGTGCTTATTCTAAGTGAAGCCATGCTGTAGATAACTACCATCAAAAGACGTTCAAAGTCTGTGCCAAATAAGCAAAGCACCACTTTCAAACATGTTCAAGATATAAAACCTTTGTCCGTAAAGTTCCAACACTTCTTGGGGTCTTGGAAACAGTTGGAAAACGCTTCTTTTGGCAGGGCTGTCAGCTCCTTTGTCGTGGAGTCTTGAATGGCCTCCACGCTCCCCATCTAGCGACGTTTAGGGCTCTCTTCACACGAGGAAACAGGAAAAAATTGCATGGGGAGAGGTCAGGCGAGTATGATGGATGGGGAAGTACAGTAATGCTGTGCTTGGCGAGAAATTTTGTCACGCTGAGAGCAGTGTGCAGCTTTGTGTTATCATGGAGAGGGCTCCATTGTCCAGATGCCCATAAGTGAGGGCGACGGCATCGCAGTGCATCACGCATGTGTTGGAGCACGCGGATATAAAACTCCTGATTCACCGTCTGCCCTTGTGAGACGAACTCATGGTGTATGACACCTCTGGCATCGAAAAAAAACTATCAGCACCGTCTTTGTTTTGGTCTTCTGTCCCCATAGCACTTTTCTCGACGCCGGAGAGCTTGTGGACCGCCATTCAGCGCTCTGCCTATTTGTTTGAGGATCGTATTGAAAACGCCATGTTTCGTCTTCAGCAATGATGCTGTCGATGAATGCAGCATCCTTCTCTGCCTCGGAGAGCAAATCAGCGCTCACTGATGCCCGCGTGTCCTTCTGGTCCTGCGTGACGGCGTGTGGCACAAGCCTGGCATTCAGCTTTCGTTTCCCCAAGTTCTCACGCAAAATTTGGTGGCATGTTGTCGTACTAATGTTGAGATCATCTGATAGCATGCGGACTAAAATGTGCGGTCTTGCTGTACGATTTCTCTGATCCGAGCCACATTGTTTTCATTCCGTGTGGTTGAAGGGCACCCCTGTCTTGTGTCTTCTTCCACCGACATTCTCCCCGAAATGAGCCTCTTGTGCCACTCGAAAACTCGCACCCGTGATAATGTCTCGTTGCCGTAAACGTCACGAACGAGCTCATACGTCTGTGTGGCTGTCTTGCCAAGCTTCACACAGAATTTTGTTTACATGCTGTTCGAGGTGGACACCCATCTCTCCACATTCACTCACAGTAGAATGCGCAGACTAGTGACTACATATTTTTCTACATGTAGTGCCATCTAGTGGCTGCCACAGCAATTAGCATAAATGGTTAGCCCAAGAACATGGCACTACACATACGCACCAACATTTGTTTTATGGAATCATTTCTAGAGAATAAAATAAATCAGTCTTGAAACTTTACGGACAAAAGTTGTACGGTGGTTTTTGTGTGATGCTTTCAGTTTTACGCACTGACAAGCTACATGTGACAAAAGTGCCTCTAAAACTGTGACCTTTTCCATTGTGATAACTGCTGCTTTTCAATATACGAACTAATCAGAGATCGCTTGGGAAACTTTTGTTAAGCGAGAACAATGAACAACTGTACAGACAGAATGAGTGCAAAGTGTCGTTCACCGATTCGCATCTCATTCTGCACCGTCCCTTGCTCTGGCAGCTGCAGTGAGTTAAAGAGCAACTCCAGCGGTTTTTTCAGCCACCTTGGTTTACTGAAACTTTCACGGTACATTGTCTGCAGCTTTCTCGTAATTTGTGCCTAATTTCACAGCGGGACAGTTTTGCTGCGGCGCAAATTAATTTAAAAATTTTTCCATTTCGTGGCCTCATTCTGGGAGTTTTCTACGTACAGCCTCACGTTTGTGTTGTCACTGGATGCACAGCCGTCGATATTCGCTCTGCATTTGCTGAAGGACAAAACTTTGAGCTTGTTTATGGTCATGTCAGACAAATAATGACTTAAGCTGTCACTTACAGTCACTAGTTTAGCCAATCAATGTGCACACAATAGGTTTTGTTACTGTATCTGTGACGTCACAGACAGGTCTGTTGTGACGGTATCATTTGGTCGAACAAGTTGAGTTTCCTGGTTTTTACTTAAGATACTTCTGCTTGGTATGTTGAAAACAATTTTTCGTACTAGAGATAGGGAATTCTAAGGAATGAGATGCGATTATCAACACAAAATAAAAGAAATAAAAACGGGAGTTGGTCTCTAAACATGAGATACCTGTTTGTCTCTGGGCTGCGGTACCTCACTGTTTTTGTGATCGCTTCCTCACTGCGCAAGTGAATGCTTTCACCTGACCCGCGCACTTACTTTTCTTATGTAATTCGCCCAGTGTGCTCAAAGGTTTTAAACAGAACGGCGGAAATTCAAACTGAAAATCTGGAGCGTGATGTAATTAATTAATTACTAGGCTATTTAACACAATCAGTTTCGGTTTCGGTCTCGGAGAGCGTGGCCATGGTGTGATGTAAAGTTGATGTACGTGCGTCACATAAGTGCCCCCTGATGGCAAGGCTGTGATCACATGTGCACACAATCCAGTGACGTGCACACAGATCTTGTGAAGCACTCATCAAGGTGGCTGAGTGGTTATGGCGCTCGGCTGCTGGCCCGAAAGACGCGGGCTCGGTCCTGGCTGCGGCGGTCTAATGTCGATGGAGGCAAAATTCTAGAGGCCCGTGTACTGTGTGATGTCAGCGCACGTTAAAGAACCCCAGGTGGTCGAAATTCCCGGAGCCCTCCACTGTGGCGTCTCTCATAGCCCGAGTCGCTTTGGGACGTTATACCCCCATAAACCATAAACCACTCATCAAGAAGGTTGCTACTCACGAGATCGGCGAGCGAGATCCAGCCTTGTGCGTCACGGCGCTCTGCTTCACGTCATAGGTACCTGCATGACGTCACATTGCTTATGTCACATCGACTGCTCGTAGTGGGGATGTTCAATTGTGAGGTCTCTGTACACCAGTGATTAAAACCAAATTAAAATGTCTTCTCATCTAAACAAAGTGTTACTTTTGCCTGGGGGGCATCTCTGTATAACCAGGAAGGGGGTCGCATTTGTTCCCGAGCTTCATAATTTTGTGCCTATTGTCCTTTAAATTATCGATCCGTTCGGCAGCACTTGGATGCCGGCACCTGCTACAAACCTGATACAGTAACTGATTGCATCCTCTGTTTTCCTTCTCATTGTCCCTTTCTTTTTTAGTGCCCTCTTAACGGCTGAGAAATCTCTTAGGTTCTATTTCTCTGTGCATGTTCGGGTAAATCAGGTTTACCCCAAATTTTCACACAATTTGTTCGAGTTGCAAATATCAGGTACTAATATCAGCTTATGGCCAAAAAGTGAAGGGCCCCAGCTATACGTAGCCATGTATACAGCATTCGATTATAACGACAAGAATGTTCAGTGTCCAGGTGACATGTCCATTCACGGACGGATGGACAATAATGTGCAGAAACAGGAAAGTGCAGATGGAGGCGTATGATGCGTTCTTTTATTAATAACCTTTTTGGCGATGCACAAGTTGGTATTCATCAAGGGGTATCAACAGGAGCATGACACAGAGGTCATCAAGCCTGTGGGCTCACCATTCCAGTGCAGTGAACAAGCAACTTCTGCCAACAGTCTGAAAACACAATCCAAGATTACACTTGTCATATCTTGTGTGCAGCTTAATCCTTGGTCAGTTGTGTACAGATTTAAATGAAGCTCGTGCTAGCTTGTGCTCTGGGGCTGGTGCACTGCCTAACAGTGGTGAAAGACTGCTTCCCTTTCTTTAGCAGCCTGGCTCCAGTTTGTTAGCATATTGTGTGCAAGGCAGGTAGCTGCTTTTAGCTAAGTTGAATGTCCCGCAGGCCTTCGGGACCTCTGGACCGTCTTTGGAGCCGCGAAGCTGGGAACCCTGCCACACCGGTCGAGTCGCGGCAGTGAAAACCATGGGCCACGGTGGTGCGTGGTTGTTGAGTGCGCCTTTTCTACTGACGTTCTTATTACTGGACGCTGTTCGGAGCTAACCCATCACCCTTTCTTTAACTTGGTCGTGTGGCGGAGCATGGAATGAAGACACCTGAGGTTGGTTGATGTATAGTGTGAAGCTTGTGCTCTTGGTGTTAGGAAAGCTGATTGTCATGGTTGTGTCAGCTTCTTTCACCTGGAAGAAAATACCAAACTGGGGACCTTACGGAGCCGGCCATGTCTAGTAGGCCCCCTCTCTAAAAAAATTTTTTTGGCTTGTGCCATGGAAGGCTGACATGCAAGCCTCCAATTGCGATATGCTTCAGCAGCAGCAGGAGACATTTCAGTATAGGTAGGTGTTTCTGCAGGCTCCTTCTGACAGCCTTCCTGCTTCGTGCCTTTTACAACTACCTCTGTCATCCACAACATCAGTGCAAGAGCTCAAGAGCAGCTTGAACAGCCACAACAGAAATATTGTGTTGTTGAGGCCCACAAATCACATTCAATTCACGTGAAATGCAAGAAGTGCCGTGGCTGGAACAGGTGATGCAGTTTTTTTTTTTTTTTTTTCAAATCACATTCAATTCACACGAAATGCAAAAGTGCCTGTGTGGAACAGGTGTTGCAGTTTGTTTCAAATGTGCCATTATGTTGGTGGGCACAACATTACTGGAAGCACAGGAACACTGTTGTCTCTCCTTTACTTGTCACTTCCACAGTAGTATTTTTTTGTACTTGCCAAAGTAGTGCCGTGGAATTCTTGAATCTTTAATAAAATTTCTCTCGTTGTAGATTTTGCAAAGTTGTAGATCTGTTTCTTGAACTCAAGTCTGCCTTTGAAGCAGCCGACATGGAACCTGCAAGATGCACTGCAAAAAAGAATGATCAGTCCAACTGCTCTCTGCAAAAGGCCTTTAAGAAGGTATATCTGGAATAACCACCTACCATATTTACTCGCGTAGTGTGCACACTTATTTTTCCTAAAATGAAGGCTTCAGGGGGGAGGGGGCACGCAAATTACATGCAGATTTCGTGCACACGTCCTAAAAAATTCTACAACAGTCCAACGCACATTGTATACGGCGGTGTATTGTCGCGTATAAGTCGAGCCCACAACTTGTACCCCTCGCTGACCAAGAAAAAGTTGATTCCAAATAAAAATTGGCGCATAACTCCCCCCTGTACTATTTTTATATTGTATAAATCTGGGTAATTAGGGGTAAACAAATTACACGAGTAAATACTGTATTTAGTGGCATCTATAACAAAAAATCAATTGATACTTTCAATGTTCAGAAACATAAGGTTACTCTAATGGTGGTGAATGTGGGAAAAAAAAAATTACTTTCCTGTTAACATGCCCAAACTGAAAGAAGATAGGTATAATGGTTTTGTGGTTATTCATAGAAACTTTTGTTATAGTTCACGCATGCTTAATGAAATAATCTTCACCTTTATTCATGTTCGCTTCCTGGTATGCTCTAGCCAGTTTCGGTGTCTGTTCAACACTGATGTTTGAAATAAATTCTAAAAGGCACACTGATGTGTGCCCCCCCCCCCATTGGACAATCGTGCAGATGCCTATGCCAGCCTGGTAAGCATCTCTTTTGCAAACACTAAATGAGGAGAGAGCTCGCAACATCTTCAGCTGTTAAGCATTATTGCTTTCATGCTGTTTGAGTGAGCCTTTACAGCAGCCAGCACATTTCTTACAATGCAAAAGCAAATTTGCAGGAAGGTCGGGAGAAACCAGGGCCAAGTTTTCCATTTATTCTAGAGCAAGGTCCTTGGACGTGGCCAAAACTAAAGCATTTACTACAGTGCCGCAGAGATGGTCCGTATCACGAGATGCAAAGTATGTGTCTTCTGCATAGAACTCCAGCGGCACAACTAACAAGTTAGAGTTAAAGCAGAAAGATGGGCTCGTTTGCCTTGGTAATTTGAATCGTTTTGGTAATTTGAATTGTCCTATGTGTGCCTTTTTCCTATGTACCGCCTAATTTTTGCACTGAAAAAAAAAATGCATTCCAATTAGTGTTCTTTTCACAGTACAACCGCATAGCAATCCAGCATGCTTTCACCATCAAACTCACAGCAGCTTGGTGTCAAATGATGACAAAATGTTATCCATCATAATATCCCATGCATCCTGAGTAAACACGCAGGAGCTGCAGATGGATGAGGCTTGAACCCCTTTTTTCTTATTTGTATCCTCTTTTACATGAGCAGCATTCCGCCACTTACAATGACAACAGCTGCATATTAGGAACCTGCCTTCAGTTTTCATGCATCATTTACAAACATCTGTGTGCTGAGTTCAAACTAAAACTAAGGTGCCTGAAGTAGATGTGGTCTTCAAAACTGCCATTGTCTTCTTCGTTTAGAATCTATTAGCTCATTCAGTACTTCCGCAGCACATTGCTCGGTAAATGGCCCAACATTGCATGCAAAGTTCTTGTTGAAATAGTTGAGTTAATCTAAAGTAACGGTACGTTCACATAAGACCCTTCGACGTCAAGTGAGTCAAATCTGCTGTTGTGCAAACTCGTATGTAAAGCTCAGCCAGTATGGAAGATTTCTGCTGGCAGAAAAACCGGTCACTCGCCACTAACTATAAGGGATGCATGATGCAGGTCGCTCGCCTGCTACCACCTTGCGAAACCTGACTCCCTGGTGGTGGCATCCAAGTGTGAGTGCTGCAGCACTTCGACAGTGGTAAATTTCTCGCTTACAACTGTAAGCGCACAAGTTCAAATGTACCCCCTGTATAGTAAACTTGCTTCGACCAGCAAAATCCTTACTATATCAGTTAATGATAGCACGGCTCTGAAGATGCTGTCTAGCAGTTTGGCATCTTACTACACACATAAGGTTGGTTTAGAAAAGAAACACTTAAACATATATTCCATCCTGCTCTAATCTTCCCATTTTGATTTATATTCACCTATCACATTTTGTTACTGCGTTTTCAATATTGTTCAAGTCTTGGGGAAGTTCTGGTTTTTGCACAAATATAACTCAGCCGCAAATATAAGCCGAGGGCAGAGTTTGAGCTCATATGAAAATTAAAGCTTTGCATGAACACGGCAACATCTTCCGCAGCCTCAGTGTCATTTTAAAGGCCATAGTTAAGAAACGCATGTGACACAAGCGCGGCAACACCCCATCCATGTAGTGCCACCACACCTCCCCTTGCGCCCGTTGCCGAGACCACTCGCCCTTTTAATGCGATAGCACTAGAACCCCCCCCCCCAAACAGGAAAAATATGTCTGTCCATCCGAAGTCTCAGTAGGCGGGCATCAAAGTGGAGAGGGAAATCCCCCTGGGGAGGGAGAGGGAAATCAACCTGGGGGAGAGGGAAGTGGTAGAGGGCGTTACAGAGTGCCCCACTGTGATTGCTGGATTGGACCAGGAGAGTGGAGCACTGGTACGGAGTGTCGCACAGTGACTGACAGACTGGATCACGCCACCCACTCGCAGTCTGAACCCGTCTGGGGCAGTAATGCACGCTTAGGCCACATTAATTGCATTGATTGTCTATAACTAACGAAAAGGGTTCAGCCTAAGTTAAGGACAATGCAGCGAGCCATGGAAAGAAAAATTATAGGTGTAACGTTAAGAGACCAGAAGCGGGCAGGCAAAGTGGGTGAGGGAACAAAGGCGGGTTAATGACATCCTTGTCGAAATCAAGAGGAAGAAATGGGCTTGTGCAGGGCATGTGATGCGAAGGCAAGACAACCGCTGGTCCTTAAGGGTAACGGAGTGGATTCCAACAGAAGGCAAGCGTAGCAGGGGGCAGCAGAAGGTTAGGTGGACGGATGAGATTAAGAAGTTTGCAGGCATAGGGTAGCCCGCAGCTGGTAAAGGACCGGGTTAATTGGAGAGACATGGGAGAGGCCGTTGCCCTGCAGTGGGTGTAGTCAGGCTGATGATGATGATGAACTTTTTTTCTTTCCCCGACTCCCCACTGCTGTTTCATGCCTTCCACAGCCAGCTTTCTTTTGTTTCCTTGCGGCCTAAATGCATTGCATCATGCCCCCACTTCCTTCTGAGGGGCTTTGAAAAATTGGCTTCTCCTCAAGACATACCTCACGAGGTGCGGGTAAGAATTCTTTTATGTTGCTTCTGTTCTGTTGTTTGATGTACGAACATGCGTGAAGAGCACAAGAGTTTTATTGAAAAATACTGTAGCGATTTGAGCTTGAAGTATAAACAATATTACTGTGGTGCTTTAGAAGAGGTATTGCCATCACAAACACTAAAATTCACACCAATGTTTGTTAATATGTGTTGTATTTACTGAACAGAAGAATTGAACAAGGATATTTCATTTGCAAAAAAAAAAAATTTTGAAAATCGGTTTACCACACCTTCTTCAGCAATATATTTAAACAACTTTTATTGGTATCCCGGTTTCCTAGTTCAGTAGATGAAATATGCATGCATTTGAAATTCTTAAACGTTTCATTTGATTTTTGCTTTGATGATGAAATGTTCCTTAAATACACAAACACTGTTTTTTCAGAAATTGCCTACTTTGGTTGCACAGTGACAATCCTAAAATGTGCTCGGTGCCTAGTCTTCTACATCATTTATTTCAAACGGTTTATAAAACCATTCCTGGCACATACCTTCATATTCTGCCTCTTCTTGCATTTGGCAGAGCCACAATAGTATGCTCTTGTCAGATGGTTGTCCATGTGGTTCAGTGCCACATTACAAAGTATATCTGGTATAGCACACTCGTTTGCTCAAAATGTGTACTTCTTTCGCGGATTAGAAGAAAAAGAAGGCATCGCTGTCCTCGCAGTTTATTTAGAAAGTATAGCAGGCAGCAGGTTTCATAAACTCCAAAAACCAAGCTGCAGGACTAGCAGTTCAACACTAACAGAGCCAGTGCACCCAAAACACAACTATTTAATGTAGAACCTTCTTTTCCTGGCATGTTGTGTCTAGTTAATAAAAGTAATAGATTTAAAGGTGCGTTTTGGTTGGGCGATCATCATTTTTAAACAAAAAAGCTATGCAAATGCATACTGCGTCAAGGCGCGCTTGTTTGAAGTGGTTGGAACGATTTAAAATATCCAGTGCTTGTCAATGAGCATGCTGTTTGTAAGGGATGTGCGTTTAGGAATCCAGACATTTTTAAAGTGCAAAATAAAAAGAAATCACTTTTTTGGTCAACTTTGCTTACCATCCACCCTTAGGCCATCTGAAAGACCGCAGTTTTATGTCCTCAGTGTCCATATGTCCAGTGTCCACTGTAGGCCTAGCGATTATGCAACTTTTGGTCAGATATTTTCCAACTGCAAGTGTGCCTTGATGTCATCATTCTGCGGGACGTACGTCACCATGACCGATAGCCCTTTTCTATGACCGCTTCTTTATCTTTATTCAATAATTACCTCGCATTGCCCGAAGGCGTTACAGCAGAGGGGAACGTGGAAGATGTTTGCATTATAAACAAAAAAAAAATTAGTGGTCTATGGCAGGCAAATGAGACCGCAGTATCGCATCACTGTACGTTTTGTTTTGTTATTTCTTCACATTTTGAGAGTTTAATATAGCGAGGTTCTACTGTATACTACTTTCATTCCACACAGTAGATCCCCATGCTGATTATATGCTCTTTTGTTCACGCTTGCATGCTCAAGACAGTCAGCACAGACACCCACTGCGTACTCCATGTGTGTGCATCCTTATCCAAGCAGTGGTTTGTGACAGGCATCAACAGGCACTAGCGTACAGCACAACCCGCATAATCACCACAAGAGGTTAGCACATCACCTTCTCTTGGTCTCTCTTAGCTCTCACATGGAGCACTGTTTAGGCAAGCCCTTAGAACAGCAATAAAAAAAATGTTATCACAACCTGAAACTAAGGCTCTGGGAGGGGAGCTCAAAACCAGATAAGATACTGCATGTGTTAGGTTTTATTTCCAATCTTGGATAGACCCCTTTAAAAAAGCGAAAAAATAAAAACGGGGTCCCCCATCTTCAATTATTTTTGCACTTCTCGCTCTTCAGGCAGCGTGGAGCCTGCAGTTTTTGTTGGAACTATACACATATATTTTCATAAAGCTATGTGCACCTGAAACCGAGAATGACAGTGCTAAGTTACTGACACACAAAAGAATCACATAAACAAATGATCGCAACACAGGTGTAGACATTGGTTTTCCACTATTTATTTATTCTGCTTCCTAAGCAAAACCGGGTGAAAGCACAAAAGAAAAAAAGCGATGCCTGCAGTTTAGGCACTGTGGCCCAAGTGTGGTCGCTGCATACATATGCACTGGCCAATTAAGCCTATCCTTCGTCCTTCTCTAATGTAGCATCAACTTGATTATGGTTTGCATACTTGGTAAGCATGCACGCCACAACGATTTGTCCCAGCAAATGAGATGATGGTGCCTGCACATAAGGTGAAGGGACTGCTTGAAGCTCAGAAGGTGTTCTGCTGCTGAATGGTTTGGAATAGCGGTTTCCAAAAGCCTGCAGAGAATAAACTGCATCATGGACCCATGCCGCAACACAACCAAGACACATGAGAAATGCCAGTTCTCCAAAGAAATGTCTTTGCTCATTATGTGGCTGGACAGTGCAGACCTCCACAGAGAAGGATCTTTTAGTGTGAGAAAACAAATATCATCATGTACCGATACAGCCCAATTGCTTGGCAGAATGAGCTCTTATAATGGCCAACTTGAGTAGTTCTGTTCACAGGTTATCTGCTATCAAACAGAGCTCAAGTGCTTTTCTCCTAAGAAAATCGCCTCTTATCGCTTTGCAGGCAGGCAGAAATGTTTCTATTTTAGTTTGTGTACCATAAATATCTGCAGGAAAAAGAAAATGTCTTCAGATATTTTCGGCCTCAGACATCGCAGATGAAAATGTACAAGTTCCTAGTAATTGCATGGTTTATTTAGTTCTTCCAGGATCTCGGTAGATGATATTTTAAGGTGGAAAAGCTGCATCAAATAAAGAGGTTTATAGAGATACTTGCACAGTTCCTATTTCTCTACAGCAACAAAATTCAATTCACGAAGCATAAATTTCCAAAAAAATTTTAACCACCTCAATGCTGCAGGCTTCAGCTATGTACAGAAATGGCCACAAAATCTTGCATCATTACAATGCAGGCACAGCTTGCAAGCAAAATTTGTTAGTTTTCTTTTCACAGCATGCCCAACATCAAGGTACAACTCACTAAAATAAAAAGCAGTTTTGAATTTGAAAAGAAATTAAGGCTACAGTGCACCTACAGCCAATAGAGTGGTCAGCTGTCCCTGATAAAAGAAAAAAAATATCAACTAAGCTTTTACTGCAGGCAATTTGCTCAACCTATGTTTTTCATGCCATGTGAAATGCTCTTCAAGGGAATAGGGAAGTAAATGTAGATACAAAACTAGCTCAGAGCATGAAAGCATACACCTTCCCAACTCTAATGCAATAAAACCTACATGCCATTAAAATCTCTCCTGTAGCTTCCTAAATCAAAAGGTCTGTTAGGGTTGTCGTAAAAACTATCACCTTTGTTGCCTCCAAACCAATTCAAGCCACAGCAACCAACACCCAGCAGAAAAAGAACTAAAGCAAACAGCAAGCTCAGATTCTCTGTGACCAACAGTTGCCAGATGGCACGTATTTAAAACTTGCCGACAGCAAGGAATGTTCTCGAGTATTACCTTGAAATGAACTGCGTGTCTTGTAAAAATATGAGAATGTACAATGCGCGCACCCTTGTGCATGCTTATGAGTTAATCAGATCTGAGAGTCAAACCAAAACATGCACCCTATCTCATGCTGGGCAGCATTCAGAAATACGAAGCCAGCTTGTCGGTAGCGGTGATGCTCAAAGGATGCGTGTTCCCTACCAAGCCATGGTGCTGTGGCCAATGTGCCACAACAGGGGCAAAAGCAGAGAGACCCTTTTGGGTGCAGTACAGTGCAGTGTATTTCTGTGACCTGGGATCTTTTTTTTTTCTTCTTCCTCTTCTTCACGTGGGTCAAGTACATTGCTGGTCCACCACGATGAGGCATGCTACCAAAACCCTTGCACGACGGCGCAGCGGCTGCGGTTACAAAAGAGGGCCCCCCCCTCCCTCCCCTGATGTGTGGCGGTGGTCACTCGGGAAATGAATTGAACATGGAGAGCTCTTCAAACGATGCCGTGCCCGACTGGTCCAGCATCTGGAGCATGTCTGACAGCTCCTGCTGCTGTGCGGGGGGCGGGGGTGGTGCTCCTCCTGCACCGGGCGGGGGTGCCTCACCCGGTTGCCACTGGCCCCACAGACCTGGCAGGCAAAGCACAAAGTTTTGAGGTCATTTCCTTTCTTTGAAATACCATATGCACAATTATGATCAGCATCCTGGGTATGTTATGTTTGTTTGGCAGCGAAAGACTTTTACCCTATAATCTTGTGTAAGGGCCACATCCGTGTTTTGGACTAGAAATACATAAAAAAATAGTTATGTTGTTTTTTTTTCATTCGTGTATGGTTGCACCTTCAAAATTCACACCCAAATTTTAAAAAAAAAATAAAGTGCGGCCCTTACACAGTTCATACAGTATTGCTGAAAAAATTGGATTTAAAAACTGAGCATTTCTTTCTATATAATCCTTTCAAACCTGTGAGTAAAGGACCAAAAATGGACTCTGTGATTACGATTTGCAACTGAACAGGACTGCAGTCTATCCTCAGAGATCATACAAAAAATCCATCTTTACGTCACTGCATTTTGCTTGCGAGCATGTGTAGTCGGTGCCAGTTATATCTGTGTACAGTCAATCCCGGATATATCATATTATTGCCTATATCGAACAGTTGTAAAATCCCCTTGGGAATCCGATGCAAAAGTATTGCAAATTTGTTTGCGTTTATTGAACTTCTGCGCACCCCATATTTGATATATCGAACTCCGTGCCACGCCGCGCCCCTGCAAGTGTGCTTCTCCCAACACGACCCACCCTGGAAGTGGGCTTCTCCCACGGCTGTGCAGCCCTGCAAATGGGTTTCTAACGGAGTTCACGATCCCCGAAAACTCATCTCGTGCGCGATGCTGGCCTGGGACATTCGTGCCGAGCTGCACAAGTAAGTCACATGATGAGAACTTTGTGGGGTGTGAACGGAAATGGGAATGGCCATGGGGGCATGTAAAGGGCTGGGAAGAGGAAAACCGTGCTGGCCACAGGACCGCAGGCGCACAATTTCTGCATGCTGGTTGGTTGACTCCGCTGGCATAGCCAAAACAAGCAACGTCAGCTAGCTTTCACCAATGTTTTGGCCATTTTGGCTGTCACTGCTGCCGGTGCTGCTTGGGCATGTGACTGGTGTGGTGCTGATTGTGGTGCGGTGGTCGTTCTTATCGCTTTGTTCACGAGGCCAATGTGAGTTCGCTTGTGCGGTGCCGTGCGCTTTAGTTTCGCTTTGGTCGCGTGTTCGGGAGCCATGAATGCAAGTAAACACAAGAATGTGGACATGGCAACAAGGGCGGACATCATTCGACGGGTGGAGGCCGGCGAGAAAAAGTCGTTGGTCGCCGATGCATTCGGAATTCCTCGCAACACGCTGAGTACAATCCTCAAGAATAAAACCGGTGTGAAGCTGAAGGCAGCGCAATCCAGTTACCCTGGAGCCTGTCGTATGCATGCTCCGACCTATGAGAAGGTCGACAAAGCTTAGTACGCCTGGTTTTTTGAAACATGTGCCAGACACATCCCTCTCGATGGCCCGATGCACATGCATGAAAGCGAAATGGTTTGCTGTAGCCTTCGGAGAAGAGAGCTTCACTAGTGGCACTGGTTGGCAGCAGCGTTTTGTAGGTCTCTCTGATTTGGCTGCACTTTCTGCACCAGTTCAGGAGGTGCAGCACTCTCGCACTCGATTTGACAGTGCAGCTAGCGCCACCTGTACTTCGGCACTTGATTTGACTTCGTGCTGCACGAGTTCTTCTGCACTGCTGCACAAGCCGCTTGGCAAGTTCTCTACTCGTGCAAGGTGCTTGGCGCGCTCCGTAGCAGACGGCTCTGCGGCCATGCTTATTTTAGTGAGTGGCGTTGAGACCATGGCTGAGGCGACCGCATACCCGTGCTAGACGCGGCATATGCACCGTGCCCTCACCAAACAGCCAAAATGACAGTGCGTGTATGTGTGCGTACGTGTGTAAGCGACTGGCTGGCATGGCGCACTGCTTATGGGTTCTCATCTTTCTGTGCAGCCTCGCACGTTGCTTTACACCGTTTCTCTTTTGTATGCAAATATGATTATTGCTGCACACAGCATGATGGAGTGTTTCCATTAAGAGGCAGATGGCAAGGTGCTTTTTAATACACGGGTGATCGCAACGTTTGTGATAGGACTCGCTGCGACATCAGTACCTCCACTTACAGCAGTGAGTGGCCTTGAGATCGCCGTCAGCCCACGCCTTAGCCTGCTAGTCAGTCTCTGATAGTCACTGCGCCGTCACCGTCCGCCAACAGTGAACGCGGGTTGTTGAGTTCAAATATATAGTCCAAGTTCTCAGGCAACTCTTTCATTCTGTAAATGCCGGACAACCGAAGTCACTTTTCGGATAAAACGGCAACAGCCTGAATCAGGCATATAAGCTGTCAAAGGTCATCTCGAGCGGAAGTCTGAAACCTCTTGAATTCAAAAGTTTGTTGCCTTTTCAAAGTACCCGTTGACTCGATGATAATCGACCGGCCTGCGCCACTTTGCACAATGCAACGGAAAAGACGACATCAAATTCTTCATCACTTTTGAAATTAACAAATTTCATAGCCGCTCCAAGAGATGCGCCACTTCGAACAAATCCACGGCATTCAATACAACTAGCACAATCCCGAGCATATGTCAAACCACGCAACAAACACCTACACACGGTCTCTGCACTTTTGCACTCGATTTGGCCGCTGCACCGAGAGCACTAGTGTCAAGCTACACTCGCGCCACAAGAACTTGCGCTGCACTAGTTTTGGCACTTTTGTGAACTAGTGCAGAAAGTGTAGCCAAATCAAGGTGACCTTAAGAGTCACTACAGCACTGTCAGAAAGACCCTCTCGGGTGAAAGCGAGGCGACAAGCAGCACTGACACGGAGAAGTGGCTATCCGAAGAGTGGCCAGAGATTTGCGATAGCTTTTCACTATCACAAATACTGAACACAAATGGGGCAACATTGTTTTGGCAAATGCGGCCAAATAAGACCCTGCACCTAGAGGGCAGTGCATGCCATGGTGGAAAGAACAGCAAAGTGTGCGTCTCAATTTTGCTCGCTGCAAATACGGACGGGTGATGTGAACTGCGGCCACTTATCGGCAAAAGCAGGTCACCATGTTTCAAAAGCACGAAAGGCCTCCCGGTTCGATACGCATTTAATAAGAAGGCTTGGATGACACATGATCTTTTCACCGAGTGGCTCCGAACGTCTGATGCCAAACTGGAGAAGCCAGGCCGCAATGTTTGTCTTCTTGACAACTGTTCTGCCCATCATGTCTGCCAGTTGGAGCAGATCATCAAATTTCTGCCACGAAATACAACGGCAAAGCTTCAACCTCTCTATCTGGGCACAGTGAGAGTGTTTAAGGTTCGTTACAGACGGCAACTGGTGCAAAGGCTTCTAATCAACCTTCCGATGAGAACCGAACCCAAGGTGGGCCTCCTCGAAGCCCTACAGATGCGGGCTGGCACCTGGAATGACGTGAAGCAAAGATGAGCTGCTTCCGCAAAACAGAGTTTGTGGTGGCTTCAGACGACAGGTGTCTAGACACAGAAGAGAATGGCGCCGGATGCCTGGACAGCGGGTTTCGTGAGCTCTCAGCGTTTGCAGGTGCCATCCCAGACGGCGTAACAGCACAAGATTTTGTCAGTGCTGACGACGACGTGCAAACTGTTGCGGATCGTGCTCATGCTGAGATTGTGGCTGACAGCATCGATACCGAGGAAGCGGAACAGAGCAGTGGCAAAGATTCAGGCAAAGAGACCCAGCCGCCATGCACTGCGGCTGAACTTGCATCCACATTCAACGCCATTCGTCGCTGTTGTGGTGCAATGGAAGGCACTAGCCTTTCTCATTTGGATACCATCAACAAGCTTGAGCACAGTTTAATGAACTTTATGGTGCAGAAAAAGAGGCAAGCTAAGCTCACGGACCGTTTTCTAGCAAAATAAAGTGCGGTGATCGTGGAGCTGTACTTTCATTTTTTGTGCACTTTGGAGGAGAAAATCGGTATGTTCCCTCTTGTCATGATCCCGGGAAAATTGTTTAAGATGTGGACTTTTTTTGTCGCAAAATAAAGTGCAATGGCCGTGGAGCTGTGCTTTCGCTTTTTGTGGACTTTGGAGGAGCAAATCGGTATGTCCCCACTTGTCATGATCCCGGGGAAACTGTCCGATATGTGCGCAATTTTGAAATAAGCATCTAAGAGGCGTATTTTAGATTTCAAATTATCGATATATTGCACTTTCTCGCAATCTCCTTCAAGTTCGATTTATCCAGGATCGACTGTATTTAATTTTCCCGGTCTTTTCAAGCTTATTATAGCAGCTCCATTCTCAATGAAAGTAGCCTCACCAGGCCGTCCTGCTCCCCCGGGAGCCAGTTGCGTGTACGTGGGGCCCGATGGGCTGCGCGATGGGCTCAGCTGACTGCCGCCTCCACCACCTCCATAGCCACTGGCCCCATACTGCTCCTGCAACAAAAGAGCAGCTGATCAGTGCTGTTCCCAGAACCCATGTCCTACCAAGCCACAGGGCTCAATAGAGCACAGTGGAGATTACCACCAAAGTGGCTGCAATCACGTATCAGTAGCCACTTTGACATGATAAAAAAGAATGCACTCTCTTCCAAGTTAGGGTGACAGCACCCACCTGTGGGGGAGGCACTCTGGGTGGTGGAGGGGCACTCCAGGCTTGGGCAGGCGGTGAGCCCTTGGCCAAGCGTGGCCCTCCTGCGTACGGTTCATAGCCATACGCCAGGGGTGCTGTGGGCCGCCTGTCCGCCGCTGACCGGTAGGCATCCGCACGAGGCAGCGAGTAGTCCAGGCCCTCCTTGGTGTGGCCACCGTAGCCCAGCGGCAGGTCAGCCGGTGCGTCTTCGGTGCCGGCCGCAGAACCAGACAGGGTCTTGGCCGAAGTGTTGGTGCAGACCACGTACTCAACGTCGTTGGTGTACGGGTTGAGAAAAGCAAAGGAGGAGGTGCGCAGCCAGAGCCACTCGCGATTCTTGGCACGGAGCCTGTACATGACCGACATCACCTGGCCCTTCATCTTCAGCACCTGCTCAAAGTTCTCCTTCATGTGTCCCTGGTCTTCCGGATGGAAGAAGTCAAAACATGGCTTGCCCAGCAGCTCCTGGGGCTGGTACCCAAGCACTGCTGTCACCCTACACCAATACAGACAGAGGCAACCATGAGTGCACAGAGAAGGTACCGAAAGGTTTGTCTTAAAACTATGCAGTGCATGCACAGAACGTATAGCAAACCACAAAAACTTTCCATCCAAGCCACCATGAGCTGAACACTTACACTGCTGATCTTGGCTCTAGTGTGGTTCAGTTATGCCATTTATTTCCAAAAGCAATAACACTACTTTTTGTGACTCCCTCTTACTAGACAATCAAGAATCTGTATTCTCAGCTGAAAAAAATTTTTGAAGCAGTCTCGGTTTCTTTCTAACCGCAATTCAGAATGAATGTCCACACTATAATACGCATAGTAAAAGGCTACAGCAGTGAATGGCACAGTTTCAAGAACGCTAACAAAAGCAAGGTGATCACAAAAGCCTCCTAACCTGGGGTCTACAAAGGTGAACTTTCCATCCACAGAGTGCCGGGAGATGAACTCAGCATTTGAGTTCGAGCCCACCAGGTCACTAGGGTTGGGAGCACTGGTCACCTGAAGCCTACCAATGGCCACCAGGCAGCAATGGCTGCCCCCGTCCTGGTCACCAGGCTCCACCTGCACCCCTGTACACCAGAAAATTCCATCCACACTACACTTAACAGCCAGTTCTTCACAACCGAAAGCAACAGTCCAAGCAAACTTTATTTTCAACAAAAAGGGAAGCAAGGTGAGGTGACCACTCAGTTGCGCGGCGCCTCGGTCGCACCACTTTTATTACCAGCAAGAGTATACAGTTGGTAACAGAAACTTAAAATGCATAAGCAACGCCACTGTTTGCTGCCACAGTTCCACAGAATGCAACACAGCACTGTGTCTACACTTTAGTCTTAGTAAAGCCTAAACGGAGTGGGAAGCACTCACCCGAAGGGGGCCAGTTTTTGATGTAGCCGGTGCAGTGAACAACGGCGTAAGCGGCACCGTCAGGCGACGGGCCCAGGGCATTGCGCTGGCGCAGCCTCTGCAGGCCCTGCACGTCAGGCTGCACATTCCCCAGCTTCATGCGGCAGATGAACCCCCGCCGGGAACCCATGCACAGCCGCATCGACGCTGCACACACAAGAGGGCACGCAAAGTGTGCCAGTTAGAACACCACAAGCTCTAAGACCTACCACATGTTGTGCTCCTATGGTCAAAAACAACTCAAAACCAAAGTGGCCATCAAAAGAGGTCCTCCAATTAATGGCGTCGACCTACAGTCATGACAGCATGGTCAAACCACCTTGCAAGAGCGCACTTCAGTTGTATTTGACTACAGGCGTTGTTTTCACTGCGGATGAGAGCACCATGGACCATATTTTCACAAAGCAGCTGAGGTTAGTTCTTCAGCAGTCGCACATAATTACAAAAAGCTAGCTATATAGCAACAGCATGCCATTATAGCAAGGGCTCACAGATGTGAGAAGCTCAGAGGCCAGAACACTGGTTTTGATTCCACAGCAACAAAATATGCATGCAAGACAAATAGATGGCAATTCTTTTTGTTCAATTCTCTTTTACCCTCACAATGTGTACCAAAATAGGTATGACTAGCAGTAATGACAGCACAGGGCAGCAGCGCTCGAGCTCATTATAGAGGGTGAGAAAAATTGGAGTGGCACAGAATCATCAATTTCAGACCGGCTATATTACACGCACGCAACCTAAGGCAAGCATGTACCCCACCAGCGCTTGGTGATAAATACCCATTAATACCCAAATGACAATAACAGCCATAGCAACCTACTGCGCTTGCCACGAGATTACCTATCCCTTATGAAGGCTTTACGATGCCCCAAGTTCTGGTCTCGAATGCTTCAAATACCATGTACAGGTGCGAGTAAAAAAGATTAGCACAAGTGACGGGCCACTGGAGCGACATAACACGCAGCACCGCAGTTTACAAACACACCGGTAACAGAGTGCCAGGCCATTTTCACTCAGCAGTAATGGGGGAGGGGGTTCAGCAGGGACAGCTATCGCGTTGCAAAAGATTTCTCTCTAGCTCTTTTTTTTTTAATACAGGCTTGCTCACGTAGGTGGCCATGTGCACAGTCACGAATGGCTGGCCAAGGCCTGAAGCGTGACAACAGCACTTTGACGCTGGGAAAGCGGCATGATGCATTTGGCAAAGGTTGGTTCCTGCCAGTGCCCTGCTGCAAACATGGGAACAGCCTAATTGGCGTGTTTGCAAAGCACTGCGCCGCGCTGGCTATGTAGTGTGATTCTGCTGCTCTGGTGGCATCATTTGTGCCAATATTTTTTTTTACTCACACCTGTGCCGTCTTTGCCAAAGTACCAGACAATGGGCTTTGTTTCTTAGCCTTGTAGCGGAGCACTTATGGCACCTCTAAATCTGTGTAAGGTAAGGATAACCCTTGTCCTCATCTTTCGAGACCTTTTGGTCTTTAGGGGTGCCGTATAAGATCTCCACTACAGACGGCTGAGAAGCCAAACCCTTTTCCTCCAAGAGGGCTTAGTCAGGCTGGTTGGTGCATGGTGACAGAAACAACTGAACAGACGAAGTGCATATGCCCGTGTTGTTCTCTTCCGTCCCGTCTGTTAGCGCTGGTCAGTCACTTCCCCTTTGCCTGGTTACTTTTAGCAAAATCAATACATCAAGCAAAAATGATAAATGAAATACAATAAATCACATTCAAAAGACATCAAACAGCCATGCAGCAACTTGTATTCAAGGCATACACAACAGAAATGGAACACAGGAAGTTAAATATCCCCTCGCTTATGTCAACATCTGTGTGGCTGGGTATTCCGTTATACTGCACTGCTTGCGTACGGCTTGTAGTGTCAAAATTACAGTTCAGATATGTTTATGAGCCATCAAAATCTCTTCATGCACCTGTTTTCCCACTGCACCATCACTGCCATTCATTTCTAGATCATTAGAGATTAAGACGTGCAGGTAGAAAACTGCTGCTCGTCTCCGCTGCCACAAAGCCCAGTGAACTTGGTTCTTAGCTTTCTCTCAGGCCCTAAAAGAATATGCGCAACAACCAGTATCCCTGTACATTTCATCATGGTAGCCCATTGTCGGCAATTGTGTTGCACTCACTCTTGTAAACCAGACAACTTTTGACCTCTAGTAGTTTACTTTTTGTTAAAAGATGAACAGTTCTTAATGCTTCTTAAAAGAATAACTTCAAATCTACTGTAGATTATTCAATAGTGCTTTAATTTTTGTCACATAATGAACAGTTCTTTAATGTTCCTAGTAGTACAATGCAACAAAATAAGTTTGATAAATTCAATATATGATAACACAAACGAACTAGTGATGCTCCAGTGATGCCCCATGAGCGGCACCCATCCTGAAGCAATAAAATGCCAGATCACTTGGGACAAGTTAAACTCACTAAAAACAATTTAGGAGCCAGTGTGGTCAGGGTCTCGCATTCAGCCAGCACAGCTCTGTTTATAGGCTATGAATTACAAACAGCGTTTGTAAAAACAGTGCACATACAATTACACCTGTGTGCCAACTCAAAGCACTGTGCACAGGGACTCACACTGATGTCCTTCCTTCTTGACAGTACCAGTCTTGAGATCAAGGATGCGCCCCGAGCTGGAGGCCTCCTGGGTGGAAAGCTGTTCGCGCACCTTCTCCACGTCCTCCGGGTGGATCAGGTCGTAGAGGCACGCGTTGAACCACTCAGACTGCACAGCAACAAGGCAGGCACCACGTCATGTGAGGCCAAGCACACCACCAGGAGGAGGCCCCTCCGCTACGCTCACACAACCCACCTGGGACTGGTTGAGCACGGGGCCAACAGAGTCGGAGACATAGATGACTCGCCCCGTGTCGCAGGAGACCACAAAAAGGAAGCCATCAGCTGCCTCCAGAATGAGGTGCTTCAGCTCCTGGTCAGTGAGGAAGGAAGGCTTGTAGGTGCCGTCGCTGCTCGTGTTTCCAGTTCCGCGGAGGGACTTCATGTGGGCCACCGCCATGCGCAGGATGGTCAGCTTGTCGGGCTTGCGCGCCAGCGCACTACACGTGGGCACCATGTCCGAGAGCTCCGTAATGTAGGCTGTCATCTTGTTGCGCCGCCGCCGCTCAATTTCACTGTGGTTCTCCTTCTTGGCGGAGAGGGACTCGAGCAGCTCGCCGCCGTCGCCTGGCCGCGGTGCCGCCAGCGCGTCGGCCCCAGCAGGCCATGCCTCGTACCGCTCCTTCTCCAGGGCGTCCTCGTCCATGCGGCCGAACTTGCCGTCCTCATCGGCGGCGCTGCACAAAGCACAGCGCGGCACAGTTTCACATCCCTCCCTTCACATCAAATGAATGGCTGCTCAACTCACTCCTTGTAGCAGCTGGCCTTCCGTTTCTTGAGCACCTTGCTGCCGTCTGCAACTGCAAGCAGACAAATGAGTGTCAGTGCTCAAAACACAGATAACATGCTGCACTGCATTAGTTATAGGGGCCTTGTGGCTTCTTACATGGTGCAAAAAGTGAACTCCTCAATACATATATATGCACTCACTGATATCGGCAATGTGATGGAATATATACGCATAGCTATCACAGCCACTTCCTTGGTTAGGGTAAAACACAAACCCCAAAGATTTTCTTTCTTTCAGTTCCTCTGCACCTTGCCCATTTTGAACTCCACTTTATGTTCTTAATAAATGAAGTGAAAGTCTTCTGACTACACAGTTCGTACAAGTCCTTGTTCTACTTAGCCCAAGCGGCTTTCAGGTACATTTTGAAGTTGTACAGTTCACAAATTTTTTACTACATTCACAGTTGGCTTTCTTGGGAAAACAAGCCCATTGTAACTGTGAGGCGAATATTCGGCCAACACAGCCACAAATTCATATTTCATGAAATGTGGATTTTGCTTTAACTTTGCCCCTTTCTCTTTGGGAAATGCTTAGGCCAGTCTTCTTGCCTTGATTTACAGCACAGTACAATGGACTCAAGCAAATTCAAACTAATAATAATGACTAATAGCTAAAAAAAATTTTCTGCACCCTTAGAGTTTGCATGATCAGAAGTTTGGTTTAGGTTTATGGGGTTTAAATGTCCCAAAGCAACTCAAGCTATGATTTGGTTTATGGTTTTGGTTTTATGGCGTTCAATGTCCCAAAGCGACTCGGGCTATGAGGGACGCCGTAGTGGAGGGCTCCGGAAATTTCGGCCTCTTGGGGTTCTTTAACATGCACTGAAATCGCACAGTACACGTGCCTCTAGCATTTCGCCTCCATCGAAATGACACCGCGGCGGCCGGGATCAAACCAGTGTCTTTCGGGTCACCAGACGAGCACCATAATCACTGAGCCACCACGGTGGCTACATGATCAGAAGTCAACTGCATCTTCCACAAAAGGGAATTATTGTATTTTCAAGAAGCTCTGGATGAATAAAACACAATTAGTGTAGATATGAAAGCACAAATGCACTTCTGAAATTCAGTCAGTATGTCACCACGCATAAAATGCTTTGTATTTAAACCTGAAAGGCAAACTTTCATTTTTGGTGCGTATGAAGCTTACATATCAGAAATCCTGAATACGCCTTCTGACTGCAGCAGTTGATTTACTGAACTGTTTTTTCAGCACCACATTAAAGAATATTTCCTAAAGTTCAAACTAAAACTTATGGACACAGTAAGGAGTCTGAATCACCTCAACAGCACACTTAGTTTCACTTTCGGAACAGCAGCTGGATACACATTCCAGTTCTCGCTTTGAAAGTCACTAGCAAGCAAATACTTTTACACTGTTGCACACTAATGCCATCCTGATTTAGTGACTAACAATACACAGGTTTGGTCTGTCAGTGACGGGGGACCAAGCTCTACTCAGTCTCACTCCCTAATTTCACATACCTCTTGGATCAATGCATGAAGCTCTGCTTACGACGCAACAAAACACCACTACATCTACAATAAAAAAAAAATTCTTCAGGTAACAAGCTGCCAATATTTAATTATACAACATTACAAAGTTGACATCATTTGCCGCCAGTATACAGAAATGCAAGGATAAATTTGTTAACGTGCTGAGAGTTAAAAATGCAGGGACATCTCACTGCACCCCATATGACCCAGAATTACCTTTAGAACACGAAAACGCATGTGAACATGAAAGCGCATGTGAACACTTCCATCGGTTTCCGGCTTTTGCGTGACTGCGCACACTTATACTGGAAACAGCGGGAAAATATCGTTTCACCGTGTTACCAATTGACCATTCGGAGATGGATGAAACCGAACGCTGACTGACTCCGTGCGCAACATCAGCACCAAACACGCGTCGCTACGAAAACGGCTGCACAATTCACAAGAAACGTTACTCCCGACAGCAACTACTACTACTAGATCAGTTCCGGGGAAGAAGCTGTGTTGTCACCGAGTTCGGCCGAAGGCAACAACAAAACGATCGTGTTTCGTCCGCGCTGCCATCGGAGATCCTGCTCCGCACGGCGGACGCGGAGACCGCAATTACGTACAGGTGTTTCAGTGACATCCATTGTTTCAGCAAAACTGATCGCCCCAACACGGAGGTGTGAAAAACACATGACTCGTAGTGCCACAATACTGTCCCTTGAACGGCGTTCGCAACTGCACCGGACAGGTAACCAAACACGAAGCAGCTCCCGAAGTATGCGCGTCACACCTGGACGCTGCGAAGCCTCGAGAAGCGCCGCTCGGGGAGCAGCGCCCGCAGTGCTCGACTGGAGGTGCTCACCTGGGTTGGCTGCCGCTGCCATGGGACTAACGCGTCCAGGAGCGACCACCGGCCCCGGGGACCGCCGCCACGCGCTCCGCACGGACCCGCAACGACAGCTCAACCATGCGTTCCTGCGGCACAGCGCTCGAGAACGACGACGGCGAGGCTTCGCGAAGCCGCCAGCGATGGTCCGCTCGCTCCAATACCCCAGGCACGCACTGATGCGCGCACGGGGCCCGTTCACGGACAGACACGGAGAGCCTAACCGCCAGCTTTTCCGCACAAGCTGCACACTTTACTTCCAACGAAGCAGCGCTGCAGTGACGAGTGTGAACTCACAAAAATGGCCGCCACTCGCGCACACGACGCCACATGAACACACAGCGGCCCTAGGGGCACAGCACAGTCGACGGTGAGGACAGCTCGCTTGCTTGCTTGCTCGGTAGGCGCAGGGGTTGGCCTAGGCTGGCCCAACCGCCCAACAGGCCGGCAAGCGTTCCTCGCCAGAGGTCCCCAACGAGCTTACGCACAATTTGTCAGGGTAGTGCCAACTTTGAGGTACCACTGCATTAAAACATTTCGTTTCCGTAATACTTCGAACCAGGCACTGTTCGAACTGACAGTTATCAAACCTCATAGTTTAGATTCACACCAAAAGTTTTGCAGTCGTTATCTTCCATGAGCGTGCGGTGCTTTCAGGCTGGAATCGCATGCTAATCAAGTGCGCGCACGCACGCAACGTGACCAAACGTCGCCCCAGTGTGTGCGCAAGCATGGGTTCACGTTGCATTCTGTAGTCAACAGCATTTGCCATGGATCCATGTTTTAATAAAATTTGTTTGATTGGCCAGTAAATATTTCAGCTCTCCACTATGAGCTGCGTGTCATGAAAAATCCCGAATCTCGCTTGTGATCGTGTAATTATCGACACGGTTGTAGTACTTACGTCCATTGGACATTTTATAATCGAAGTTGGTAAGGGCTCATAGACGGAGAAGGGTAAACACGGCACAAACAAAAAGAGATTGAACAGCGGTTGTACTGTTGTTTTCTATTTGTGTCGCGTCTATTTGTACCCCCGATAGATGCTTCATGCTCTCATTCCTGGTAAGAAGCACCAGAGGAGCAGCAATCAGATCAAAGGCAGTCTATACAACTTTCGGGAGCCTTCTGTGTCGCTGTCGGCTACCGAAGATAAACATGTAAAACCCCAGTCTTTCTTCTCTGTTGTCCTGCACTGGCTGTTACAACAGGCGATTCCGAGGGAATCTTGCTAAGCGGGTAAGCGCTGACGATATTTTCTGGACACATTGGCGCCTCAAGCTGGCCGAGCCAGGCAGAACCTCGGCAGTCCATAGTAGGCTTCACTCTATGTGCGTTCAGTCGAATACTGCGTTTCGGGGGTATGGGCACTCAGCGGCACATCTACACATCCCATCATACATATCATTATAATTCCATTCCCATGGTATGGTGTCAACCCATGGTCAACATCATCGTTGGGCTAACATGGCTTATGGCTATGGCTATGGATGTTCCCGCCTTCGCCTCATCTTACCAGCGCGTGATATACGCTCTTGAGGCGTTGAAGGTTCGCTTTTAAATTGTTCTGGCGACCTTACGAAAAGAAATAAGACAGTGGAAGGTAAGCGCTCCTAAAGCGCTTTGAGTGGAGGCCTAGCGTGAGAAGTACGATTCTAGGACTGCAGGTCGCCGTGGTAGTAAGAGGAGGCTAGAGTACCATGCCGCATCAGACGTGGCGGAATTGTCCCCGCACACCTAGGCGTTACAAGGTCGCTGCGCGTATCGTGGATGCCTTGAACCAGAAGCCCCCTCAGCCCGTGCAGTCCTTGCTGGCCAGTGCCAAATACCCGGTGAGTGAGATATAGCGCGGAACCCCCACGACTGCTCGAATCGTTCTCATCCGACTTGCGGTTACCTTGGCCGTTTTAAGAGGCTGTACCGAAAGCCTTTTCTTAAATGGATTCATCGGATATAAACTGGAAGTGGCGTGTTTTGATTAGTGTCGTGAAATGCGATTCACCTTGTGTTCGTTCAGCTCTGACCAGTCACGTAAGCCGGACTTCCTGGTCACCTAGTGACCGTCCTAGCAGTTGCATAGCACCGGCTGTCTGAAGGGAGAGGTGAGACGGTAGTAAGGGCTTATTTTGAGCGTGTGCTCAATTTGTGGAGCTGTTATTTCGTCACGTATACTCGTATTTGCACGCTTTTCCCTTTGCTGGCACCAAAATGAGAAGCGAAATTATGTATGCAATTGGCAACGGTGCGCGGCGGTTTCAGAACAAGGCCCAGCTGGCTGCCCTGGTGATACAAGTGGCACAGAAACTACCCGTCTTGGAGGCAGTGGTGGCCCAGAGCTCGCTTCTGGAGCAGGGCTTGCCTAAGCCCTTAGCATTGGTTCTGGTGCACGAGGCGCTTTTTGGGAAGCGGCCGCTGCCGCCAGGTGCATGCCCGCGCTTCGACCAGGTGCTCGCCTGCCGGCCGCAGCTCGAGAAGGCTCTGGCAGCCGTGCCCCAGACAAAAGGTAAAGCTGACTACTTATATTAAGGGGACGGCCTCGTGTGACGCAGGCCTGCTAAGCAGCCATCATGGCGGGTCCGCTGGCTACCCTGCTGCTGTACACGGCGCTGATGGTGACGCTGCCGCTGGGTGCCTTCTTCGGGGCCCAGTGGGCGCTGGCCGAGCTGTGGCACGCTTCAGCCACTGCCTGCTCGGTGGGTGCCACCGTGGCCAGCGTGCTCTGCGTGCACCTGGTGCTGGGTCTGTTTGTCTACGAGGCGTACCACGAGGCCGTCCCCGCCCAGGACGACAAGAGCGACTGAGCGTGGCGCACTTGTGCAGCCCCACTCCCGTTGCCCCGCTACGCCCGCGTCAACACGCTGCTGCTGCACACTTCCGCGGCGATACGGCTGCTCGAGGAGGCGGGCTTCACGAGGATCCGATACCCGCGGCGCCGGGGACTGGCCTGGTTCCTGGAGCGAGTGCGCCGTCTAGAGCCGCACGAGTTCCTCAAGGACTACCATCTGCGTGACTGGCTGGTGTTTGGCAGTGGCGCCCAGCTGTCTCGACTGGATCTGGTGCGCAACACACAGATTCTGCTGCAGGACAAGGTGCGCTTGCTTGGCTTCACTTGCTGATCTTGCCGGTAATCTGAACGTTGCTCTCTTGTATATCGAAATAGACACGCTCGAAGCACACCGCCAGTGCAGTCAGTGTGCGCCGAAGCCGCTGAACGCGTCGGCAGTCAAGCGCAGTTGGTGTATAGAGGGTCTCGCTTTGGCCGACATGACGTCGCCGTGCAGTGCGCGTGCGCGCATTACGCCGGCATATAAACGCCTTAACAGAGCCTGCGCTTAACCACTGACCAACGTATTCGGTGGCGGCATCTATGGGAGCCACTGAAACCCCCGCCCATTCACTGAATAATAAAAAAAATCCTGCTCCGAGGCTCGGAATCGAACCAGGGCCTTTGGCGTTTGAGGCGGAGACGCTACCACTCCGCCACGACGGCTCAAAGTTAACCATCAATAAAGGCGCTTCTAGTGAATGCACTCTTCCGATGCAGAAGTCTCCGTGCTTTCGCTACGTATATCCTGGCCTAACACGGCTAGGCCATCAGCAGTTTTTCATAACTGCCTTGCACCTTGTCTCCCGACCCTAATAAACGATTTCCGTTAAGTAGTTTGAAGTTGACTGGCAGAGTTGGGAATGTTTCGCCGGGCGAGCGTGCGAAGACACAAGTGCTCTTTATACTGCGAACTGCCTTCTACGATGACCGACCATTGTGCCATTATAGTTTTTCATCGGCCGTGGCGATCATCTGCCTTAACAAGCTCCTTCAAAGGTTAACCAGCACTTGAAGCGGCACTTGGAGTTCCTCTTCTGTTCGGCGCTTGTAAATCGAGGCACGTCAAAAACAAAACCACGGGGCACGCAAAGCTCATAGACGCAAAGCACCATAACAAATCGAAACTCTCCTGGCCGCCTGTGGTGCCGCCAAGCATCGGTTTTCTTTGCTTCCAACATTCAGGTTTTCTTTTGTCTGTCTTCCTTGTGTGATAAAAGTGCACTATCGGTTTTAAAACAAAACTTCCTTCAATATTGAACCGTGCAACCTTCCTTTGTCATCCTCAGAGATTCGCGACCTCCATGTAGGAAGGAAAATTCCTCCAAGGTGGCGTCTCATGTCCTATGACATCAGCACGCTTGTACTTGCGAGATCGGCCTGTGGCGGCGATACCTGTATTTTGGTTCTTGCTATTTTCTACCTTACAAGAGCTTTGTTTTCAGTAAGAGTGGCGTTTTTGTGATCAGGAGCTGGTATTCTATTGATACAAGCTAACTTCAATTTCTCCTCAGTGTCCCTTTAAGTGACCTTGCCCACATAGAATTGCTACATTAAATTACTGAAAAAAGTTGGTATTTCATTCATCGAAAATAATATTTGCCAATAAAAACTCAACCTAGCGTTCTGAAATAAAAACCGAAAAAAAGTCCACCGATTTTTTTCACCAAATAAAAACAGAAAAAGGCAACCCCTCCTTATAATTGAATTTCTTCTTGACGCAGTTTCGGTTTGTTCACTCGAACGACGGCTGTGACGTGTAGTTGATGTTTAGGTCGTGTAGCGCACGAAAAAACTGCAATATAAACACTGATACTTTAGTTTTAACCTGCTACAGTACCTAAACCAGCCTGCTTCAATAGCTGGAATAGCAACAAACACAATCAGCAGTTATGTTACTGTTTTTTTTTTTTTGGTGACTCACGTGACCTAAACATCAACTACACGTCACAGCCATTGTTCGGTTGATTAAACCGGAACCGAAACAACGTGAGAGAAGAAATTCAATTATATATTATTTAGCGGTTGTAGCTGAAGACATGCAATGGTCCATGTAATCTAATTTCTAACACATCATTTGAAAGAAGAAAAATTGGAGGACACTTAAGCTTCGCCTTTAAGAGCAGAACGCGACAGCGTGTTGCAGCACTGCCAGGCAGTCCGCGGAACGCCATCGCCCATTCGGCGCGACGCTTTGCCCGTTAGACAAATCGCTCTGCTACGTACGGTGAAACGGACGCGCGGAGCGGCAAACCACGTAGAAGCGCTGCCGGGCGCCTTGCCGAAACGCGTGGTACTCAAGTTGCTGTCGTAGTTCGTCAGCACATCGTTCTCGACAAACCCAATACCATGAACGCCAGCATAGCTTCCGCGCCGAACGAACGGGCAGCAAGCCGCAAGCTTCGTGGTGAATGCGCTCTGGATGTGCGCTGCTTTGTTCGCCGCTCATCGCGTGATTCCTGCGTGCCCGCACGGCCCCACTGCGCCCGAACGAGACGAGCGGGAGGCGCTGCCGTCGCGCGCTGTCTGTTGGGGCAGTGGCGTACATACACTGCGAGGAGGAGGGAGAGGAGGGATTTTTCGCTCACGGCCAACGCCGCCGCCGACACTGGCTTTTTTGCGACACGAGCTCCATAACGCTGTCGCATTAAAAGATGGAATAAAATTATGTGTCTATAGTCCTTTAAGGCAACTGGAACTCCTCTCAGATACAGTGAACAACTGTGGCTGTGCTACTCTATTATACCGAATGAGCAAGGGCCTTACACTCCCCATAACTGAAAAAGTTTCGCTTCCAGCTTAGCACGGATACCGGAGGGCATCTCTCAGCTACCGCGATACTGCCTGGAAATGACATGTCAGCTCAGAAAACCAACAAAAGGGGGCATTTGAAACTGCAGGTAACCGCTGGCCAAGTGCGCACTGATGGCTTGTAAGGTCAATCGGTGCTTGCGTGTGTGATGGCTGGAAAAAGCATCCCACGTGTGAGCAGAAACACATTGGGTGCGAGACAGTGGCAGCGTCGAAAGCAAAGCTAATATGCATGGTCGTGGATCAACTAGCAGCAGCAATTTGAAAAGTTTGAATGCCTTTGCGGCCATGCTGGTCATGCTCGTCACGTGGTATGTGTTGTTTGCCCCCGCCGGCTTCACCTTTTGTTCTGGTACCACGTGCAGACTGTCAGATAGTTGGAGTGCAGCTGATACATTTTTTGTGCACTTGTGCTACGCTACTTTCATCGCACATGGGCCCAGGAACAGACGCTTGTAGATTTGTGGCAACGAGTCGTTAATGCATTGCTGGCTGGATAGTGCCTCAGGATGACTACGTTCATGTGGATGGCTACGTCGCAGGGCTGTGTTGTGATTAAGCCATTGTACGCAAAAGGTGAGCACTCCCCTGTCTACCATTGGGAATCTTATTAATGCAGCCAACTTGCCACCAGCTGCCATGAACGCTTCAGCGGCGATTAGTTTTGAGGCGCAAGCCTTTCTTGGCTCATGAGTGCGTGGACGGAATTTGTAGACAGAAGTTGTCCGCAAAAGTGTGCGCATGAACTGTTAGTCATAAGTTGTATGGTAATTAAACACATTGGAGGACTTCTATGCTGCAGTTATGAATTGAAGCAATAGTTGGCGCATTTAAAGCGTAAACATGTTTGACTGTGTGTTCACTCGACAGTACGTAGCTTTGCTTTGCAGCAGTATGCCCACATAGACATTGACTGAATGTCACATTGACTGAATGTCACAATGTCAGGATTGTGATGCTGCACTGTCAAAATGCTGTATACTTGAAAGCTGCTAATTTTGCTGGTGTTATTTTCTTCCGTAAATTTCAAGGCCAAATAAAGCCACTGCATTGATTGTGGTCTGTGGCAGACTCCCTTCAACACCACCGTAGCATACGAATGAATCGTTGGAATGCCCTCAGCGGCCAAGCAGTTTGTTGTGCAGGCATGCAGTTTCGGTACGCTTTGGTGTGGATATTACATGCATTGCCTTTCAACATGGTGTCTAACCAGCAGGAGCACCTGTGTGCAGCATGCTTAATTTGCTTTGGGAAGCCGTGCTAATTGAAGTATGTGCATTCTTTGGCTGCAATGCTTTGCAGGCGTCAGGCATGGCAGTGGTTGCTTTGAACCCCCAGCCCGGTGCATTTTTGTTGGACGCTTGTGCAGCCCCAGGCATGAAGACATCATATGCAGCAGCACTTATGCAGAACACAGGGTGAGTACCTAATTGACCTTGTGCTTGTGCCCTGCCCACAGCCTTGGTTCATCTCAGCAGTTGCACCATGATGAGGGTGCAGCCTCACCAGGGTTTCTGTTCGTTTAAAGCCTCTCCATATATTTTTGTGTCTAGGACATCAGGTTGCCTGGCCTAAAAGGGAAGATGGGTTTACTGTGTTAACTAAAGCATGGCTGGTGTGCAGTGCAGTTAGTGACAGGCAGTTCGTTTGTGTGAAACCAATGGCATCTTTCAGTATTTAAGTCCATTTAAGTATTTAAGTATTATTTTTAGTCTGATGGGCCTCCTGGACCAAATTTGACCTGGGCCCGTTCTATATTGGCAGTGGTGCATTATTCAAAGTTTTTTTGGAGTGCGTTGATTACATCACAACTGGAAATGTGCCATTTTGGGTTCTGAAGTAACTGAGGATGTATTCAGACACAATATAGCTGAGGTAGCAACTTGCCATTCTTTACAGCTCCATGCAAGCATATGCATGTGTGTACATGGTGCTGATCATCATTATCGTTTCAGTTCAGTTCAGTTCAGTTTATTTCCTTAAAGACCCAATTCAGGGGTATTACATAAGGGGTGGGGCTACGGATATAACATGAGGTTCTAGTCTAACATCATCTGCGTTATCTCCTGGTGGAATCTTGATGGACAGGTAATGGCGGCGACTTGGTGGGGAAGGCCGTTCCAGTCAGATGCTGCTCGGGCAAAAAACGAGGCCGAGAATGTAGTAGTACGGGAGCGTGGACGGACAACTTGGAGCGGATGACCAGTGCGCTGAGATATGTGCATGCGGCGTACGATGTAGGGTGCTTCGTGCAATGAACCGTTGAAGAATTTGTGAAAAAGGCAGAGGCTAGCAATGCGCCGGCGATGGGAAAGAAGCGACAAGTTAATTTCAGCTTTCAAAGACGATACACTGATGTCGTATGAGTATGCGGAATGAATGAATCTAACAGCGCGATTTTGAACTCTTTCGAGGTTAGCCTTCAGATAGTTTTGATGGGGATCCCAGATGGCTGATGCATATTCAAGTTTAGGCCTTATCAGTGACGTATATGCTCTGAAAGGGGCTGTAATAAAGTTACGGTATGCCTGTGATGTTAAAGGACGCTGTTTCATGAATATCCTCCAGCAAGAATTTTTCCCAGGCACTTTAGAGGCTGAGTTATCTGTAGTCAAAATTTGAATTTCAGTGTCTTCGTGCGTCTCCCTCTCCTCTCGTCGATTTTTGCACATTGAAAGGTCAGCGCTGCTATGCCGTCCCCACCACCGGTGCTTTCTGCCTTGCCAGAACTACGTCGCTTGTTCGCCGCGGCCATGGCAGCTGCCTGACATCTGGAAGGATCTAACCAATAGCCATCTCTGAACTGGTATACGCAGGAGCGGTGTGACAGAGGAGGGTGCGAACGTGAAAAAGTCGCCGGAAAGGGCTCACCCGCTTTTGCGCGTGATTGTGGGTCCTCTGTAGAAGCATATATTTGGCTCAGGTGTCCATGACAAGAAGATTCAGTGAGTTGATGTGCTCTCCTCGGAAGGTGTTTCAGAGCCCCTTTAACATTGCATGCCACCATGAAACAAACATGAACAAAGGCTATCCCACGGCAGTTTAGCATCTCTCGATGTCCGTTATATTTTGGGTGCAGACACATCCTGGCTGTGGACCAGAGTGGGGAGAGACTCCAGGCGCTACGGGACCTGGTGCAGAATGCAGGCTTCAAGTCCATCTGTAAGGTGCAGGAGGCAGACTTTCTGGAAATCGACCCAAAGGCAGAGCCCCAGTGTGCCACTGAGCTCATCCTGGTGGACCCTTCTTGCACCGGCTCAGGCCTCTGCAACCGACCGGGTCTGGAACCCGACGCGAACAGTGACGAGGGCAGAGAGCGTGTGCGGCGCCTGAGCTGCTTGCAGGCCATGCTGCTGAAGCACGCCTTGCGCTTCCCGCACTGCCAGCGCGTCGTCTACTCGACCTGTTCTGCATTCAAGCAGGAGAATGAAGACGTGGTGGCAGAGGTGCTCGAATGGTCCAGGGGACGTTTTGTGCTTGCCCACGCATTGCCTGAGCTGCCCTTTCGGGGTCTGGGCCCACTAGGTGACCGCTGTGTGCGCATGGGACCGGAAAGTTCTCTCACGCGAGGCTTTTTCCTGGCTGTGCTTGAGAGGGCAGCTCGTTACTGAGTTGTGCATGCAACTGTGTCCAGTAGTGCTGAACTGATAGGGTAAAAACCTTAACAGCTGTATTTCGTGTTGAAGAACGGCACATTTTTACCTTTTCTTGCAGAAGGCTGCACAGCCTACCTCTGTTAATATCCTAAAGCACACTTCATTTGTGAAAAGAAAACAGGGAAGTGTTGTGTAAGAACAAGCTTTTGCCGTCTGCCACTTTTCCGAGCAGCCTATGTGACACCTGCCATAATATGGCCATATGATGTGTTGCCACTACTCCTACTGAGCCCTGAAGTTCAGTGCTGAAGGGAACTTCCAGCGTGGAGAAATGGCTGTAAAGTGGTGCTGCTCATCGCAGTTGCACTTTTGTTATGGTGATCTGTGTGTGGCTTTCAGTTCTGAATGTGGTGACATGCCTCTGCTGAGAATGGACAGCATGTGGGTGTCGGCAGGTTACAGTTGTGCAAACCTGCGCGATTGCATTCGACGTTTGTTGTACGTTCGTGAAAACTGAGAGCTTAACAGAAAATGCAAAGAGCCACGATTTGTACGTAATAAACTGAAGGTTCTATCCCAGAAGCCTGTCCTTTTATTTTTTCCCCTATCAGTTTGTGAAAAACTGAAATAGGACTATATGTTGGGCTCATTGTCTATGGTTCATCTTGTTGAAGGTGCTGTAGTGCAGGACAGCAGATGAAAGATGACTGGACGGTGTGCCACTCAACTAATTTTAGTGTACTAGAGGACACAGGTATATAGCCTTGTGCAGAGCACCCCATAAGCTTACTTAGAGATGTGGTAAGGCACACTTGGAAAAATCTATTTCCGACTGTACATGGCTAAGCTTCATTCACACCTGAGCTTCCTTATTTCATGCGCTTATTTCTTGCGCACAAATTGTCCGCAGAATGACCTTGAAATCTTGGGAACCGATGGCTTGTGAAGTTATATGAACGTTATGAAGTTCGTTAAAGCATTGAACTAGACTCGAGCGTTCTGAATATCGTTCTGAGCATATCTTGCGGCGGAATGAGCATCCAATTTTAAGAGCTTTAACTGTTTCGAACAATTTCTAGAATTTTAAAATCTTCGCTGCGTTTCGAATGAGCATTTACGGCGCACACTGCAATACCTCCTAATTTCCATGGCAGGCAACGCGAAAGCGCAAAGGGGCGTGTCTCCGGTTTCCAGAAGAGCCATCGGCCGGCCCGCGTTCACTTGTTCCCCTACATATCACCGGCATCTGTACTTACATGCGTGCATTGGCTACAAGTATTTTTTTCTTTAGCACGTTCACATCCTGCCTACGCACTAAGTTGGGAGCGACCACCCGCGGATGTGTGTTCCAGCTGGTATCCGCCGTCGACCACGGCCTTGGGCAATCGATATACATCTACAGATTCCTACGCGTCGCTTTCGGTTTAGCTTCATGACTACGTTTTCGCCTCGTCGACGTTCGGCCTCGCACCACCACGTCAGCGACGTCAGCACGAAGCCAACGAAGCGGCTTATAGCTACGAAACTGCTTGGCCTTCGAAGCCGCTTTTAATTGTCGTCTGCTCGCGCGGCATGCGGGGAACCCCAGAAGAACCTGCGTATAGTGAACTAGAATACCTATTCTAGTTCACTGTAAACCTGCGTATAAAAGCGACTGCTGCTGTGAAATAGTGCACTCAACCTTTTGCTACCCATGTGTGCCTGGGCCACTCGCAAAGAACGCTAAATAAAAATTATGATTATTATTCCATCGCTCTGTCGTGCCGTGGCGCTTTTCTTGAACTATGCGCATGCATTTTGTTTACAATTAATGGGAGCAGCGCGCATAAGCATGTGTATAAATATTACCATGCGCATGTCCAGCGCTCTACAGACCACCCCAGATTACATGCGCGGTGGCGTCCACGAGGATTGGGGATGCGCGGAACGCCACTTACAGAGCAGACGACGCTCAAGCGGGACGCGCGCGCGCGCGGCTACTGTGCCACCTCCGCTGCTTTACTTTCGCTTATTGCCGTCTACAATCTAGGAAATCTGAAGATTGTAGTCATGCGAAAACCTTACAGGAGATCCGAGACGCAATAATACATATGTTTCTTGCACTGCAAAACGAGGCCGATCGATTGCATTCTTTGAATTTCACGGAAACCTTGTTTCACATAACAGTACTTTCGGTCATGTCCGTGGACTCGCGAGTGAGCTATTACGCGCCCTAGTTCGGAGACGACGGTTTTGTGCGCGCATTCGTAAGAATCGACACTCGCGTGACCGTAGAAGTGCCCCTACTTGATGAGACCTTACGCCATGCCTTACGCGCAGGCGCCGCCTCCTCCTCACGCGCGGCGACCGCAACGCAGCAGCCGCCGCAGCAGGCACAGCGCCACCAGCGTGGCTAGCCGTGGTCGCGTTGTTGCGTGTGTCCACCTTCAACATCCGTGTGCTGGGCTGGGCTGGGTCGGGCGGCGAAGCGGTGGTGGGGCCTGTGTGTGCCTCCGGGAGCCCTGGCCGCGGCGTACGACGCTGCTGCATGTGATCGCCCCGGCCGGTACTGGAAGCTGGCTAGCCTGCAGCCGCAGCAGCGAGAAGCCGCGCCGCGGCGGCGGGCGCATGCGCTTGTCAATGGCGGCGGCTCGGGCTGCAGCGCCGCACGCAGCCCTTCGTAGCGGGCTGGCTGACGCCACGCCGGGCCGGCTAGGCGGCCACCTCTGACGCCTTCTCAGATGACTGCAAGCAGTGCCAGTATGGGGTGAGTGAGCCGCACTTGGGCCCCCGGCCGATGCCCTCCCCGCAGGGAGGCCGCGGCACCCCGTAGCTGGCCGGGCCTTGGCAAAGGAAAAAAAAAAAAGTATAAACGAAAACATAACGGTACTGTGTATTTATCCGGTACGCATGCCTTCTTCTGAATCAGGCGCGTTGGTGAGGGAAGTCAACATCCGCTGCGAAGGCTTCGGAACCGGAGGAGCCGGGCTGGGGCTGCTGCTCGATTGCGTCTGCATCGCATCCGCTTTCCCAAGAGCAAACATTGATGTGTGTAATGTTGCGACATGCCCGCGTACATTTCAGCTCGGTGGGGTGTAACCATCAGCCGATTTTCTTAAACTACACGTTATGTAGATAATCGGACTCGGCGGTGAAGACGGTGGTCATCAGGCCCATCCGTTCACACTTGATCACTATCACAAACTGAATGTTTGCTGTAACACTGGAAAATATATATGCAGTGCCTAAATTCAATACTGGCTGCCACATTAGTCAGGAACCGTATTCATCGTGGAATTTGCTTATTTGTGCAAAACATGCGCATTAATATTGAAGAGTCATATGGTAAAGGTCCATAAAATATATGGATGTTACCATCAAACTTATTGCTGAATCTGCCCATTTCCACGATTAAACTCCTGAATCTCTCACTGCCTGCTTAAAGAGGTTATTTATATCTCTCTCCAAGTTCATGAATAAACTGAACTTGTATCTCAACTATTGTAAAAGACCTTCTGGGTGGCACCTCTTATTTTTCTCTTGTGTTTTGAACTGTTTCCAGCTATATATGCCCAGTGCACCTGTAATCTTAATCTCAGTGCTTATTTCACTTTGAACCATTTAGAATCAATCAAGACTGCCACTAATGGAAATGGTAAAAAGTGCTTACATGTGGTTATGTATGAAGTATTCAACTGCTCGTTCTCTTGACAGCAGGAAGTGGCTCAGTGTTCAGCACAGCAGGACTGCAGTTGGACACAAGTATAGCTATATCATAAGTATAGTAGTTGGACATAATTAATGTGGACATAAGTATAGCAAAAATTTCAGTAGAGGAATAGTAAAATTAGGTGGCACAGTTTCTTGAAGACTTTTACACCTGAAGCTGCTTTAATGCTCACATTAGACAGATCAGCATAAATGTTTGCACAAAACAGTAAGACTGACAGCAAGGTGCAGGTGTAGATCTGTATCGATGATTTGCAGTTGTTACACAATCCTCCAACTCCACAATGCCTCGGTAAGTTGCTGAGAATGGGAGGAGACTATAATTTAGTGCTGAGACGATGCTGCAGTGTGCATGAAAACTGAATGTAGATTGTCACTAGCGTGCATTCTTTTCACTCAATCACCAACTCATAAAGCAGGAGCTGTGAAAGGTAGCTCATGGCAAAGTCTGCACAGCTACTTAGCTGAGTCACGACTGTTCTTTAGTGGAATAGAATCTGAATAGATGTGTGGCCACAGGGCCTCTCATGTTCACAGGGGGCCCCTGGTTGGGAGCAGCGGCTGTGATTGCGACATCCTCATCAGTGCCACTCATGCCCTTGCAAGCACGTTTTGAACCTCAGTTTGTTTTATTTTGTGCTGTGCTTCACTTTCATATGTTAGTGCACTTGCATTATGGTATGGCTTTGGTGTTTCAGCTCTTGATAACTCACTTTTTAGCTTTAAGCTTCTGCGTAGCCATGTATGCATTTTTTTATGTTTCTATAACTTTTTTCAGATGATTTAGCTGATTCCCACATTCCTCATAGGCCTGATTGGTAGCATCGATTTTCTGAATATTCCAAAGTCAACTAAAGGAAAACACACTAACAAAATGGTACAAAGTTACTTTAACATGCCTCATTATTGATATCCTGTCACAAACATCTTAGTTTAGTTTCTATTTGTTGCGCTGATGAATTCGATATTGGTCATTAATACCTTTTAGTTGCCAAGGAATCCTTTTGCAATATCTTTGAATGCAATTTATTAATCGATGAGCAGCGTTGATGTTGTGGTTTGTAGAAGGGCGGTCTCCTATTTTCCTTTTCGTGGCTTCACCTGTAAAAAGCATTATTTGTACCTGCAGTATTGCATCTTTTTTTCTTTTGTTACCAACATCTGCTTTTAAATATCCTTGAAATTAAATTTTCTTTTTACAGCATTTGTTTACTTGACCAGTATGTATTGTACGACTACAAGTTCAAAATTTAAAACATTATTTTTGTGCTATCTTTTTACAGTCACCTTTGTTTTGTTCTTTTGCCATAACACTTTTTTAAATTGAGGAGCTGTAAAGTGCCCCTGCTTAAATCATAGGAGCTTGTGCAGACGGCCATGGAAGTCTGATGAATGGGTTAATATCAGCAAAAAGCAGAAGTTTCATCATTTGTATGGCAATTCTTACTTCTTTTCTGTCCTGCTCGAAGCAGCTTTTGTGGCTTCTGCAAGGCAAGGTCAGTAAATATGATAATGTCAGTGAAGTTTTAATACAAACGCAACTTCGTGTACATGTGTCAGTTTTTATTCATGCTCCGTACACGCTTGTGAAGTGGCAAATGCAACTTTACTACGAATCATGTTGTGTTGTAAATGCCAGCTGCCATATCTTGTATCTGTGGCTTCTTTCTTTAAAGATCAGTACATGTTCTAAGAGATGGGTGGTGCTCTCTGGTGCAGGGAGCAGCCCATCTTTTCCACGAAAGCGCACGTGTTCCACATCGACCCCAAGACGAAGCGGTCCTGGATTCCAGCCAGCAGCCAGGCGGTGAGCGTCAGCTTCTTCTACGACTCGAGCCGCAACCTGTACCGCATCATTAGCGTTGAGGGCACCAAGGCGGTCATCAATTCCACCATCACTCCCAACATGACCTTCACCAAGACCTCCCAGAAATTTGGCCAGTGGTCCGACATCCGGGCCAACACTGTGTACGGCCTCGGCTTTGGCTCGGAGCCCGACCTCAATAAGGTGAGACAGTCAGGAAGTGTGTTAAGGTACAGTCAAAATGTACATAAGCCACAGTTAAGTTGTGCATGAGTCATATCAAGCTGTGCAATGAAGGTGTAAGTGTTACGAGGACTTGTGGCGTGCTAGCTACTTTGCTCTACAATGTTACTTGCATGCAAGTGGCGCACCTTCCTGTTCCTCTCACATTACTGGGTACCCAGTTTCTTTGGCTGGTTTTGCAAGTGTGAATGTAGTGAACACTGTGCAAGAAACTTTGCAACACATGTCCAAAGAGAGAGGTAAAAGCCTGTAAATGACCATAGTTGTGCAATGATCCCTGTGTGTGTGCAGTTCATCGAGAAGTTCCAGGAGGTGAAAGAGGCGACCCGGCTGGCTGCCCAGAAGGCTGGCAACAACGGTGTGGCGGCCGTGCGGCCCCCCGAGGGGGAGGCTGGTGGCGGGGGGGACCCCGCATCGCTCCACGGTGGCGGCAGCCCCAAGCACCAGCAGGCAGCCAAGGCGTCGCTGCCCCAGACGACGGCCGAGGCGCAGCTGCGCTATGAAAACGATAGGCTCAAACTTGCGCTGGCACAGAGCTCGGCGAACGCCAAGAAGTGGGAGGTGGAGCTGCAGACGCTCAAGAACAACAATGGCCGGCTCACGTGCGCCCTGCAGGAGAGCACGGCCAACGTGGAGGAGTGGAAGCGCCAGCTGCAGGCCCTCAAGGAGGAGAATGCCGCCATGCGCGCCCGCATGCTTGATTTGGAGGCTGGGGGCGCACCGGACGCGCAGGAGCTGCGCCGGGAGCTGGCCGCCCTGCGTAGCCGTGTCGAGCTGCTCGACCGCGAGAATAAGCAAAAGGACAAGGTGCGTGCGTGATTTTCGCTTGTACTATGAGGCACTCTGCAGAGTGCTGTTAACATCTGCCGCAGCCCGAGAGCGCAAGAGCAAGAGGAAGCAGACACCACATTCTATTGAGCTTCCGGCAATCTTCATTTGGAAAAGTGTCAAACACGTGCAGCTGTGGGTAGATCCACACGTACTACTCCTGATGTCTGCTGGTAGAGATGCATTACCTGCATGCATGTTGGGGTAGTTTAGTTCCTGTTAACTGACAGAAACGAACTGCCTTAATACATGTGCTGATGTCTTTCTGCCCTTGTGGATATCACGTGCACTGTGTGTGGCGTTTTTAAATTACCGTATAAACTCATGTACAGGGCGCACTTTTCTTTAAATTCGGGTGTGAACTTTGAAGGTGCGGCCCATACAAGAATTTTAAAAATGTGTAACCGTATTTTTTTCTCAATTATTTTGTCCAAAACAGGGCGTGCAGCCCATATGTGGGTGCAGCCTTTACATGAGATTTTATGGTAAACAAAGGTTGCTATATGTTTGGTACACTATGTGGTGTTCCGTTGCTGCTCTCGTTTGGTACATTATATCCCTGCTACTTTATTTATTTATTTATTTCAGAATACTTCAGGCCACTGCTTGGCCCAAGCAGGAATGAATTTACATTGTTACATAACAAAAAGAATAAAATTATACAATATTAGCAGCACACGGATACCAAAGGAATAAAATTATACAATATTAGTAGCACACGGATACAATGCACACATATAAACAATATTAGACGGTAAGTAAACGATGTAACGCATCAGAAAAGTTTTGTGAAGAAAAAACAGATGCCGGTAACGAATTCCAATCTTGCACTGTTCTAGGGAGAAAACTGTATTTAAAACTGTTAGTTTGGGCGAAAAGGGGAGCAAGTGAATGCTCATGAACGCCCCGAGTCCTTCTCACTAGAGGACGCTTAATGCACTCTGGAAGCTTGAGTTTATTTTTTCCTGTTAAACTATTAAACAAGAATATCAATCTATTAATCTTTCTGCAGGTTTCTAGTGTATGAATGTTATCTCTGATCATTAACTGCGAGGGAGAGTCTTCCCTTTTGTATTTTGCGCATATACACCTAACCGCTTTCCTACTGACTTTTTCAAGAATCATTGTCTTTTTTCGTGTATGGGTCCCACACTACTGAACCATATTCAGTAAAGACCGCACACAAGTTTCGTAAGCCACCAATTTTTTTATATGTGCTGGGGCAGTTTTTAGCTTTCTTCGTAAAACCCATGGCTTTCGTAATGTAGCTGTAGAAATATTAGTAATGTGTGCCGACCATTTTAAACTTATTGTCAAGTGTTACACTTAAATATTTATATTTCTCAACTTCCAAAATCATATTGCCGCGAAGAAGGTAAGGAAGCAAATTGGGAGACTTTTTTCTAGTTATACTCAAGAGGACAGTTTTTTCACTATTAGGTTCCATAGCCCATTTCAGACACCATTCTTCAATGGCAAAAACTGCTTTTTGTACAGAGCTGTGGTCATGTTCGGATGAAATTTGTTTAAACACAACACAGTCATCTGCGAATAACTTAATAGAGGAATCTTCAGGAACAACCGTAACTAAATCATTGACATATATTAAAAACGACAATGGTCCAAGCACACTTCCCTGGGGAAGACTGGAGTGCACACTAACAACACTAGAAGCGGTCTTATTAATTTCCACATATTGCCGTCTGTCTTTAAGGTAGGCCTGAATCCATCGAATGATAAAAAAAGGCACATTCATACATTCCATCTTATAGAGAAGTTTGCCGTGTGGCACCTTACCGAAGGCCTTGTGAAATCAAAGAACCACGTCCGTTTGCCCTGACATATCAAGCACCCGGGCAAATTCGTGCACAGACAAAACAGTCTGAGTAACTGTGGATAACCCCTGCTTAAACCCGTGCTGATTATCAGACAAAAGATTATGATCACTCAGGAACTTTCGCAGGTAGCCAGCTCCAATATGCTCCAACATCTTACAGCAACTGCATGTTATGGAAACAGGCCGATAATTTGAAACTGACAATCGATCACATTTTATATACGGGAACCACTGGTGCTATTTTCCAATCTGAAGGAATTTTTCCAGTTGCTAATGACAGTGTAAAGATGTCTGTGAGGCAACCTGCTATTTGTTCTGCATATCGCATCAAAAATACATTCGGAAGACCATTGGGTCCAGCAGATTTTTTAGTGTCCAGTTTCAAGAGCATCGCCAGGACACCCTCACGAGTTACTTCAATGCTATCCTCTGGTGCAGCTGCTGCTTTTATTTCATATTCATCTAATTCTGAAAACACCTCGTAGAAATACTGATTAAAATTCTCAGCTATTCCAGCAGCGTCCATGATAATCGTGTCGCTAACTTTTATTTTAGTAAGTGCATCTTTGGATTTACTCAAGTGCCGCCAAAATTACTGCGGATCAGTCTTAAGAAACTCTGCTAAAGTGTGCGAAAAATATTTAGTCCTGGCGCAGCTCACTTTTGATAATAGGTCATGTTTTATTTCTTTAAACAGTGGCGTTGACGTCCCCTGCTTCTTACGATATCTCTTAAGCCTACGCTTAATGTGTATAATTCCACGAGTAATCCATGGATGTTTCCGCCTTTTAAATATTTTTCTGTCTGGAACGTAATTTTTAATGCAATGCCTAAGCACATTTTGCGAACCATTGCCAAGAGCTTTCCACATTATCACATGTAATCCCAAGATTTTCTTCAATATAGTCAATAATCGCCACATCGTCAGCTCTGCTAAATTCCTTAACTGTAGCGACATCAGCATGTGTTTTTGATTTTTCAACCTTCCAGGAAAAAGAAATTAACTTATGGTCAGATATGCCGGGTTCAATTGTAACAGTTCCTTCTCTAAATCCTTCACTAATGAACAGCAGGTCAAGAATTGATGTTTCGCGAGTACATTCAGTAACTATTTGATCAAGAGCAAGCATAGCATCAAGGATGTTAGGCTCACACATCAAGGATGTGTGTGCGGGCGTGCGTGTGCATGCGGGTGTCAGCATTGTGGAGCAAGTTGAACAGCACATTTGCGTCAACATCACTGTGGCCATCCCTGAGAACCGGTGATTCAAGAACTCTGTGTTTTTTAATTCTTCGTATTCTCCTCAAAAGCTTTCCAGATTACCTGACCAGTTTCTAAAAATGAATGTCGAAGCCAGAATCCGAGTAGAATCCGAGTTTGATGCCAATGTGCTGATGAGGTTATTCCTCTATTCACCATTCTTGGTGCTGTGCAAGCCATGCACAGCACCTCATTCACCTGACGAAAATGAGAGCGATAGCTCTAATTTCCGCATGTGCCGCCGTGGTGACTCAGTGGTTATGGTACTCGGCTGCTGACCCAAAAGACGCGGGTTCGAACCTGGTCGCGGCGGTCGAATTTCGATGGAGGCGAAATTCTAGAGGCTCGTGCACTGTGCGATGTCAGTGCACATTAAAGAGCCCATTGTGGTCGAAATTTCCGGAGCCTTTCACTACGGCGTCCCTCATAGCCTAAGTTGCTTTGCGACGTTAGACTCCCATAAAGCATCTAATTTTCGCAGGTTTTAATCAAGCAAGTAATCACTTATTAATGCCATCCTAAGCAGAGCCTTCTTAGAAGCTTTGTTAGAAGCTCTGCGGTTGAAGAAAAATTCGACTTGCTCTGGGGCATAGCTGTATGGCTGCACTCACATGCATGCTATTGAGTAATCTCTCTTTTGATTAGGGTCCACTGTATCAGGTAGTGGGATGAAGTGCAGTCTGAGCAGTGGGCTACAGGTATGTTAAATACAGATATTTCCTCCACAAACCTTGTGAGCTTGCTGCAACAGGCCGCGAAGGAAGCATCATGCACACAAATAAGAAAGAGATTAGCAAAATGAATCAGCGTTGTGTGTTAGTGTTTGACAGTGGTTTCAGCTTGCACCTTGCGGTTGCATAGATTATGAGGCTTAACCCCTTTTGTAGCGGTCCCTTGCACAGGTGGTCACAGTGTGTGACGGTGGTTATTCTCCTTAGCTGGCATCAGTTTGGCTGCATGGTTCAGTTTCAGCGCAAGTACTCCAACTGCAGTGCATGAAAAACTGCATGTTTTATTTGAAGCAGTTTGACATTTCAGTATCAGAATGAGGTTTCCTGATCATTAAGCTGGCTTGCACCACCAGTAGGAGCAAAGAGAGAGAATTGCATTGTGTCCGCTGTGTTTTGTCTGTTTGCAGGAGTTGGAAGCACTGAAGCGCAAGCTGGAGGACCAGACGCCAGGCAAAGCAGACGACCGCCTCAAGGTCAGTGTTTCTGCCATACATTTCTGCCAAAGAAGAGGAGTTCCAGGAATTGCTAAAGGTTTTCAGCAGTGATGGCTGGTGGCACATCTGCACTTATAACTACATCAAATTGGTGTTTCTAAGGCCTTTGAACCAGTAGTCAGTTGTCTGAGCAGTATGCCAAGTGCTGTTGTAGGAGTGTCTCCAATGACGATCAAGTCAGTGCCACATACCAAATCAACAGAGCACCATGAAATTTTGTTTGTGATTTAAAATGGCCTTCAGGCAATGGTGTCTGGCACTGTTTAGTACCATGCGTTCAGAACCACATGCTGAAAAATAGCAGCAGCTACAAAATAACTTCGGAAGGTGGAGAAGTGACTCCAGTGACTGACTCCTGATACGGGCTTACATGGCTGGGCGGGTTGCCTGCCTTGTTCAGGTGACCGTAAAGAGCACATTCTCATCATTGCCCCCTCCCACGATGGGAGCAGCCACGTCACTGCTCATCTGGCAAAGATTTTCAATGATCAACAGGTTGGCACAGGAGTCTTCGATTATGACGCATGGCAGCAGCGATGGTGTAATACCGGTATTACTCCCTACATCCAGGCCGTCTAGAGCTTCAAGGCCTCCAAGAGCACAAAAATTGGCTTTTCTTTGGGCACCTTATGAGTACTTCGTTCCATTCTGTACCATTTGATGGTACAGTCCTATCTTCCACCTGTTCAGCAGTGACTGACAGTGTACATGCAGCCTCTTGAATGCGTGAGTGCAGAAGCAGAGTATGCGTGCCGAGTATGTATGCAGATCATCGTGAATCTTGCGTATTTGAACGTTCCCAATGCAGGCACTGCTGTCTGAGAACGAGGCACTGAAGGGTGCAGCACAGCGGCTGCAGGAGCAGCTGTGTGCGGCCCAGGCACGCCAGGGCGCCTGGGACCAGCTGGCCCAGAGGCTTGCTCACCGCCTGCATGACTTGCGCGACCTGCAGCACGAGCTGGCCACCCTGCTGTCCACCTCCTGACCCCCCTTCGTGCTGTCACTCCAGCAGCAGCAGCAGCCCCATCTGACGATGGCAGGGGCCACAGCTAGGATTCCTGCAAAGGACGTAGCGGCCCCCTCTCCAAATGTGCTAGCCAGCCTAGGCTCAAGGCCTCCCCCTCAGCTCCCCTCCTCCTCTTCCTGAGTGAGAGAGGGCCTTGCACATGGGAGGGCCGGCCTTCTTCAAACTGACGGCTCGAAAACTTGGTCCACAACACTGTGCAGGCAGCTGGTACCAAGAAGAAATGTATACATTTTTGGACAGTGCATGTGTGGTCGTGACGCGGTCTCAAGTCTAGGGTGTCACGTGCTGTTTGTCCACATAAACCAGTCATTGCTCATTAAACTGTCAATGTCAAGACGCGAGAGAGCATGGTGACGCGGCTTATAGGCAGCTTGATTGATCGAGCTTCTGCAGTGATATTGTCGGGTTTGCTTTGCAGGGTTCATTGGCAAGTGAGCAGTCTAGCAATATAGGAAAGCTTTGAGGTTTTGTGAAATAATTGTGGTGGCATGTGGTTCCAGCAGGACACCAAAATGGTAGCTAGGTATTCTCACGAAATAATGTGAAATTCTTCCTTAGCATGTTCAGGCCAGTCATCTCTTTTGTTCTTCCATTTTATTTCTTCTGTGCTGGTGTCAAAATGACACCAATGTGCCACAATTGAAAATTGTTTAGCCCTCAACGCACTGCCCTCAGTCTAGAGTGAGAAAAGAATTGCCATATAGTCAACCCTTGGAGCCAACCTAATTCTCATATGAACACAATCTCAGCCAATTTTTGGTGTTGAGGACTCACAAGATCAACTGTCACATGTATTACCTGAAGAATCTCTTTTTAGTTTGCATCACACTGGCTTGTTGATGCATTCACAAACATGTAAATTTAGGAGCACACATATTTTGCACTCATTTCTGCTTCAACTTCATTCCTGCGTTGACGGGTAACATACATTTCAGATACCACTGTCAAGTGTGTACAGTAACACACAAAAATAAAAGACTGATATCAAACTTATATTGTGTGTCATGCACCTGTAAATACGTACGCCAGGTTTTACTTTAACGTGGTTTGTCAAACCTAATATTTCTTTTAAACACGCTGTTCGCATGTGCTTATCGTAGAATCAGAATTTTAAACTAGGGTTTTATGTACAGCCGTGAGCAAAAGTGGAGACCACGGCTCCGGGCACGGGAGTGGCTGCGGGGCCGCACCGCGGCGCTGCTATCTTGCGCCGCACGCTCGCTGCGAGTGTGCCCCGAGTGACGTCAAACTTCACCCTCGCTCTCGCGCGGGTGCATATCGCACTTGATAAATTTCTAGTGCGGCATTCGGCTACTCTGCAGCTGACGGTCGCGACGAAGGAGAGCAAGCATCGCAAAGCTTGGTGTGAGAACTCCATGTTCTACAGATGCTCTGCCTCCGTTTCCTACGAGCTGCTGATGTAATTGCCGTTAATAGCAACTTTAGCAAGTATTGGATGAATGTTACGTATAAATCCTTTATTTCTTACTGCAATAAAGAGCCTCTGAACAATTTTAATGCTTATTTGAAGGCGGTGTTCGAAGCGAGGATCCACAGTGCCTTGCATTTTACGCCTCGATGTATTCGTCTCTGCCTAGTGGTTCGGGAGTCGAGGGGAAGCCGCGCGTGCCTTCCAACAGCATGCCGATACAGGCACGGCATCGACGCGTAGCCGTCAAGGTGCGCCGAAAACGGAACTCAGGAGCCTTGCGATGCTTGCTCCCCTTGGTCGCGACGGTCAGCTGCAGAGTAGCCGAACGCCGCACTAGAAATTTATCAAGCGGGATAAGCGCCCGCGCGAGGGTGAAGTTTCACGTCACTCGGGGCACTCTCGCAGCGAGCGTGTGGTGCGAGATAGCAGCGTCGCGGTGCGTCCCCGCAGCCGCTCCCGCGCCCGGAGCCGTGGTCTCTCCACTTTTGCTCACGGCTGTACAAACTAAGAACCTCGCTATAGTAAACTTGGTTATAGTAAAGTGAAGCCGTAGTCCCATTTTGTCTTCCATAGACGACTGTACATTTTTTTTTTCGGTTATAGTAAAGATTTTTTGAAGAAACTACTGTAGTAAAGAGCGTCTGGCCGTGGCGATGCACTTCCCGCGGAATGATGACATCGCGGCACGCGCGAACTCGAGGATCGCGAAACAGCTAGATACCGAATGCATTCGTTGAGGTGGCTTCACCACCATGCTTGAGAGCCGCGAGGAAAAGCCAACTTTTTGAAGACGACGAGGCAAAGCGCGCGCACGGAAAAAGTAAATCTGGGTATGAACGTAGAAAGAAGGCGGCGCGGGTTGCTCACAAAAGAAAGCCAGTAAAAGTGCAGTGAGGAATAGTAAAGGGAATAAAAGCGGTGTGCCTTCGTAGCACGGCAGCGCGAAGCGCAGGGAAGCAGCAACAAGAAGCGGAGGCGCAGTTGAGCGGCGTAAGCGGTTTAGCCGCACTTGGCTTTGCCGCGTGCGTTTCTTAACTACTGCCTTTTAAATGACGCTGAAGCCACAGAAGACGATGCCGTGATGATGGAAAGCTTTGGTTTTCACATGGACTCAAATTCGCCTTATTTATTTTTGTTGTTACGTTGTATTCGTGTAAATGCGGTACTTCCATAAGACGTAAACGATGTTTAAAACATAGCATGTGATAACTGATACTAAATAATTATCACACAAAGGGACAATAACAGCAGGATGTAAGGTATTTCTGAGTGTTTGTTTTATAAACCATAGTGCTTAGTAAGCAGCCAGAGAGCATAGTCAGAGCCACGCCATCACCAACCACTGATATAGTCAAGACCCTGATATAGTAAAGAATTTTGCTGGTCTCAGCTACTTTACTATGGAGGGTTCTACTGTAGTTCAACACATGCATTATTCAGGGTAGTGTTTGAATTCTGTTTTATCCTGTCCACGTGCTCAGAGCTCGTAGCGACCCTCCATTAATGCTAAGTAATCTTATGTCTAATCAGTCACATCAGTTCTGATAGCTTCGACTGGGTATCATGCAGTTTGAAAAACAAAGCTACATGCCTACGCTTGTGACACCATTTTGTGATGGGGGCTCGATGTACTTTGTAGAACACCAGGTCTTGAAGGCTTGTCAAAAGTCATGTGGCACAAGCTCTGGATACCGGTTAGGATGTAGCTCGTGGCATACAACCACCCTTGACGTCTGTCAAGGACGTAACACATATATGCATGGCAGGTGCACCACCTGTCGCCTGCCCTCCCCTTTTACAAGATACAGTAAGTTCTGTGGAATATTTTTTTAAAAGCAGATAAGGTTGCACCTCTTGCTACATACATATAATTTATAGCATAGATGCACACAGAACTTCCCTGTAGGGAGGGAGGAACTTAAGCTCCTCCTGCCCTCCCCTATTTAACATAATAGCTTTGAGGCTTCCATTCTGCAGAAAATTCGGTGTCTGCGGCGGCGGCAGCTGCATTGTGAACGAAAAATCCCTGGAAAGCAAACTAGATGGGCATGAAGTTTTTTTTCCTCCATGTAGGTGAGTCACCTAGGTCCCGTGACCTTTTGGCGTCATCACTACCTGCCCACTGGATTGTGAGCAAACTGACCACCGTGGCAGGTGGTGGTTTAATTAATGATTGGTCGTGAGAGGTTACTCGGGAAGAGCAACCTGGGTCGCATAAGCCCCATCAGTGGCACCACCTGCCGTCGCAGGGCAGTGGCACATTTTTCTTGACCACTGCGCCAGAAGTGGCATGAGGACTTTCAGGGATCGATGAATGTAAAGTTGAGAATGACCAATTCTGCACATATGGGCATTAATCCATTAACGCTGTCACGTCATACGCTCAGGCGGAGCTTAAATGACCCCTCCGATTTTTTTACCCTGGCTTTTACGGCACCTTTTAAGAAAACTTGTGTCCTTTTCATCAGGTTACTGGTAGCAGTGCATCAAAAATTCCACCTGGGATCCATTCGTATCCCACGTAACAAACTCTGTTCATGACTACACCATTACTTGTAGAGTTCCTCGAGGAACTTGTCTCGCAACTGATGTGAGGCTCAAACTTGAAGATGCCAGAAAAAGAAAAGTAGGCAGGGTACTCATAGTTCTTGCACTGCAAGTAATAAAAGCCCACAAAACCATGACGGTGTTATAAACTGATTATCACCGAAAATTCAAACACTGTCATGTTTTTGTGTTGTTACATGGTTTTTGTTGTCATGGAGTGTGTTTTCATTTCCTAATAAACCAGTGTCCTGTAGACTTCTCTCCATGCATCTTCATCAAGTTTGCGCTTGCTTCGCAACATAGTCATGAACAATTTCCTGCTCGACCCCCCCCTTTCTGCTTTGCCCAGCACATAACCTTATTTGTATGGAGTCCCTCCAATTAAGGTCCAATATGTTCGCCTTGAAGGTCAGGCTGACAGGGGTGGAACCAGGGTGGAACGCAAAAGGCGCGCGGTGCTGTGCGAAGTTAATGCACATCCCAAGTGGTCGAAATTATTCCGGAGCCCTCCACAACTAGCATCCTTTATCACATTACATGGGAATGCAGCAAAAACAAAGCATTCCATAGAGTAGAAAACCCGAGTGCGGAACAGTGGGAGAAGGTGCTCTCCAGCGGCGACCCGTGTATACAACGGGTGCTCATACAGCGTGCCCGACGAGCAGCCACCCTCAGTGGAGCCCTGGAATTGGGGCACCAACCCTGCCAGACAGAAGATATCACCATCAGGAAGATGTAAGAACTCTGTCGGACTGTTGAATGACATTGTAATTAGAGCAAACAAAGTTTATCCTATCCTCTTTCTTCTTTCGCCCCTACCTTCCCTAATGACGCAGTTGAGGTGTCCACCAGGAAGTGAGACAGTTACTGCGCCATATCCTTTCCTCCATCCCCCACCTCATGGTGCGGTTGAAGTGTCCACCCGGAAGTGAGTTACTGAGTAAAGATCTTTACTCTCCTATAAAAAAGAGCCAAAGGAGGATGGCAGCTGGTGAACCGCGGAGACGGTGACCCCGCAGGGCGGCACACGTCGGCGGAACCAAATAAAAATTCACCCCTCCTCCTCTTCTATGTTCTCGCGGCCTTTTCTAGCATTGCAAGTAGGCCATATTATGGATATTATGGTGATATTCCTCATCAGTAGAGTTTCGTGAGATGCGCAGGTCGTCTGCTATACCAGTGTTGCCAGACGACGGGTACATCTCACGAAACCACGCTACCCGATGATACGTGCATCAGAGTTGCGTTTTATACCAAGGAAGTTAAATTTCGTACCTACCGTTTTCATACACAGTTAATTTTGAGAAACTTTGAGGATGATGAGCACCTCCTTCCATGCAGTGTGCTGACAAGTGGAACGTGTTTTTTTTTAAATTTTATACCAGCGAAGCGCAGCAGCGTCCTATCCAGAGGCTCAGCCTCCGAGACGCCCGCTTGATTACCCGATCTCGGGGGAAACGTTCTGCGCATGCCTTCGCGCAGCAGGACCAGCTAAGCTATCAGCCTGCACGCTAATCTGTAGCGCTGTTGCAGGTCATTTTTGCAGATTTTCGAAGTGCTTAGAGCTGGCGGAGTTCGACATGAGCCCTAAGCCAGTGGCCATCGATTTCAACCGCGACCGCTTCCCGTTCTGCATTGTATGGACGCCGATACCATTGCTAACGTGAGTTCGTGGTTTCTCTTTTCATTTGTGGGGCGCAGGTGTGCGCAGCTTTCGCGTTTCGTTTTGACAGTTCAGTGCGGTTCTTCGGTTTTACAACGATCGGTGGTTGGGATATTGTCGCCGGTGTTAAATAAACCTGAATCGGTCAATCAAAGGCAGTTCCCGAAATTCAGTGGCTAATTAGTCGATACCTGCGTATGTTTCTTCGTGCTTGCTAGGCACGCGTAGCGTTATGATGCGAGCCGTGTAAGAAGACGTATTGTTTCGTGCCCTTGGAATTTACTGACGGAAGCACGACGATACGCATACGTTGTGAAGCATATTGCCTGAACTGTTCTTTCAAAGCCTTCCAAAGCATGTACTCTAAGCGGAGGCGTATGCCATAGCCATTGTATTTTATACGTTGACATAATCGTGGATGTTGCTTCACGATTTTTAGCCTTGAGGTACGGTACATTTGTGGCCTGGAACGAACACCCTACTTGCATTATGACTAGTGCTGTTATTAAATTTACTCCATATGCCTGTATAATGTAAATTTACACATTGTGGCGAGAGGAGTTGAATGAAATGGGCTGAATCGGACGGTAGTATGAGAGACTTGAGTGCCGCTTTGTTTTGTTTCTCGTAATTTGCAAATAATAGGCTTTAAGAGGAAGGCGCACAGAAAAGCATGAAGTAAATACTAAATTGCAGTAGGTTATGAGTGTTTTTCTGAAGTTATTCAAATTAAGCTGGGCATTTAGCAGCTGCCTTGAGCCCCAAAAGGTATTCAGTGGTGGCTTTGCATTGTTCTGACATCACTGATTTTGAAGACTGGCAGTGCAGTCCATGCAGCGCAAGTATAGCTGTATTAAGCCCGTCGTTATTTCAGCTGCACACCATGTTTCTCGCAGATATGGTACAAACTTTTTCATTTGAAGTCGTGTGCCATTGGTGTATTTGTCTTTGTGCAGATGGTTCTGCCCCTTGATTGGCCACATGGGCATCTGCACGTCCAATGGTGTTGTCCGGGACTTCGCAGGGCCCTATTTCGTGTCTGTAAGTAAGGCGTGGATGACGCGCGGACTCGCTCATGAGATGTGGACATCATTCATGATATGCGGTCTCCTTGCAGGAGGACAATATGGCCTTTGGCCGGCCTGCAAAGTAAGCAAGTAGCTACTAAAGCAAGAGCTGTTGAAGTGGCATGTGCCTGTTGCAGGTACTGGATGTTGGATCCCAGCCGTGCCAGGGATGGGGTGCAGGGCTGGGACCGGGCCGTTGCACAGGGTTCAGAGGAGTACAAAGGCCGCATGGTGGGTGCATAAACTCTGTGCTCTTATGCAAAACTTTTCATGGTTTGCTGTGCTTCCTTACGTTTTTTGAGGAGACTTTTGCGAAACGGAACACCAAAATTTTAAAGGGATGCTGAAGACAAATTGAAACTGGCCTGTATTGATAGCTTACCGCGTTCCAATGACAAAGATGCTGAAAACACGGCTTCTAAAGCTAGAAACAACAAGAAAGTGAAATACAGGTGTCCTCATCACCGGTCGACTTTAAGTAAACTGCGTGCGTCAGCACAGTTTTTTAGGCTAGGAACTACCGTGCAGTTCAAAACAGTGATTGTGGAGTCCTTTTTGGTGTAGACGTCACAATTTTTAATGGAATGCAGCAACAAATGCGGCTTTTGCTGCCGAGCGAATGTCAATATTGCTACAAAGCTCTGTAGTGCTGATCTTTATTAACAACAGAAAATGGACAGAATTGTCTTTGCTGTGTTCATTGTTTTCACAACAGCCTTTCTCAGACAATGCTCTAATAAAGATAAAGAGTGTCTTAAGAGTCCATTCCTTTTCTGCACAAAGTGTCACTACATTGCATTACATGAAGTAGTTAATTGTTGGTGTTTTACATCACGGATAAAAGCTGTAGTCTTTAATACATACTTGAATTTTTATGAGAGAAATCTGGTCCCGGCAAAGGACTGTAAGTCTTGTTCTACATGTTATCTTAGTATAAAAGAAGAAAACAAACTATTAACCTCGCACGCAAAGTTTTGTGCAGGGATCTTAGTACAAGATATACCACATCTGTGTACTAGAGTGATTTTATAACCATGCAGTTTCGCATCCTTCTGTGCAAAGATAAGTTCGAAGTGCAACTGAAAAAAACGCTTGGGAATTCTCATTTGCTCCTTGCTTTCCATGGTGGAGAGAAAAATGCCCGGACGAACGAAGCAAGAGGTGGAGGCACACCTTCGGTTTCCTTGATTTTTTTGTGCAGTTCTTGATCCCTTTTCCAACAGCAGGACTGCATATAGACTTCAAGTAAAAAGTCGACAAAGACACGACTGCTTACGTGTGAGAAGGTGTAAGCCCGCCCGCTCACTTTCTGAACACAGTCGCTGCGCACTGCGGTGTGGTGTAACCCAATGCCATGCAGCTGGCAGTTCTACCTCTGCATGGCTTTGCGTAGCCATCACCGCACCCCTTCTGATCTGCGTGTGAACTCCACGAAGGCAGTCGCCACCGCACTGCGGCCCGCGCTCCGCATTAAGGCGCTCCGCAATAGCTAATTGGTTAATGCCCGTATATGCAGAATTGGTCTTTCTCTACTTAACATTCATAGAACCCCCTAGGAGTCCTCATACCACTCCTGGCGCAATGGTGCAGCAGTGCGCCACTGCCCTGGAATGGCAGGTGCTGCCACCGGTGGAATTTGTGCGATCCAGGTTCTTCCCGAGCAACCTCTTGCGACAAATTATTAATTTAAGCGCCACCTGCCAGGTTGCATAGGACGCCATCTTTAATGGGTACCATCGAGTGTCACCACACACACACACTCAAATATGCAGAGAGAGAGAGAGAGAGAGATGGGTTTTTGTTCAGTAAGGCAAAATAAGGCTTGCACCTTAAAAAGACAGATGCAATGGCATGTAGCAAGTCTTTTTTTTTTTTTATGGTAAGGATGCATGCGTTGGCAATGGTATAAGATGTGGTGCGGTTCCCTCGTACTTGCTGCATGGCACGTAGCAACCAGCGGCTGAGCTAGGGTTTCCTGCATTTTTCTTCGTTGCCTACTGCATCTCGCATGTGCGCCTTGCTTTTGATGACCAGTGAGCCCTCGGTAAGTTATGGCCCCAGCTTTCTATTTTGTTCAGGAAGCACAAATTCAGCCAATAAACAACTTACTTTGTTACTTTCACAGCTTCATTAAATTTTAAAAGTACCTATACTACACACCTGGAGAGCACTTGTTGAGGTTAGGGTGAAATTGCCAGGTTTCCAGTATGGCCCCCCAGAATGTGTGTCCTCTCCACCATGGGAAGAATTGCAATGTTTCATACATAGCACTTGCTAAGAAAGCCCTGCTAGCAGTACGCTTGCAAAAATTGTCATTCCATGGTGCATCGTTCTTTGGTGGGAGGTATGACAAAAGTGTGCCAGTGTGTGACATGACATGCAAAATGTTGCAGCATGCTGTATTTAGACTCCACAACTGTGATTTCTTAGTCTGCCAAAATTGTAGTGTGTTCAATTAAAGGCGTGGCGGTTTAGAAGAGTTTTTTTTTTTTTTGCTTTGGACACACTGCAAGAGGGCTCTTCCTACTCTTGTGAAGCAAACAAATGGTGTACACATGCTATACTATTTCCCTGGCATGTCCAGTATGCAAGTTCATGTGGTGGGTGTGCTTGCAAACCTTTAAAAATGGTTTCCCTTGTATAGCATGGCACACAAATTTTTCTGCTTTATGCCATGTGATGGCTACAAGCAGTGACTATAACTGCTTAGTATATGCTGAAGCTGCAAGTACAGGAGCAAGTGTGCTTGTAGAAAAATTGCTTGCTATTCAGGGTTTGGCACTTGTCTGGAATGCAAAATGATTTTTCTTAGAAACTGCAGCTTTCATTGGAGACAGCAAGTTTATGGCACAGAAATGCTATGTTACAAACTTTTGCTAGAGCTTGCTTGTTTTTATAGTAACAGGGCAGTTGCATTTATGCAGACAGAATTTTAGCAAAATGCCTTCACGACCTCGCATTTATCCCTTTGTAGGACAGTGGGACTCGTGTTGTCCCACTTGCTTCAAGTGCTGGCAAATTGACAACAGCGCACTGCATACCATATTTTTAATTGCTGAATACTAACTACCCAGCTATCAAACCACCCAGCGTGTTTTTCTCTTTCGCTAACAGGCCTCCTTGGCGTTCTGTTTTTACAAGTGGCGGTGTGCAATTTTTGTGCGGCCCATATTGGCAGGAAGAATTTAATATGAAAAATGGTTGAGCTTTTGAACCTGTTTCTACAAGCTAACTGCTTCGTTACACTTGTCGAAGTAATTTTCAATTATATTGGAGGTTTTCGTATATGTCTCTAAGACAGGTACGGATATGTATCACACTAGAGGCCTTTTTAAGTAATCTTAAATACAAATATACACCCGTTCTTTCAAAAAAAAAAAAAAAAACCAGCGGTCAGAACAGCTTGAAAGTGATGCCGTTCAATTTCTAGAGCCACTGTGAGTGCAATTTTACCATAAAAATAAAAAAGTTCTTTAGTTATATTTAATTCATTTAATTATAAAGCTGTATCAGATGCATAATGTCCGTCATGCTGTAGAATCCACCTGCACAAACCGTATTGTTGTATCTCCCATACCTTTTCAAAGACCAATCTATTAATTTGAAACACATGATATATTCTTGTCATAGACAGCACAAATGTCACAAAAGAAAACTCTTAACAGCAGTTTTTATTCTTATTTACACAGTTTTGTACAAAAAACCGGCGCCCGCACGCTATTTCCATGCTTTTTAATATTCAGTGTATAGTAGTATAGTGCTTGATAAACATTCCTTTTGTGTATTTCATGCGTTCTCTTCGTGCCCTTTTAACCAGTCTCGTATCCACACCTGTTGGGGCAGCAACTGAAGAGGGTTGCTGTGCGCTGCACACTCGACACATTTAGCAGCGCTAAGCTTAACCTTGTCTGTGCAGCACAACCTGTTCTGTGACAACTGCCACTCGCACGTCGCCCGCTGCCTGAACCTGATGCAGTATAACGGCAGCACAGGGTGGAACATGGTCAAGTTGGCGCTCATGATGCCCCTGCATTCCACATACGTCAGGTGGGTGCTTGGTATCTCTGCGCAGCGCAAATTACGGTTCGTGTCAAAGTGTGCTCAAGGACTGCACAGGCCACTGATTTTGTTCAAAAAACAAATGTATATTTGCTATTCAGCCATGAGCAAGGCCACACGGTCCCTCTGAACTAAAGGAATTTAAACAAAGGAGCTCCATTTTGAGGGAATGGAGCTCGATGTTGCACAGCTAGCAAGGAGCTTTTCACAGATGCCCATTAGGCACTGGTTACTTGCAGTGTACACAAGCATTTTAAGTACTAGCAGTAAAACCATTGCTAGAGGTCAACTTTCAAGATCGTTGTGAACTATTTATAAACTGCGCATGCTCATTGTACGCGTACTTTTTTTGGCTTTTAAGGGAAATTGATGAATTCCCCTTTGTATGAGCTCCATTAGGCATTTTCAGTGGCTGCTGTGACACTCCACACATCTCCATCTGGATAAGGACCCCTTTAGCTTGAGGGAGTTTGTTGTGGCTGTGCAGACATCTTAGGCATAAATAATGCTAAGCTAGACGACATTCCATGTACTAAAACAGTCAATTTTTCAAGATGCATCAGCCGTGATCGGGGGCAGTGTGGTGGTCCTGGTGAGGAACTTTCCATAAAAGGAAGTGTGGCTCAAAAGATGTACAGAAGGTTAGTTACAGGTAAGCAGCAGAAGATGAATATCCGAAGAGAAACACAGTAATGGGCTAACCCCTACTGAATCATAAAGTTCCGAGATCAGCATGTGGACAGCCGCTGCCTCACTTTTCAAAGTAACACCTTTACCTGGAGTTGCAACTTATACTGCAGGCTACAGACAGCCTCACGTTACAGCAATCCAGTGCATTTCATGGCTGCTGGCAATGTGAAGAACTTATCCTGCTTAGCAGGCTAGCAGGTGGGAGCACTATAACTGCCATTGTCAGCAGTTGTGTCAAACTCACTGCGTGACTAAGGCCTCTGTCACTGATCTCCATTTACCCTTGTCTTGCAGCTAAATTTCTTTAACCTCATTTCTCCACTTAGTTATTCGGTGCACACAGCTATCTTTGGCTCTTAACCTGATAAGCCTCCGGTGCTAACATTCATGACTTGGCTTTCCAAAGCTAACTTTTTCCTTTTTCATTTTAGCTAGAGGGCCAGCTGGTGCTCGTTCTCCAGTCCCGGCTGCGCTGTCAGTGTTCTGCCTATCGCCCAGTGCTTTCCTTTCAACTGCCCTGCACGAGGTTCGCATTAAAACAGACCACATACCTTTCACTGCAGCGCATGGGCTATGATCAAGACCTGGCTGCCCCCGGCATTGCTGCTCCTGGTCCTGCTGCTGCTGCTGTTGCTGGTGCCAACAGCGTGAACCGCTGGAACAGGCCACGACCCAAGTAGTCGGCCACCACCGAGAAGCCATCCTCTGAGCGCTCCAGCTGCATTGTCAAGACAACACACATCCCCCCCGCTTTGTTGTTTCCACTGAACTCGCTGTTTACCTCAGTAAGGGGATGGTGCATGCAGATTCGGCAAATGCCATTGACACAAGAGTGAGTGCTGTACCAAAGTGGTCTTCGCGGGTCACTTGAAAAAAGTCATCATTACCAACGGCAAAAGACAGTGTTCAGTGTGCCAGCCAAGTCTCCCGAATTTTTACCCTGGGGTCACCATTTCAAAAGTGCCACAACTAGTTTTTACGATCTGCCATGCACAACTAAGGGAGAAACAGTGGCGCTTCATTTCGACCATGACAGTGTGATTAGTGTGGCTGGTCACTCGTGCTCCTCCCCATTTGTTGTTGGCCCAAAAATGTTTAAAGTTGTCAAATGACTGCTAACCACAAGTGCCGTGGTGAATTTTTCTTTACGAAATACTGCTACGAAGAACTCAACATTTTTCACAGGCACACGTGTGATCTAGTAAATGGCGACCATGTGCGTTTCTTTTATTTTCCCTTTTTGTTTCTTATTTGCTGGTCTTTCAATCTGGCAATAAACTTTTAACAGTTTTGTTACGTTAAAGAGACTACATCGTATCACCGGAATCCTCCTGGATGCTGTTATGTTGCAGATAACAAGCAGACTTGCACTTAAAATGCTGCAACCCTAGGAGCACGTGCGCCGCAGCTGCCAACTCGGGTCGACAATACTCCACACACTCTGCTGTCAAAGCCAGTGAGTTGAAGGCAGGGAGAAGCTATTCCTTCATTCTTGTTTATTGTACGTTCACAACACATATTCACAGGGTTGAACTGTGCACAAATGTTATTAGGTTTCCACACTTAAATGAGCTCTGATTTGCTGATGCGACATATTCCTGCCACTTGGAGCATATCTCACTAACTATTACAAGGCTGGTAGACAAGTGTGAGTGTGGCTACTACAAACAGAGCTCTATGTACAATGTTACTGATGTGCCAAGCAAACCTGCTAAGAAAAAACATGCAAAAACCCTGCACTACCAATGTCTTACTAGAACTGCTTCATCTTTTGGACAAGAGTAGCCTCTTCTACACATTGCACACAAGTTTTCTCAACTTCAAATGCAGCTTGCTTAAAAGTGCACAGTCTCTGGTTTTAACAAACAGCTACAGCAAGCATGTGTATTTCTAGAAAGTAGGGCCTACCTGATGATGGAAGTCTTCGTGAAGGTTTCGTGACTGCTCCTGAGACCGCAGGATGTCCATCACCTTGCTGCAGTGCAAGAGACGGGCAGAGGTGGAAAATATAATGCGAAGCCGTATTGATGCTGCACTGCTTGATTCAAATTCATTTTATTTTCCTGGCACAGACATCTTCGCAATGCCCAGTGTCAGCCACGTACTACAAGCTTTCACAGTAGCCTCCGAGGCTTTACATCCCATTCAGTAGCTTATGGTTGCGTGCAGCAGAGTCGAATACTCTGTGCATACCATTCCTGATTAACACTCCCATTATCTCACAGGCGAAAGCAAGACCTTTTGGTTAGGACACATTTCACTCCTGAGAAGTCCCTAATGCAACTTTAGCCGCATAACTGTGTTAAGGGGACACATGAGCGAAAAAAAACTGATTCTTGTTGAAAGATACCACTTTTGGTTTTTGCTCATTTCATTATGTGTAAGCCTTTCTCTTTCATGCACAAGAATACCAGCGCCGAATACAGATGCGAAATTACCAAATCCTGCAATGTTTTCATGCCAAGTGGCCGGAAAATGAGCACAACTAAGTTACATTCACTATGGCAACACATTTGAATAGAGGCGTTTGCAGTCACTGTGGTGCTGCAGGCAGAGAGAAGCCTTTTTGTTTTGGACGCAACCTCCGGAAGTTTCGCAGCTAGAAACAGAAATTAGAAACGAGATTTTTCTGCCCCCATAAACTGCATCGCCACTGGCTCTTTAAATGACTTCGTGCGGGTTTTACTCGGTCATTTTCATGCAAAATCAGCATTTGTTCAAAATGTTACTGCACTTACTCTCGTCGCATCACAACGAAATTTGGTAAAGATATGCCGACTATACGCAAAATGCAGCCATTTTATTTCTATTCCAATTTATGGCTACGAAAGGGATTGAAATTCGTTGAAACTATTGTAGTCCCATCATAAGGAGACATTCTAAACAGCATAAATTTTTTTTAACTATGAAATTTTATACATGCCACACAGTTTTCTCTGGAGAAAAGGAATCGCAGTGAGGAAGGTGACATATTTCTCTGTGCTGCTTCGTGTATATACTGACGACAAACAGTTGCACAAAAACATCACTACATTTCAAATGCATGACTTGCAAAAACTGACCTAAGCAAGATAGGCGAATTGATGAGATTTAAAAAGAACTGGCAAAAATCTCTCCAGAGTGAAAATTTTAGTCACCTGGCACAAATATTAGCAAAATAGTTTTGCTCCGGAGCATGTCCCCTTTTAAGGACAGAAAATAATGGTGATAGTCATCAATAAAATGCGACTATAATGTGTGCGACAAATTTGCTACAAAATCAGGCCAACCTCGCTGCGGAGCTCAACACAGAACAGCTGCAATACGAGACCTACAAACCATGAAATGTTGGATGAATGCACAAAAGGCTCATTTGGACCCGATGAAAATTTTTTAAAAAAGATGACCTTGGATTACTAAAAGAGTCTACGGAAGTCCGTCCTACCTGTGCTGTGGCAGGCATTCTGGGCAGTCTGTGTCACTCTCGGCATAGTTCTCAAAGCACCTGCAGTAGTGTGAAAGTGTCACTCTTGAGGGTGCAAGCATGCAAACAAACCACACCGCAGCACAGAAATTGGGGCCTGTAGCTATAGTAGTGATTCGAAACCAGTCTAACACACATCAGTCTAACAATGAATGATGCAAGAAAATTGAGATTAAACCCCGTCCAAATGCCTGCGTTGCATGTACCTTCCCAGACTTCCGTTCATCTTTCCATTCAGCAACATACTGCATGACATTCTTTTAAGCTAGGCCACGGTGGGTGCTTACAGATATCAAGCACGCTCATTGCTAGCAGCATGCAGCAGCTTGAACTGCGATCCACAAGAACAAGTGAAAAGTGGGCCACTCACTGCTGGTGGTAGGAGTGGCCACAGAGGAAATGAACCGAAGGCAGCTCCAGCTGGTGGTTGCAGCCTGAACACTTGGCATCCTGCAGATGGCAAAGAAATGACTGCGCTGTTTCCATGAGAACACGAGGGAAGTGTACTGGAGTGGAACCCACCGGCAACAAACACAGGTACAGCAGAGTTACACCCTATATCAAACACCCAAAACGGTATGAAGGCTGTTGCTGTAAGATTCACTGTTTGCACAGAACTGGTCATTAGGTATCTATCTATATATAACCTGAAGCAGAGATGACCACACCTACAACTCCATTACTTCTGTTCCTCCTGGCATCTGTCATTTCACAACTGGCATTCAATGACAGCCATCAGTGTTGTCAATGTACGCAGCTGCTTCAGCAAGATAAAAATCCTCCATGGCTTCAACTGCAGCCAGCCTTTTGACAAGCTTCTCCCATCACGCCCTCCCTAGTCAAGGTTTTACACACGCTCGTAACTTGACAACACAGCCAACCTGTCACATCTTGATTCAGTTAAGTGGAGAGTTGGGCCAGTTGATACATGGTCACAAAGAATAAAATCAGCATGTGTTGCGCATATGCAAATCATTGCTGCAGGGTTTATATGTGATTTGCATTGCTGCAGGGTTTATATGTGAATTTCACTGAAATACGGCAGTCAATTAAAAATCTAGGATCGTCCTGTATCCTTTACTGTGTCTACTTCCCCTCCGCTGGTTTTAATCTTTGTGTTGTCATAACTTGACAGGCACAGGCTTGACACCTGAATATGAAGAATGCATTCTGCAATGTGCAGTCATCTGTAAAATTTATTTCCTCAATACTGCACTGTTCACAATAAGTAGACATTCTGAGCAGTAAAAGAAAGGGTGCTTTTTGTTCTGCTTCAGCCTTCTTACAAAACAATGTATAACAAACTGTTCAATGTTAAAACACAAACAAGTTTGTTTGTACTGAATGACTAGGCATGCTGAACAAACTTACAAAAAACCTGTGGTCAATTTTGAGTTTGCTTTGTTTCATCTTTAAAACCAAGCTTGAAGAAGAAAGCTGCGGGTGCTTTTAGCTCTCCAAGATGACAACCACCAGATTTCACCCAGAATACGTGGCAACTAAAGAGGCTTGCCTGGAAGATGCGTGGTCCATGGCGCAGCTCGTGCATCTCCTGCCGAACGCGTTCAGTCTCCTGGCGGTACTGGGCGATCAGGCGCTGGTGCTCGTCCAACTGGCGGCTCTCAGCCTGCAGGTGGCGCACCAGGTAGTCCTTGAGCGCTGCCAGGGGTGCTGGCCGGGTCATCTCTACCACCAGCACAGGGGGCAGCAGACGCCCCTTTTCCACCTGTGCGCTCACAGCAGTCAAGGAGAATGCCACTCTGCCATGGCCAGGAGGGAAGTTTCCAAGACCACACGGTTTTAAACAGGGTTCAAGGTCATGCTTGCCAAAGAAAAACAAACTAAGAAAGAGAAGGGAGTAATAAAGTTGACAAATGCTTGTGCTATGCTGCTTAAAGGGGCTCTGAAACACCTTCTGAGGAAAGTACATAAACTCTCGGATTGCAGTGGTGGCTCAGTAGTTTGGGTGCCTGGCTACTGAGCCAGAGTACCCGGGTTCGAACCCAGCCGCAGCGGCCGTGTTTAGATACAGGCGGAACGCAAAGGCGCCCGTGAGCTGTGCAGTGTCAGTGCACATCAAAGATTCCCAAGTGGCGAAAATTATTTCGGAGCCCTCCATTATGGCACCTCTTTCTCTCTTCTTTCACTCTCACCTTCACCCCTTCACTCAATGTGCGGCTGAGGTGTCTACTCAAAAGCGAGACAGTTACTGCGCCATTTCCATTCCTCAAAAACCACAAAAACAACAAACTCGCTCAATCACTACACTGTGTCCTCATGAACACCTGAGCCAAGTACACTTCTACATGCAGCAGAGAACCTACAATAGCGCGCAAAAGTTAGCAAGCCCTTTCCGGCAACTTTTTCATGCTCGCGCCCTCCGCTGCCTCATGTTCCTGCGTATTTCTGTTCAGAGATGGCTATTGGTTAGATTCTTTCAAACGTCACACAGCTACCATGGACACAGCCAGTCAGCAGTGTTGCTCTGGTGGGTCAGAAAGCTCCTCCGCTGCCCAGGGGAATTCTCGCGTGCGTCGGCGGTGGGGCTGGCAGAGGAGCGCTAACTTTTGAACGCGCAAGAAGTGACGAGAGGAGAGAGAAAGGCGCGAAGACGCTGAAATTCACATTTCGACTACAGATAATTCAGCTTCTAGAAAACGCATCTAAAAAATTCTTGCTGGAGAATATGTGCGAAGTGACGTCCTTTAACATTCCACGAATACTGCACCTTTATTGAGAGCCCCTGTCAGAAGTGAGAACCCTGCAGTGATGGTTGCCATGCTATGCCCTCTGGCATTGTGCTGTAGCCCAGACGCATAACTTCTTCCTTCTGCCACTCTCTCTTACCTCTCCCTCCTCTCCTTACCCTTCTGTCACCACCCTTCCTACCCACTCACTATGAGGAGATCTACGGCACTACAGATCTGGTGGTTCGTGCCATTAACAGCTGTCACTGTAAAACCTCTACGTGCCAATGCTACACCAGGACTACGGAGGATGCTGAGGTGGAAGACTCCAAACAAATTCGACCAACTGGGTTCCCTAGGTGTTAACAAAATCTCTGCAAAGAAGCATTCATGCAATTGGCATCCACAGAAACACACCTGCTGCAGCTAGGAAACAAACCCACAACCTTGCACTCTGCTGCAGAGTGCTTTACAGGTCATGCCTGCCAGATCCAAATGAAAGGATATGCTGCAGCACAGTAGCAAGGTGCTGGCTAGCACCTTCGGCCCGTGCAAAGAAACCAAGTGCTTGAATCCAAAGGTTGGGGTCATAGGCCCTGCAAAGGTCATGACCCATGAATGTCACCACTAGCTAGTCATTGCAGAAAGACAATGCACATACCCGAACTTCTCGCATAGCTTGATCACACCATCATAGTCACCCTGGTCGATGTGGTATGCCAGGATCTGGTGGTACCTGCAAAATGCCAAATTTTAAGTTAGGAACCCAGAGCACCTTTACAATCACCGATATCTAACCTAATGAAGCTAACACTACAAGCCAATATGCCAAAGGTAGTCACTAACGTCTGACCTGTAGGGTACACTCAGGCTAGCACTACTTTGAACACATTTGCATTCGAACTCAAACATAAGCTCATAGAAGAATGGCATTCACAAAGATGTCAGTGCAAGTTTGTCCATAAGTGAATGCACCAGTTCACAGCATCACCCACACATTTATGAACTATTTGTGAGCTATTTGATGACCTAGTCAATCACAAAATATGTGCAACTGTATAAAAATTCCTACACTTAAGATCAAAGGCAGAAATAGAGGTATGCAGAGTATAATAGCGCAGACTTGAAGGCGAAGTATTATAACAAGAGCCGCAAGTATGCATAGAACAAAGTTGCTTTTAATTTGCCTTTCAGCTTCTGTATACCTGCTGTCAATCAAGCCTAATTTCACAACAAACAATTATAAAATGCCCCAGTTCTTCGTAAATCAGTGCCAAGATGTTTGCAAGCACTATGAGGCTACCTATTTTTGTTAACTGTTAAGCAGGCAGATGCGTGCATGGACATCTATCTCCAATTCCTGGGTCACCCTATGCAACTCACTATATGACATCAACCTCCATTTTCACTCTACCTCTCCCTTTCTTTATTTCCACCTTTCCCCATGTGGAGTAGCAGGCCAAGTTCACCTTTTTGCCAGCTGACCTCTTTGTCTTTCCTCTCATTAAAATTTACTCTCTCTCTTCAGAACTCTTACAATTTCTGCCCCACTAATAAACTGATGTTAGGACACCCCTGTGAAGACATCAATATTTGTGCATAGAAAAGCACAAAACATCTTTAAACTTATTTTGGCTCCGATCTCAGCACAGTTGGACATGGGCACTAAATGAGTTGAATTTTGTGCACAAGTAGCAAAAGAAACTTTCCTGCATCTACGATAAATTAATTTAGACTGATGTGTCCTCCCACAGAAGGGCTATGCCAAACTATGGTCTTAAGAGTAAAGGCTCACATCTTGGTACCTTGAAAAGCTGCCAAAACACTACTGCAGTGTTTCTCAGCTATTCACACAGCGCACGCCTTACGCATATATGGTAAAACAACCAGTGCCAGCTCTACATTCATGGCACTCACAGTTTGGCCTTCTCGTAGAGGTGCAGGATGCCTGCCTTGAAGCCATTCATCTGGCACAGCACCAAGGCCTGGTCCAGGTCATACCGTGACTGCAACAAACGCAGCGCTTATAAGTTGCACCAGTGCCATTTGCACCGACCTGATGGTGATTACACCACTGCAGCTCTCCAACCATACCACCTAGAAAACTGAAGTTCAAATTTTGGGCATCTCCTATCGCGAGTTTGCTGCACACGAGTTCTGATATTGGCTTTCAGCGATGTCCTTCAACCTCGCAGCAGTCTTGAGTAGTTCATTTTTACTGCCACAGGTGACGCAGCAGTCTCTGCGCCTCCATACTCTGAGCCAATCAGTGAGCTGGATTTTGACTTTTGCAAATGATATGGTTAAAAGAGTGCTAGCACTCACTTGCATGCTCCGCAGCATCTCCATGATGTGCTGCTCACGGGCCTGTCGTGCCTGCATCAGGGCAGAGGTCAGTTAAGAGCCACGACATCACAAGTTCACAATTTAACCTTCAAATTTAAAAGTTGGATTTCCTCTGGCTTTTATAAAGTACCAAAAAATTCCTGTGTCATTGGACTCTCTACCCAATATGTGTGAAGTCAATGGAAAACATATATGCAGCCCATTGTGTACCATCCACAATAAACCAGTTATTCATTAAACAATGCTTTTTACAATTACAATGAAATGAAAACCGCACAGGATTAAGTGAAAATGTGCACCCTTCTTCCTGAAGATGAGCAAGGTCAGTGCAAGAATCTCTCAAAAAATTTATTTTGCACAAAAGCTAATGCAGTGACTCTGGTACTCATAGAGTCCAAAAAAAGCTGTTACTGAAACCCAGTTTCACCAACCCCGCTCTATACAGCCAATAATAATTGTGCATGAAGGTAGAAGGAACACTAAAACAATCTGTAAGGCTGTTATCGGCACACTGACACTGGGCGCTTTGAACCGAGGTTGAACCCCAAACTGCTCTTCTATCGACCTTCCACCAGGACAAAAAGCTGCTGTTAGCCTCCCCTACATCACCTCAGGGTTTGCTTCTCGTTTGTATGCCTGCAGGTGCAACTCCAGCAGAGTGTTGTACACCAGGCTGGACGAGTCTGGCTGCACCTCCACCATGTGCTGCAGGAACCGCAGCAGCTCGTCCGAATTGTTCACAAAGATGTGGATGAAATCCTCCGGCTGAGACCGACAGGGCCAGGCTGCGCCAGTGCAAATAAATAAATTTTAAGCTTATGTCTCGGTAAAGTACAGTGACAAACAGACACTGCAAACCCATCACCCATCACTAGTCGAGTAGTTTACAATTTGGTTATTCCTCGTCACAAAAACAGCAATAAATGTTGCCATTTATTAGAAAGACAAGGTATGCACCCTTCCTGCTCGCCTTTCGGGTTCCGTCCTTCCCTGTCAGATAATGGCGCCAGCCATCTATGTTGCTCAACATGTTTTACAGGGGCCAGGCTAGAAGTTGATAATGGCTTTCAATTTGTATCACACAACCTGAACAAGTACTGATGTCAAACGTATTATACAAACTAGGGCCTAAAATCTTATGTGTGCGCAAAACTTGAGCATGAACAAGCCAATGGTAGAGGAGAGGAGAAAAGACCAATAAAAGTGCAAAACCATATCCATGGGTCACTTTCTGAAACTTGTGTGCTTTGTTTTCAGTCCATACTTTGTTTCCCATTCAGTTTCAGTTTACCTCCTACTACAGAAAGCATTCTCTTCTGTAATAATGCTAGTCCTTGAAGATGAAATGAAATAGCCACTGCAGCGCTTACTGCCACTGCGGCCAGTGCAAAGCTGCATAAGCAGCTGCGTCGTCTCGGCTGGGATGGCATCCAGCAGTGCCTTGCCGTACTTCTGCAGATAGCCCTCGGCTTGCGCATGGTCCAGCTGGCTGATGTACTGCAATGCATCAGCATAGTCCTTGCAGTCGTCCAGCTGGATGTGCAGATACAGGTCATGGCAACCATGCTTCTTGGCCAGGTGCCGCGCTTGGGCGAAGTAGCCAGCCTGGCGGCACACCCGCACGGCTATCTCCACGTCGAAGGCCACATCCTCTGTCTGCACACACACACACACACATATTTGGGGCCAGTCATTCGTACCCCAATGCATTGCAACAAAGATTAGTAGACCTAACATTGGGACATAATTCGTCCACATGATATGCGGACCATGCAGGATATGCGGCATGCACTTTTAACAACAAACTCGATCATGTATTCCATCTCATTCTTAGTACGCGAAGTGCTAAAGCTAGCAGACTAATTTGCATTGATCATGTTTATGCCCCAAGAACAATTGGTCAGCAGTTCCAACAGAATAACTGAACATACTCTTCAACCAGACCAAGCAATATATAACTAAATCATACAATCTTGACAATGTAACTATTTACTTTTTTACAGCATTCAAGTGGTGTATATAACAGCCATATTTTGCATTCTGTTTTATATCCTCCACTGAGGACCAGTGAAGAAGAAGTAATGTGAGGCAGACTGGTACTTTTTCATGTGCACATTACTTGCAGAGCTTCCATAACAACTCATAATAAGTAAAAAAGAAGCATAGCGTACACAGGTCACCACATGCAACTGAAGCGGCCTGGTCACAAGTACAGTGTTTGCAGCTCCATTTTAAAACGGACCCAAAATTATTCCACTCATGGGTTATAGCGACATACAATATATAGGCACTGAAACTAATTCAATAACCTTCTATAAGTTCAAACGCAAGCCATCGCACGCATGCAGTGTATGAAATGAGGAATGTAGGCTGAGTCAAGCATGAGTGAAAGTACAGTAGTACAGTCAAGCCAATGAGGGCACACTTTACATAAAATTCTGCACAGTTTGTGTTCAAATATAGCTAACTGAATCCGAATTTTTCATGCTCTTTTTTTCTATAGTGAATATGAGAACAGCTATGTGACCCTGCAAAGAATTTTGAAGCAGAGTTCAATAAAAAGCACTACCTTTATAAAATACAAAAATTTCATTAAGATGAGTTAAGGGGAGAAGCTGCTCTTAGAAAAAAAAATATATTATTGAAGTCACAACTCTGAAATCTCCAGGGAATATATATTTTTGTGTGCTGAGTTTAAATATGTCAATTAATTTTAGGTAAAATAAGTCCTTGTGCAGTTATGTAACATGTTAATAAGCTTTTGCCCACAGCTTAGAAGATATTTTGCTGCAGAAAACTTCCTAAAAGGCATGTCGTTGGCTTCACATGACATCAAGGAATGCAACAAGTGTAATATAATCATCCTGCTTATAGAACTCGAGTTATGGGGTTTTGATGTTGGTACATCAGAAATGGAAACAAAAGTTTGTATTCTTGCCATATGAGAACCTCACTGAACTTCTAAAATAGTTGGAATGATATTTTTCCCTTATTGCATTCCTGGATGTCATAAAACGAATTGTATGCTTTTAGCAGGTTCCTTGCAGCGAAATTCCTTTCAAGCTCTCCGCAAAAAGTTACATAACACATTACATAAGTGAACAAGCGTTATTTTTCCATGAAATAAACAGCACATTTGGAACCAGCATGCAAAAACACATGTTCCCTGAAAATTTCATAGTATAGTAACTATGATATTAATATAAAATTTTTAAGATGAGCTGCCCTCCTTGAAAGGCCGCATAACTTCTAAAATGCAGCAGTGCTTAGTGTGACACATGATGTACTACAGTCAAATGTTTCAGAAGACTACGGCTAAACTGAAATCCTAGCCACACCATGGTGAAGTGCCACAGCATGCCACAGCTTACCTATAATTTTTCAAACAACCCAAAACAATCTGAAAAATGTACCGGAGAAAACAACACTGAAACAGGCCTACACAACTAAAACACAACTATAATACCCTCTGCTGTTTTCATTCTTTGATCTTGTTTTGGTACTGCTCATTCCAGTCAGTGCGTGAAACTTCCAATCATCTTTGTGAAAGCTGTGAAGAGGTGCAGGGGGAGAGAGGCATAATGGTGCACACCATAATGAAGTCTGTGAGCTTGTCGTCCTCCTCAAGCTTGGTGTAGCAGTTGAGCAAGAGGGTGGTGTGGTCCTCGTTGGCAAAGCCTCGCCGGTGCAGCTCCTGCAGGTACTCAGTCAGGTTGCCAATCCGCTGGGCATCCAAAAACTGCAGAGGAGAAAGAGAGATAGCAGGAGAGATAAGTCAGACTGCTTGAGTGTTACCAATCATAGAGTTTCACAATATTACCTAGAGGGAAAAGTGACACCACTGTCTATGCAAGTTTCTTAAAGAGCACTTCACTCACCAAGGGCATGCCGGGAAGATGGCATATTCGTATTTTGTTTGGCTAGTGCTGGGCCGAATCTGTCTTGGAATCGGTAGCTGTGCCACGATGCTCTCTGCTGTGCATAGATTAAGTTATTTGAATAGCGCATTTTTCGCTTCGTCAATGAATTTAATGGAAGTGAAAGTTGGGCGTATGACGGGTATGGAAACTTGCACAGCATTGCTTGGAGGTGTGCCTCAGTAAGAGTGGTACTGTTACAACTGAATCCACATTTTCAGCCCAACATTAGCCAAGCCAAATATGAAACCTCATCTTCCCGGCATGCCCTTGGTATATGAAGTGCAGAGCCACCAGTTTCCCTCTAAGCGCGTATGAGAAACTCTATGCTACTGTCTTCTTAATCAATCATCCTCAGTGCAATTCTTCTGACATGACACAAAACATGCCAAGCTTTTTGTCACAGAGTAGAGAATGTGCGCATGTCATCATGTTTCTTCTGTTCTGCTCCACGTACAAAAAATAATAACATTGTGCTGGGAACATTTCACAGTGTACGCCCTTCATCCAAATTTAGCCTCAATAAGCGGTGCAATAACATATCGGTAAGATTTATAAACAAATTGCAGAGGCAACAAGAATATGCATTCTCATCAACAATGCCAAGTTAAAAGCAGTTGGGATTCTAGATGAGTGATGTATGCAGAATGTATGCCTGCCATGAAATGTATTTGGTTCAACTGCATGACCTAAGAGGCATGCACCAATAGGCGCAGGTGCACACAGGAGGATAAACTCACCTTGCGGATGACATAGGAGGCCTCCAGCTTTCCCACGGTGCGCAGGTACTGCTGCACGGCTCCTTCATAGTCACCTTTGCTGCAGGGTACGTGATGCAGCTAAGCAAACCGGCACTCGACACCAACTAGGACTACTGGAGAATGCCATGCCTCAGAAGTATTTAACACTCAAAACACTCAAAATAAAAACCTGCACATGTTTTTACATCAGGTGAAAATCAAGGGTTCTACAGCGAACATCCAAGGCGCAGCAGTGGGAATTCATTTTCAGACCATTTATGGATGTCACTGAAGATGTTAGCCTTTCACCAAAACATCCTGGAGTGTTTTGAGACCTGAGCTTGAGATTTTTTAATTTAGTTTGACTTTGTGTTCTTTATATAAAATGACCATTTGCTAGGAGACAGTCCACCTGCAACACATGATCACACAGGCAACCTCGCAGGAGGAAAATGAGCTTAAAGTCCACTTAAACTCCTTGCCCTTCAAGGGACCATCCAACACTCTCATAAATGTGTAACACTGCAGCACACATTCCCCGCCTTGAAGCCTAACAGATTAACAAGTTATACTTTCAAAAGTGCATGGAGAAGACAAAAATCTTTGATATGATCTTTTGCCCCATACACTTGTAGTAACAAAACAACAACCAGGGGAAGTATGACTAGCTATGTGCCAAGGTACTAACATCCAAGGTACAACTCTTAGAGCACAGCTCTTAGGTGCCCGTTCCCGGTTTCAGCAGTGTGCCTAGGTGAAACCGAGCACGGAGCGCAGCAGAGGAAAGACGCTGATAGCGAAGAGAGCATGAGGAAACCGGAGAAGGGCGTATGGTGGTAGTGTGAAGGCAGATCAGGGGTAGAAAACTCCTGTGAGTTTCAGTTTCAACTACTTAAGCGCCCCTGGTGACTGGAAGAGAACTGATGCTTATAACTGAATGATTCCTACGCATACATGTAGCACAATAGGCAGTGGCAGCGGCTGAATTGTCTTAGGCACCAGGACACGAAGCTGCTCTATTTTCGCTGGTGGCGGCTTGAACCCCACTCGGGGATAAGTTTTTTTCTGCTGAACGCTGTTTTCATGACGATACGAAGTTCCAGCCGGCTTCCCTTTTGGCGCAATGGGAGGAATTGGCACCAACATCTGTATTTTCCCACATCTGGACAGGTAGCATGGCGGCAAACTGCGGCATCAGAGTAGTGCGTGCCATCGCCTGCTTGCCGATGACGTCATCAGTAAGGTATGCATCACTTGCAAGAGATTGCGCCACAGGAGCGCATACTGTAAGTGCGCTGGTCGTTCGCCCAAGGTGAGGCTCATCGGTGGCAGAACGCTGTGCACCCTGAACAAGCCAAAACCCAAAGCTGCCTCCGTTTGGCAGTGTATGTTCCATATGTGATCGCCTACGGTTCGAGTACAGCAGCAGCTACGTTCAAAACTCACATTACCGAGAAGCGTAATCGTCGACTAATTTTTTTTCTCGGAAAGTTAAAACTCCCTTGTAACTACTACTTGCAATGAATATGTTTGCCGTGAAAATGACTGCACCTCCTGTAAGCATTTTCCACCCACCTGTACAGGTGGTCACCATACTGACGAAAGATGTCAGCCAGGCCATCCTGGTCGTACTTTTGGCTTCTGGCTAAACTGCATAGAGAATACAAATGAACACCAAGAATTGAGTGAAGCAAGCTTTAACACTGATTCCACAGAAAGCAATATTTATTTACTTCTGAACCTCTACCAGTGCTAGTTGAACACAGGCACATGACAAGTAGCCTACAAAATCCAACTTTTATTTTTTGATTTAATTAAAGTGCCCTTAAATGCCTTCACTTCTGTGCATTGAATACAATGAGGTCAACAAAAAGTCCTTAGAATAAATAAGCAGTTACAAGATTTCAACATCAAGAGCACAAATACAGACTGTCAAATGGAAAAATAAAACATGAACTAGCTAAGTGGACCACGTACTAAGAAGAAGCATGTGAGAGAGTACATGCTCAACATCACACACATCAAAACTAAGAAAAGTAAAATTTCATACAAGTCATAAGAAGTATATATATAATGAGCTCAATGTTCACCTAGTGAAAAATTCGGGCAATGACCATGTTGGGTCAAAGTGCTTCTGTTCCCAGGTCTAATTTATTACCACATGTGAAACAACACCACTCCGTCAACTTTCCCACATTTTATTCTTTCCATCACGATGATGGCACACAGTAAGGTAAGGACAAACATATGGAACGCATCACAGTGAAGACTTCAAGAGATGTGCCAGCACTCCAGCTACTCCAATCGGCATGCTTCCCAAGCCAAATAACAAAGCTTCACTTCAAAGCAGTGTCTCGAGCAACTGTTTCATCTCTGGTTTCTTTCCGTCTCCAGTACCGCTTTTAAACCATTAGTGCATGACTCACCTTGAAGCCTCTGATGCACAGAACATAAACGAAAGAGAAAGAAAAGATATAGCCAGAGCCAAGGCAGGAAGGAATTGGAGACGAAGGGCATAAAGTACATCTCCCACAGCGTAGCCAGTACTGTGGACAAGCCAAGTCCACCCTTCCTGCTTGCAGCATAAGATGACTTGCTATATTGATTGATGATTTCACTATGCAAGATTAACCAAGTGAGGCTGCCCTTATGGGCTGTTCCAATGGGCCTACCTGATGGCCAGTGCATACTGGTTCTTGCGAAAGAGCATCTCTAGCTTGCTCTGGGTGTCCCTCTCGCGAAGGCAGAAGAGCTTTCCCTCTTGCACCAGCACATACAAGGAGCCCCACTCTGCCATCACGTCCACCACGCCAGGGATAGCCGCCGAGTAGGCTGCATGAAGCATGAGGGGACATGTATGTCTACCCCAGCAAATTACACTCATTTTCATACTCAGGATGAAGCAGTCGCAAAGCTAGGTCCTAGGTTGTGGGATCTGTTTGGAGTGACAACTGAAAAAAAATGTAATATATCACTAGGCTTACAAATGAAAATGCTGCAGTTATCACAATACATAGCCATCAAGTTTAGGCGATAATAAAATCTGAAATGTGCAGACTTTTCACATGACATGTAAATAAACCTTACTCTGCACTTCAACAAAGCTGTGAAAGCCATGACAAAGTTTTTGTTACCCTGGCTGCATGGAAATGAATGCCTGCCAGGCACCAATCCACTACTTGTGGTCACATATCTGATGAATGCAACTTGAACCCATCAAGAATCCTGCCTTGCTCAGCTGCACTTCCTCGGCGGCATTGCAAAAGTGGAATTCAGTTTTGCCAACACCATATTCCTCTAAGTAGGGCGAAAAAAGATAGCAAAGAACATTATTTTTCGGCCCAGTTCATGTGAACTTGTGTCTCCTCACAACCACCAGGCCCAGTCCACACAGAGTCACACTCCTCAATGTATAAGAAAAACAAACAAGAGTGTTTCTGTGAGAAGCAGTTGAAACCTGCAATGACTGCACCCACAGCACATCACATGCACAGCACTAAGTCAAGGCGCAAAATACAGTAGACTTCCATTAAGACGAGCTTGGCCCATATTAATTCTAGATAAGATGAGCAATGCCGATATTAGACCATTTGGATGGTTTCCCAAAGGACTCAATGTAAAAAAAATCCAGTTAGACAAACTCTTTCGCATGTCCTTCGGCTTGCACATCTGCTGCATATACAATTTAAAGCACAAAATATTACATAAGTGCAAGATCTTTCATTCTAAGACGAATTGTCGCAGCCACCGCAAAGCACAGCGGCCCCGTGCAACCGCACTCACAGGCATCCACGTGCCACTGGGAAGGAAAAAACAAAAATATATGAAATGGCTCTATGCAAGAAAGTGAATGCCTACAAGATGGCATTTGTGCACCTTAGCGAAAAAATGTGGGGAAGCCGCCTTGCGGGAGTGTGCCTTCTTGGGGTGAAGCTTTTGTGCCGGTGTAGAAAAGGCAGAACACCATCAAGCCTGCGCTGGCGCAGAGATTTGGCACGGTTAAATCTTAACACTGTGCACGCGTCACGTGCCTCACATTGCCTCCCACACACAAAAAAGCGCGTATGCACAAATTGCACCTGCTCGTTGACTTGGGGCTTAAAAAATCGAGGGACGGATTTTCAACTGACGCAGCATAGCAACATGCGTTACTGATGCCCAGATATGGCCAGATATCGGTGCCACGCACATTGCCTGCAGCCTACGGAAAGGTGCATGGTACGCCTACTCGTGGAATTGCTAACAGCTGTGCTGCAGAAGGGGCAAGATAAGAGAGAAGCAGAGAAGCATAGCCACCCTGCTGGGCACCTTCAAAACACATGGAGCAGGATGGAAAGCAAAGCTCGGAGAAAAAACATGCGCACAAATAGCAGCCTCTATGAAGTACAGTAAAATAAAAGAATCATGAAAAAGAAAAAGAAAACTAGTCCAATGCCATAGTAGAACAATGTCAGCTTGTTTCATTCTCTAACTTCATACATAATGCAATAAATGATCTATTTACAGTTATCCTATCTTAAAGGCTATTTCATTCAATGTTTTCATGTAACATGCTATACACAAACACACCTAGCATGCTCGCATATCTTTTTAAGGGCACTTCTTTTAAGATGAACTTCTAATAACACGAACAAATTTTCTGATCCCCTCAAGTTCGTCTTAAATGAAGTTTAATGCATGCCCTGTTGTAACCACTGTGTCCAACAGACACAACACACATAATGAAATCCCATGCTGGAAATAGATCCTGCAAGTCTTTTAAGAAATTGCAAAGACATGTTTAAATTTATATATGAAACTTAGCTCAACAAGTATAAACAGTTTCCTGACATCCAAGCTTACAACAACTGTTGCAGTTTGTCTGCATGCACAACTCACCTACAAACTTGTTCTGGATATCATAGATGGTCACTATTGTTTTGTCTGGACCGCCAGCACTCCTGAAAGATTAGATGCAAGAAAAAAAAAATTCAGGGAGAACAGCAAAAAGAATTTTTAGCTGTTTTCTCTGCAGATAAACCTCCATCTTGTAAAAACAATTACGTATGTAGTCAATGCGTGACAGTTAGGCACACAGCATAAGGAAGGTTCCATGGACAGAGAAACCTTCCACAGCCATCAAAGCTACAGAAGGTTTAGATCCGCAGGCAACAACCAGACCGTTTTATGAAAAGTACACCATGTTGTATAACGATCAGTTATATGCATATGAACTTGCAATGCACACGTAGAAAGGAGCAAAAATAATGCCTTGTTTGCAAAAATACAGCAAAAAACAACTAAAAAATCAAATTAGTTAATTATATAGATATATTGTAATTACATTATAATATAATATTGTTACAAGCAGGCCTCTTCATGGGGGTCACAATATATTATTAGGTAACTGTGTAACTATATTATATAATATTGTATAATTATGAATATATATCTGTAACATTATTAATGTGATTATACTTAAATAATTAACAATAGTAATTAAATATAGAATGCTACAGCATAGGATAAACTATGGGTAGCACTGTATTAAATACTTAATCACTTATCTTTTAAATCAAAATAGAGAAATTAACGATGCAATGGAGACTTCCTCTATTATAGTGGAGGGCGGAATATTCCATTGCAATAGAATATTCCACCCTTCGTCAATAATGGAAATGCCGAGAAAATGCCAATGCTGCTGCAAGCAGAATGCTCACCTGGTTGCCTTGGCATCCCTGGCCACAAGCACTAGGTATGTGCGAAACCAGCGCAGCAGCAGTTTCTCGTCCTCAAAGACAAAGCAGGAACCACGGCCCTCCGGGTGGTAGAAGTACACAGCCTGCGGACAGACACCTCTCCTCACTCTTGTGGCACTGCAGTGTAGGTTGAACACTGGCCAAGATAACACGACAGCTGGAATCCCCTCCTTACGTCAGAGCCAGGAACAAATGACTTAACACTTCCTTGAAAAGCAGGAACGACCGTCCTCTAGTTAAAAAATGAGATATTTTTAGGGCTGAAATTCTATATCTGACACAGGTAAGCTTTAATCAATGGATGCTGTAACTGCAAGTTCTGGACTGTTAATGTGGGAATTATGTCACTGAATCATGTACATGTTAACCTAACAAATATGCGCAAGCCTAAGGAATTCCTACAACAAACTCAGAATGAGGCTCTAATCTCATTTTCAGTAGTGCAGTGAGCGAGTTTCTTCAGCATTCAAGACAGCAGAATCCAGCGACCATATGAAAAAATTACCTAGGGATTCAGGAGTAAGATGTGAAATGTAGCAGCTGAATGACTTAGCTGTTTTGAGTAGTACTTTCAACATGTAACATGAAGAAAAAATTATGTATAAGCATAATTATAATTTTCATTAGCATTTGCATTGTGCTGCTGTGGTTTTGCATGGGTTCTTTAGCATTTCACAAAAATAAATTAATGCTAAATAAAATAACTTAGCAGGGCTGATACTCTCCATGCTAATATGTGTAGAAACTTCCTCATAGTCTCTTGGATTCAGAAGGAAGCTCATCCTAAAATATGCAACATGTTACCTCCATGAAAGAAACATACAGATCCGGAATCTCTCAAGGACTAGGTTATTCCACTGTCAAAATTAACCCGAAAAAAAAAAAAAAAACTGATGCAATCAAAGTGCTACCACTACAGGAAGAAAAAATAGCAGACGGTTTAGCGTGGCTAAGCACGGAATATTGCGCAGTAGCACTAGTTACGGTGGACACTTAAGCTCCTTATGTGCGAAAGGAATCTGACCTAAAGGCCTTTACCAAAGACCTTTACCTGGAAGGCATTTACCATGAAGGCATTTACCCTAAAGACCTTCTGACATTAAGGCATTTGACCTAAAGGCCTTTACCCTGACAGGCTACCCACAACCCAGTGGGCAGGAGGGCCGCCTGCCAGAAAGCAGACTTCAGGGATGTATGTATGCCCAAAATCAGAAAATGCGCCTTGTAGTGCTCCTGCACTAGAAAAAAACAGACTCGTTAGGCTTATGTTAAGTAACCGGAGGCTAAGTAAGCCGAACCAGGTTTCATTTGGCAGCTATCAAACCCTGCATGTCACTTCCACAGTGGCACAGGAATGTCTTAAATGGAGTCACTCACATCCTCTCGAGCGACGACAAATTCGCCTTCGCTGCTGAGTGCAGCACACTGTGGGGCACAGCCATGAGCATCCAGCACAAGCTGCTTCGTCGGCTGACCATGTGCACCCAGGAGCAGTGACAGGACCTGGTTGGCCGTTGCCGCAAAGAGCTGGCTGGCCCCAGCGAATCCAAGTGCATTGATGGAGCCTGACTGTAGGTCCACCACAGTCTGGCGGCTCTGCTGGCGCGTCACATCTCCACGATAAAGGAGGAGGCGACCATCTTCCAGGCCTACTGCCATCAGTGTCAGTCGCTCGTCCACAGCCAAAGACTTGGCCTGCACAGAAGAGCTCATTGCTCTCAGTGTAGATGCCCCAGAAGACAGGACCAGTCAAAATGCCAAATAACAATGCTCTAGGCATAGCACTCTGTTTTTAAAGTGATTGATCATTAACTACAAGCTTTTTCTAATTGCTCGTATTCACATTTCCCACTTCCGAGACAAGGAGAGTGGTCTTCATTTGACAACCCTGAAAGCAGCCCACAGTCAAAACACAGTATCATTTGATAATGGACCTTGCAGTCATCAGCTTAGAAAGCTTTTGAAGCACTACTCTTTCTCATGAGATTGTTAAGCTCATGAGAAAGAGAAGATGGCGCCATGCACTTCCTTTCATGTGCGTAGTCTTGCCTCTTTAAAAGAAATTTGAAGTGTGCTAATCACACAGCAGCTTCGACACAGCATCACTTAGCTCTATGGGACGCTCAAATGTTTTCAAGCCCTCGAATCCAGAACAGTGAACAGACTGTCATTCTAAGAGTTTCAGAAGTTTCAGGCATTGACCGGATAGTCAAAAGGCAGGCAGGGAACTTGCAGCGTAGCTTCAAAAATGATCAAAGATGTTCATGTGTCAGCCAAGCATTACATATGCTCCCTGTGCATCAATAGCTACCCACCGGCGAGGGTGTTGTACCAGCAGCAGCTCGGACGATCCGACAGCAATGGGGAACTCCATGCTTGTCAACCTACGCAGAACGAGACATGGGCCACACAATACAAGGTCCAAACACAACTCCATACTTCAATGGACGTCTAATAGCATTTCACAGTACCCGACTCGTGCATTACGTGCACGATCTATTCAAAACAAATACGGATAATGTGACTAACCTTATCCTGGTTCCAGACCTTAACCAGGGGGTTAATTCCGCTCTCGTCTGCCTGCACAACGCAACAAGAATCCGCTCAGAGGGGGAAAGGGGAGGCAAGGCTCACCAAAAGAGAGGAGGAGAGAGGGCACTCACACCAAGGGTGACGAGCAACGCATGGTTTCGCATCTGCTGCACCAACTCGACAGTGAGTTCATAAGCGCGGAAGGTGGTCAGCTGGAGCTGCCGGCTCACGCACACCACGTGACCGCCCACCTCTCCCAAAACAAGCTGGCCTCGACCGCTCGCGCTGCATGTCACGCTCAGCTCCTGCGAAAGGCAACTTTTTTGTTAGCTGTAACTGCACCTGACTCGCCAAGCACTTGCCTGTAGTCGGTCGAATGCCTTGTCCCCATCTCGGACCACCTCCTTGTCGAAGAAATTGAACCTGCGCCACTACGAGTGATCGCTTGTTGCAGTCGGCGCAGCGCTGTCACACACGACTCACCTGTTTGAAGGCCATAGCTGTCTGCTGCGGCGTAACGGATCAAGCCCAGTGGCTACTGCCCTTTCGGCATATGGCTCAAATCGTCCGCTCGCTCGGTAGAAACCGAGGCTGGACGCAATGAAACCTGATGAATGCGACAAAATTTCATCGGTTCATCATCCGAAATCAACAGCGATCAGCAGGAGGCGGGCACCATGATCGCACTACAGCCAGCCGTAGCCAACGGTAGCCGCTTGTCAGTTCATTTGTCAGTTCATTAATGATGATAATGACAACTGAGGAAGATCGCCGATGTTGATAGTAATTTTTGTTTCGTACGGAGGCGGAAAAAGTCGAAGGCATATGATGGCGTTTGTAACAAATGAAGTGTGTCTGCTAGCTGTTTGCAGACATTTAAAAATAGAGTTTTACGTATGCTTTCTAACCATGTTGAAACCATAAACTACACTCCGGAATAATTTCGACCACCTGGGGATCTTTAACGTGCACTGACATCGCACAGCACATGGGTGCCTTAGCGTTTTTTTATGGAGGCAAAACGCTAAGGCGCCCGCGTGCTGTGCGAAGTCAGGGCACGTTAAAGATCCCCGGGCCGTCGAAATTATTCCGTAGCCCTCCACTACGGTACCTCTCTCTTCCTTTCTTTTTTCACTCCCTCCTTTATCTTTTCCCTTACGGCGCGGTTCAGGTGTCCAACGATATATGAGACAGATACAGCGCCAGTTCCTTTCTTCGAAAACCAATTTTCGATTTCATTTGGGGGGGTGGGGGCAGGAAATGGTGCAGTATCTGTGTCATCTCTCGGCGGACACCTGAACCGCGCCGTAAGGGAAGGGATGAAGGAGAGACTGAGAGAAGAAATGTAGAACCAATTTTCAATTTCATTTTTTTTTTGCCCCGCCGCGGTGGCTCAGTGGTTAGCGTGCTCGGCTACTGATCCGGAGTTCCCGGGTTCGAACACGACCGCGGCAGCATTTCGATGGGGGCAAAACGCATAGGCGCCCCTGTGCTGTGCGATGTCAGTGCACGTTAAAGATCCCCAGATGGTCGAAATTACCCCGGAGCCTTCCACTACAGCACCTCTTTCTTTCACTCCCTCCTTTATCCCTTCTCTTACGGAGCGGTTGAGGTGTCCGCCGATATGTGAGAGAGATACTGTGCCATTTCCTTTCCCCAAAAACCACTTCAAAATTTTCATTCTTTTTCTATCTTTGTTAAAGGAATGGAGGCACCAAATTTTTCGGAGTGCGTTAATTGTCGCGCTGGAATAATAGGTGCGACATTACTAAATGTGGATTACCACGTGGAATTCATTAGCGCTCAATAAATAATTTGCAATCATTTTTTTTCTTTCGTAGTTTCTGTTTTCGGTTTCAGTTTCCAGGCCATGGTTGTGCTGTTACAAGTATGTGATCATGTGGGACACACAAAAGCTGCAATATCACTACTGCTTTGCCGTTTCAATTCATAGCTTTACGCTAAACTGCTCCAAAAACTAGAATGACAGCAAGTGAACAAAGAGCAGAACGCGCTGTCTTTTGGTGACCCTATATTACCGACCGCCATGACGTGGTTGTGGTCATAACGAGAGAAGGCAGTAGGCAGTCATGCAGGTAGATAAACGTGAAGAGTTGGATCTAACTTTATTCAAAACTTAGGGCAGACATAATATAAATGCACATGCGGTAAAAACGTGTATGCAACAGGTCCCGCAGCACTTATCCTTTTCTTTCTTCGGTTATGGGCGTCGGTATTTTTCGGCACAGTCCTAGCTACCAAGTGCTGCACTTGAAGTGGGGAGTCATAATGTCCCCGAGCTGGCAGTCGAATGTCTTGCCGAATTTCTCGAAATCCATCAGTATGTGGTTCACCCTGTGGGAGCAGAGCGGACAGGTTAGCGCAACTTCCGTACCGTACTACGTTGCATGACTGAGCCGTCCAACAGGCTCAGTTTGCAGTAATGTTCATTTTAGCCTGAAAGATGTTACATAGTGGCAGGGCAAATCAGTACTTAATTCAGATATAGTGCAAACCCTAGAGATGTTATTTGGCGAGAATTTGGTCAGAACCTCGTTATAGTATATCCACGACCGCCGCTGTAGCTCAAAGGGTAATGACACTCGGCTGCTGGCCCGAAAGACTCGGGTTCGATCCCGGCCGCAGCGGTCGAATTTCGATGGAGGCGGAATTCTAGAGGCCCGTGTACTGTGCGATGTCAGTGCACGTTAAAGAATCCCAGGCGCTCGAAATTTCCGGAGCCCTTCACTACGGCGTCTGTCATAGCCTGATTCGCTTTGGGACGTTAAACGCCCGTAGACCACGTAAACCAAATATATCCACGGTCTGATGAAATAATGCTCGGCAAAGTCACGCCTAAAACCCGTGCTCCCGAACGAGTTAAACACCACAGGGCATGCGTGCTATTTGCGAAGTGGGGTGACTAGCAAAATGTTCTGATCACGTACAGAAGTTATCAAGGCATATATATATATATATATATATATATATATATATATATATATATATATATATATATATATATATATATATATATATATATATATATATATATATATATATATATATATATATATATATATGGTGACCGACGTAATCGACTGCTTTCAGACACATTAAACAGTGGCGTTATGGTTACCTGTCATATAGTTACCGCGATTACCTTACAGCATGCGTCATATACTGCTTCTACTACGCCAGTCAGGACTATTGTGAAGAAATCGCAAGCAATAATGTCTTTCATGAGTACATGCGTACTCGTGCGGAAAAGCGCGACGTACACTACCCGCCAAAGTATACGGCCCAAGGGGCTTGACTTGTGAGGCCTGCTGCATGCCTCGTTATGCAGCCTCAGCGACCGTAACCTCTCGAAAGAGGAATGGCATCGCGTCCTCAATGCTCCCAAGCTATGGAATGCTAGATATGCTAGGGAGCCCCGCTAATTAAACAGCTTAGAAGCAAATCCCTTGGGTAGTATACTTTTGGCAGGGGCTGTACGTGTACCGAGTAAGCTGCTCCTGGAACTCACCTCAGGTCGGGAGGTGGTTGGTTGGTGTCCTCGATATAGTAGGATTCATAAATACGGCGCCGAGTGTGGCACCAGCTCTGTGGGAATAAATAAATAAGTAAATAAATAAATGAATATCAATGAAACAAAAGAGGCGCACGTCGTCATCCCCGCTTTAAGGAGTCGCAGAGGATAACTCCATCCAATTATTCTAAGCAAAAACTGATTATCTGGCTCTTGCTGGCTTTGTTAACTTTGTCTGGCAGCAAAAAAAAAAAATCATTTATGGAAGAGAAAAATGAACGTAAAAAATTTTCCGACGCTCGATTCGATCTCGCGACGTCCACACAAAGGGCTGGTTGCCGCCATTTCAAAGTAAATGGTGGTGCAGCCCTTTGAGATCCACAGAAAAATTCGGTGTCGACACGCCTATGTAGTTTACCTGCCAAATCAATTGGGTGCTTGTGATGACACCTATACTTTGCTTCTTGATATAAAAGCTCTGTTTTCGGAGAGTGGTCCCGTCGTTAGATTGGATAGGCCACAACTCAAATTCGCACTCAGTGTCACTTCAAGTCGAGAGGGCACATCGCATCCAACAGAAAAACGACATTCTACGAAGTTTCTCAACTACGAAGTTTCTCTGGCAGATGTACAGCTTTCCTTTGTTGCCGTACGGCTGCGCTTGGGTAGATGTCAGTCAGTAATTACTCCCTTATTAAAAGACACCTCGCTGTGGTCGAGTCGTTCGACGGTTAATTGAGCACGCGGGTTCGATTCAAAACTCATTGGCGCACATTGAAGAACCCCAGGCCTTCATTACTCTAAGTGTTGCTTTGGTACATCGAAACCCACTAGCCAAACAGCCTAACGAGGACCTATATAGACTGAGAAGAAATTAATCGTTCAGTTATACCGGGTGTCTCACCTAAGATGTTCTGAAATTTTTTAAAGTAACCTTTTTAGAGTTAGAGGAGCGCTTTTTTTCATTGGCATAGCATTGTCAGCGGTGCAGCGCATCATAATACACCTGAGAAGTGTTAACTAGTACGCTGGTTAAATAATACTGAATAGTAAAATTTTCGACTTCTACTGTTCGTCTCCTTATTTACTGAGAGGCGTGCAGCTCACCATAAATGTAATATCCATATCAGTTTTTATTTCTATAACGCAGTTGCTCTCAACGCTGTGGCCATCAAATTTTGGCTAGATCGCGACAAAATAGATGCGCTTTCGAGAAGCTTGCAGGAAAGGCAACCTTTAGTAACTCGTCGAGATGGCCAAAATTTATTGGGCCAGCAGGACAGTTGGCCTCGCCAATGGCGATCTCTTGGAACTAAAAACTTATGCACCGATATTTTTGCATTTCCCTCTATTGCGAAGAAATCTTTCGCAGCAACATTTAGAAGGCAATCACTGGGTGTTTCCATGTGTGCTTTACATGCCCTTCGGTTAGATTTTTGCAATAAGGACTGTTATGTGCGCCTGGCGCTGGCGGAACCGCGGTTTGCGACCGTTAAGGGAGGAAGCGATTTGGCATATTCCTCATCCGATGCTAATGTAGACGCAGTAACCAAACAGTTTAAGAGACTATTAATATTGACCAGTTGAACGTTAACTGCAGGAAACAAATACATCATTTTTAATTCACCCATTATGCAATGAAATAAAACGCAATTCAATTATACCTTCGCGAAATAGAGGAAGAACAGTTGGTTCTGCGAGAACCGAACCCTTGGCAGCGAGCTGAACTCGGATTCGCCCTCGTACCGTGCCATGAACGTGCGGTAAGCCTGCATGCAGCGGGGGCAGAAAAAGAGAGAACATGTCCAATGGAACAAGTCTATATATAGCACTAAGAATGCAGGGTATCACTTCCTTAGCGGATCTGGTGGAGTGAGCCAGTTAGTCCACGAGAGAGGACGGTTCCGCCCTAAGGCTAATTTGGACGTGCACGTGGCCTCTCACTGAGGTATACCACACGCAGAAGACTTTGTATCATGTGCAGGGTTGCTGCAGCCAAGCCCGCCAGTAATATTTAAAGGAAGGCTCTTTGAGTTTTAAATATGGCTTTGCTGCGTAGTAGTAACAGTTGATCCTGGAGCATTTCGAATTTGTGACTGGCATGTAAAAATGCGGTATTACTGTCTGAGGACCCGTTGGAGAACAGACCTTGAAAGCGGCCGGCAGGGCAGTCGAGCCTATGACGAGTTCCCGGCTGAGCATCTGCGACAGCGCCACGCTGCTGGCCCGCACCTGCACGCGGTCGAATTAAGCGCAAGGTATCTCAATAGTTGCGCTGCAACTTGTTGTCTGTACAAGAGCTTTGATCACAGCAGTTTTTAATGAATGACAAAGAGCCGGATCCCCTTGTTTTCATATCAAAGGCCCGTCAGGCAATTACAAAGTAAGGGTGGTAGTGAAGGCGTCATATGAATGGAAAGATACAAGAACGCATGGACAAATTCTTCAGCAACAATACGAACAAAATGCGCCAACATAATTTTTAAATCCAGCCCAACTTCGTCGTCAATATCATATTCAGCATGGATTACGTCCAATGACCAACGAAAGCAACATCTAATGCTACCTAACTACCTCTATCCTGCGCCCATCCTTCCAGCGAACTTCTAAATGTCATCACTCCACATGACTTTTAGGCGCTAATGGCTAGGTGTAGTTAATATCTATATGGACTTAGTCCTGAAAATGGTAAAAGAAAAATCAGGTGGAAGGCTGGGCCCGTACCCTCCTCATGAGCTCGTTCGTGATTGTTCGGCGAAGCATGGACTCGAAGCAGTTGACCAGGATGCGGAACTTGGCCGGAGTATCCCGGAAGTGCCAGTTCCGGAAGTTGCCTTCCGCGTCGATGACGCTGCCTGCACCCGGCGCATGAGTCACTGTGACGTAGTTCCATGAGGAGGGAAGCCCGACCGGGCTCCCCCTCAACTATTTGATGGCGTTTTGACCAAAGCGTCGGTTCGCATAAGCCGGACGTTCGAATTAAGCGAGTTCGAAATAACGAGATTACGCGTAATAAAAACACGCAAAAATAAGTATTACTCAAAATGGTATGAGACTGACAACTCCTTTATCATATTTGTTGTCGTTTACACATTCACGGATGGAGAAAACAAGTGTGAACCGTACGAATGGTACGCCCAAATGTTTAAGCGCGATAATATTCAGGGTCGCGTTCTGCGGCAATCGTGGCGGCGGTTTGTTGAGAAATGCAGGTGGTCCACCTGCCACCTAGGCCACGTGACGTTGTGACGACAGCAAAACCTGTCCATCGCGGCAGGTGGCAGTTAAATTAATAATTAGTGGCGAGACGTTGCTCGGGAAGAGCAAGAAGTGCTTGTGACTGAGCTCGTTGGAACATTATTATATGCAAGACGTGCGCTGCCTGGATTTACGAAGACCGAGTTAAAGACAACCCCCTTAACCGCCGCCCTTAACCGTTCGGGAAGAGCAGCATGGGTGTCACAAGCCCAACCGGTGGCTATGTTCGAAACAAACACATGCCAAGGCGGTGCGCCACTGGGCCAGGAGTGGTATGAATGTATGAATGTAAAGTGAGAATGACCGGTTCTGCATATATGGGCAGGTAGGCATGCAGAACCCAGACGACAGAGAGGGAATGTCGTCGCATTGTACTATGCGATAGGTGACGGCAATGGTGATGTGATGGTGAAAAAAAAAAGAACAGTGTCCGTGTATGCAAAACGATACGCAAAGGGGACCCCAGGCGAATCATGTTAACTAGTAAAAAGATCAATTAAATTGTAATTGTTAACTTTTAACTATTACCAATAGGAGCCAGATTTCAATTAAAGATTTGTAGCCTGCCGTTAGTAATGGTCAGATCAGTCAATTCGAAAACTCGATTACCCTTGCCACTGTTGCTCAACATGTATTCGTCGTGCCATTCGGAAACCACGCGCCTGCGGGGAGCGCAAAGCGACGTCGATCAAATCACCACACTCCGCGACGCTGGTACCATGCGACAATCTCTGTCTCGCCCGCGCTGGAGCAGCGAAGTGGCGAGGAGCGCGGGGAGCATCGCAGTGCTAGCGGGGCAGATTGCCATGCATTACGTGCGCGGTTTTCGAATGGCGTCTGCGCTGTTGTTGGAGGCGCCTATTGAAAATAGTTAAAAGGTTAACCGTTAGAATTTAGTTAACCGCTTCACAAGTTACATGATTCGCCAGTTTTTTTTTTTTACGTCCGCCAACACAGGTATGACTTTTCCGTAAAAAGCTTCTCTTTATCTCAAAAGCGCTATTAAAAAAATAATAAGTGGCGGGATTCCCTGAAACATTTGGTATACCGTGCACCACTCACCACTGAACATGATGCTTCGCAGCATCTCATGAGCCACCAGGTAGCCGAAGGCGCCGAAGTTGATCGAGCTGCAGAGGCACGTTGCAGGTAGTAAAAACATACTTTCATATAGTTTCCTTTTCGGTGGAATGATCATCAACCAAATACCGTACTTACGGACTGAGGTCGAGGGCTAATATCCCGGGTGTCGAGAGGCCCAGTCCCGTCAGTATGGCCGGCACAACTGCATGCGTGGCATAGATGTGGCGCGATGAAATTTTCACGGCTTCTCTTTGTGGCACAACACTGCTAGGAAGCGACCTCAGGAAAAGACAAGACCTTGATGGATGCTGGCTCAGGTCGGTAACTCTCCTTAAAGGCGCACTGCAACTACTGCACTACTGTAATGGACGGCCACGAAGACGCATATGAGAACAATTAAGGCACCGCACATTTCGCCCCAAATGTAAGTTGTGGAGGCCTCCAAGCCTATATGGCTTATAGACATTACATTGTAGCAGCACAGTCGCTTTACATTGCAGCAGCTCACGGACAGCAGAATAACACTATTCGTTCACCCCCGCGGGACATGGCCGACCCGCACATACTCACACATACTCGCACATACTCACACATACTCACTCATCCCCACTTACAATCTCCCGCTTTTTATAGTCCGTCTAGACACAATGCCTATAGCTACAGGGACTTCTCAAGTTGGACATTACACGCAATCTATGGGAAGGCCCCACAGACCACGAATCCCACACCATTAATTATGCTCAATTCACAACACACCCGGCCTTACATCACGGCTCCCTGATTATCTGAGTTGCCCCACTTAGGAACTCATTTTAAGTTTGAATTTTTAAGGCACCTGTCGCCAAACCAATCGCACTTTCTATATACCTCTGCACTTCCAACGTCCGCTAAGGACTGCTACTACTGACATCATTTTCGCCAGCGGTGGAGTGTTGGAGTTCGTGGTAAGGTCGGTCTTTTGCTTCTACCAGATATTAGTTCCCATGTGCAGAACCGCGCGATCGCGGAGCCGATTCTGACAGTTCATGACAGTGGTTCTGCAATCGGGTCCTCAGGTTCTGCAATCTTGATATTCAAGTGCCGTAAGAACCAGTTGACGGATGCAAGCGTCAGTCGCGTATTTCACCATCAGATAATGGTATAATGTGCCATGGAATTCGAAATATGACGAAATTACTCGGCGTCTGCGCTGTTGATGGAGGCATGCGCCGGTTACGTCAAGGGTCGCAGGGAAAAAGAAACGCAGCATTCATCAAACGTGTGCTACAGCGCCACTCATTCCCGAAAAGTGCGCGTAGTAATGGGCGCTGCAAAAGGGGACGCGCGACTCACCTATGGCATTCCGGTAGACATCGTACGAAACGCTCATCCGCAGCTGGGGGACTGGCACGCTGCAAGGAGCAAACAACGAGGCACCCGCGTTCAACGAGGCGGTTCAGATTCCAAATAGTACATGTGCACAACTCTGTCTGGGCGCATTACGTGTGGCAGCCAAGGACCTGCGTACAATGGTTCAGCCACGCACAAGACGCCAGTTAGTGGCCACGCAGCGCCCACGTACCTGTCCAAGTAGTTGTATTTCCCCAGGCGCTTCCAGTTGTGTTCTGCTTTGGCCGACAGGAGGATGGCGACGTTCGTTCCGAAGCTCGATTCTGGGTGCAGCTCCTGTTGAGAGAGAGAAAATGGTTAACCGGTCAAAGAAATTTCCAACGCGAAACCAACACCGCGCACTGGCTGTGAGGCCCGCCGTAATGAAGGAGTCCGCATAGATTTAGACCATCTGGAATTCCTGCTAGCAGGCTAGTGAAGCAACAACTCGCTCGTCTCCCCCCTCCCCCCTCCCGCCTTCTTCCCGCCTCCCGGTGTGCCTTAAAAAAAAGGCGGGTTTTACAAACCGGCGCTTCCAACAACCGATACGACGAGACAGATCGCAACCCTCACGAACCATGCCTGCTTGGATACACAAAACACAACTTCGTGCGCGTACTTATTTTGATTGCCAATTTTCTAAAGTCAGGTGTCTGCAACGTGTAAGGCCAAAGTCGTTAACTCACGGGAGGTTCCCACTCGAGTACGGTGCTGTTGATGGGCTGCTGGATGAGTTTCAGCCGTCTGATCTGCAACGTAGTGCGGAAGACACCATCAGTGAAGATGCGCTTTTTCTAAGTGTGAAGTATAATACGCTAAACCATAGCGGCACGCATTTAGAGAAGCCAACTGACATGCACTGACAGGTACTGGCTTTGAGTTTTAATTTCTTGCAAAACTTCAGCTAAAAAGACACTTCTGCACCTTTACGCGAAGATCATCACTCTAAACAGAAAGTAGTAAAAAGGGAATAAGATGTCCTCTACCGCATTCCCTTTTATAAAAGGATGTGCGCTAGAGAACAGCTTACTGCCTTTTCACACCCATATAGGCATTCTCGTGTTTAGAGTGTAAAATGAACTCAGCGACAAATGTTCGACACCCCAAAAGAACATACCGGCACCAATCGACGCTTCCCGCACACATTTCGCAGAACATGCTGATCCCGCCACGGTAAACCCCGAGTTAAGACATTTTAAATTCATCAGTTTTCAAGATCTTCACTTTAAAAGACAGATTCCCACACAGATTGTCAGTGTGAGCAAGCGGCGTTCAAGACAGCTTTAAATGTGAGCTCGCGAACGGATGGCTTTGCACTCAGGCCCAAGGTTACAGGATATCAACCCCTTCCAAAATTTCGTTAATGCGGAAATGTCTTCACTTACGAAGAGTTCCCCAAGCTTCATTGATGACCAGTTAAGCTCTCTACTCTCTGCATCTTAAGCTGCGGTAATGAAATAAGCACCCGTTCTTCAACACTGTGCATATGGTACAAGTCGTCATGTACGTACACCAACTAAATTCATATCCTGGCACAGTTCCTCAAACAGTACAGCTAGGCTATACCCATCCACGGACGTAGCATATATGAATGATGACGATTATTTATTAGGTCAACGTCTATGAGCAGCGTTTCCGAAGGGGACATGTGTACTCGCTCGGGGATCGAGATAATCGAGGTCGACAGCTGACGCAGACCTTGTTGATGGCCACCTCCTTAGACTGCTCGTTGAGCCAGCTCACGTCACTTCCTTTGAGCAGCAGCAGCAAGGAAGCCCTGATCTCTTCCACCATCCGTGCGACGAGACGCTGCGCGAATCGACGGGGAACCGCAATCGTCAGTTCTCGAGGAGAACTCTGGCCAGCGCTCACTATTCAAACAGGATCGCAAAACACTCCATGCACTGTCCCAATCTTCCAAAAATCCGGTAACCCTGCTTGGCACAGCATTTGAATATCAGCAGACTGTCATGACACCTGTGGTGGTAAAATTAACTGCTAAACATCGTTTAGAAACATCATTGATATCGAAATTAAGAGGTGGCAAAAGCGTTTGTTTATTTCGAAAGTTTGGCCATTGGCAATGTTTGAAATTGGGCAGAGTTTCACAGCGTTACGGCAATTTCGAAAGAAGCCCGCCGGATGTGCACAGCACAGACGGTCAAGTCGCAACTGGCAGTGAATCTCCGCACTTTCCAATTATGTTATACAGTTGAACCTCGCTATAACGAAGCTGAAGGGGCCCAGCGATCACTCCGTTATAGACGTAGCTTCATTATAGCCTGTGTTGACAGAGCATAGTAACAAAGCGAGACGAGAAGGCGCCACCCGGCGCCGCCATCACCTTCATCAAAATCATCATCAACAAGATATGCATTGATAAAGAGAACATATTCCTGCAAAGATAATGTATAGGCGCGAGAGCTATTTCATCCTTAACCCGCGCACTCAATTTATTTATGTTTTATTCATCCCATTACCCGCAGCGCCTGTTTGGCATTACAGTGGAGGGGTGGAGAGAGTTGTATCATAATATTACGACATAGTGGCAGGAAAAGAGAGAAAAAATATTCAGGGAAAATACAATGCAGCATGATTTGATACAAACGCAAGCATAAAATTACAGCAGTGCGGCAAACGATTCATTAGATTTTGTTGAAACGACTTTTTGGGGCCAAATTGTCCATGCTTCCAACGTTTCGAACGTTAAAATGTGACATCTGGGATGATTTTTACACGCACTATACATGTAGCTCTGTGCGTAGTAGGAAGGTGCTTCGGAATGGATAGGGGCCATTGCTCAGCCATGTGTCTTGCTTTCGGGAAAAAAAAACAAAGTTGGGCGGCGCATAAACTTTCCGTTTGGTATGAGCCGACAGGATTTCACAGGATGCAGATTTTGCCCGTTAGGACTTCCGCTACTTTGTTTCCTTGACCTTTGTCCCCGTGCACTGCAATGCGCATGCTGAAGCACAGTGCTGTTCCATCAGGTCTTGTGTACAGTGGCTATGGCCAGAGAGAAGAGGGCGGCCCACCTGCGTCTGTCCGGAGTCCCCAGCGCCGGTGGCCCGGAAGGCCATGCGCCCCACGGCCACGGGCAGCATCCTGGCCGCCTGGTCGAAGCAGAAGGAGAGCAGCTGCGGCTGGTCCTCGGCGCCGAACTTGGCCATGTGGAAGGCGTGCCGGGCGTTCAGCATCTCGGCCGTGGTCGCCGGCCCCAGCAGCGCCACCACGCGCCAACCCAGGTAGTTCAGCAACATGCGCCTGAATCCGACACCCCCCAGCCACCGCAACCACTCATCATCGGTGCGTAGCGCCGTGAGAACAACAGTCAGGGCAGCACTGACCAAACACCAACGCTGACGTCTGGCAATGCAGAATTTTGTCATCGCGGACTAAGGGATCGCAATGAATAATTACCGACCTGCCCCATTATCAGTTCTGCTGCAACAACCTGCAAGCATTAACTGTAACATATTTCCATGGTGTAGTCCCACGACCTGTGAAGCAATCAGGCTTCGCCAATGCATGCACACCAGTCGGCCTGCCAGCAAACTCTGCCGTAATACTTTCGCGCCTTGAAGTCTTTCCTATGCATGACGTCCAGCAGCACGTTAGAAACTTTCTCCCCTGGAGGGCGCCAGTGGCGCTTGTGCGTGTGTGCTCTCCTGCTGTCCTCGTTACTTGATGCCGGCCATTCTTCCCTTTAGCACGACAAATATCTCCGTACGTACCGGTTCTCCGAGGCCAGGAACTTGTCGAGCGCCTGAAAAGTGCTGATGTTCCACACGAGGATCTCCTCGTCGTACCGTGTGGGCACGCCGCCGCGCTGGTAGATCTCGCGCACGATGCTCGCCAACAGCTCCTGCAGACGAACGTTCGACAAATGGGGCACGGCCCGTCTCATCCTTTGGGATCAGCGTAAAGCAGATGAGCAGGGAAGCGATCCCGGCAACAGCGGTTGTTCAATGTCAGATACTTCCACGTGGATTGCGATTCGCTTGAGACATTTAGGAGGCAATTGCAACATTTCCTGGTGCTTCTTATGCATATGGTTTAATGATTAGGCTCCAATCAAACAATGAGTAGTTTATTTCTATCATGATTCAGTAAGAGAAAGATTATGCAGAACAAGGATAAAATAATCAGAGACTGCGCCAGGACCTTCTGTATTAGTAATTATTCGCGATAGAGTTCGCTTTATGAGAGAATATTTTAAGAGAAATGAACAATGTTTTATCGATTCGCACAACTTTCTTCCTTAACGCCTCTGAGTGCTTAGTAGCTAGATAGTTTTGATTTCTGTGGGTGCGTGTATGTCCATTCATGACGCTGCTGTTTTGGTTCCTGTGGAAGGTTACTTTCATGCGTAAGCGCCTGAACAAGCTTGAGCGCACATTAAACTTTACTGCAACACAAATGCGAGGCTCCATTACTAACAGTGTGAGTGTCTACACGTAAGCACTTTGATGCGTAAACAAAATATGTCCGCGCCTGAGTTCGTAAACAAGAGGGGGAGGGTTTGTAAGAGCACCAAGTCTCTCTTTCCCAACTATCGCGAACGTAAATCCGAGCCAGTAACAAACTCAAAAATTTACCTTTGTCGGTTCCACAAGCGTCGTGTTGTCAACGCTTTGATGCCCCTGTAAAGAGGTGTACTCCTTGAGCTATGGGCCATAAAGGCGAAGCCAACAAATAGGCTCACCAAGGTCGCTCCGGATTGGAGTTGGTCCAGCGTGACGATGTTATCGCTGCTGAACTCCGTCAATTCCCTAAGCGTCTGGTAGTTGGAAATCTGGAAGCGCACAACGATACTGTTAAGTTTGTTTTTTTTTCGCTGCCGAAAGAATTGGTATGGAGTTTAAAACGCCCTCTCTTCGGGAAACTGGTAAGCATGTATGCATAAAGTCAATGTGGTCGCAAGGTTACCTGTTCCTAGCTAAAGTCGCGCCCAGTGAGCGTAGTATTTGTGAGATTCAGTATAAGAACACCCTAATGGAACGCTTAATCATTCCGTAGCTGTCGTATAAAGCCGCACACCGCCTCAGGTCGCTGGCACCGTCACTACTGGCGCGCTAGACACGTGCCTCGGCGAGCGCGAACTCGTAGTCGTGCACATCGGCCGTGACGGTGGAGGCCATGTCGTGCGCGCCCATGAGCGCCATGGTTCGTCGCACGTAGGTGGCGTGCACGTTCAGCAGCGCCCGGTACTCGTCGGCGTCGCGGGACACCACGAAGTTTGCGTGCAGCAGCGGCTCGCCCAGGTCCACGGCCAGCAGGGTGGCGCGCGCGTCGCGTGGGTCCGGCACCGCACGCAGCGACACGAAGAAGGGCAGCCCGTAGTCGACGCTCAGCCGCTGCAGCACGAAGCGGGCGCGCGGCAGCCGCTCGCCCAGCTCGTACGGCCACTCGCTCAGCGACAAGCCTCGCATGACGCGCGTCAGAGGCAGCAGGCCCTCGTGCTGACGGCCGCCTGCGGCAGTGGACAGTGGACAACAGAGCTCTGTAACTACAGCGCTCACGAAACTTCCCATTGGGCCCATATGTGCATCGGACCCGAGGCTCAGATCGGACCGAATAGTGGAGGTTAGTAGGAGGTTAGCCCTAGTTAACGTAAACGCAGAAGACAAAGGAAAAAATGCCAGGTAACCCACGAAATAAGAGGAAGCACGCAGTCAAAACAATATGCATATAAAAGAAAATGAATTTACTTCTTTTTTTTACTTAGAGACAAAGGAAGAAAGGTGCGTGTATTTTTATTTGAAATAGTCCGAAGGAAGCAAGTTAAAAGAGCTTCGTTCTGTCAAAAGCCTGAAAGTGAACTTCCTTTAGTCAAAAGAAATGACGTTTATGTGCAGTCTGTTCCCGAAACAGCAAGGAAAAGTAAAGGAAGCAGAAAGGCAAATTTCATTTTCATATAAGGGAAAAAGCTGTTCAAAAGACGTGGTCAAGCAGACTGAAAAGATGCAGGGGCGCCGCCAAAGCTGCCTGAACAGCTCATAGGTGGCGCCAGCCACCATTTGCTGACCTCCAAAAACTGGCCGCAGGTTACGGTCAGGTTTTGATTCGCAGTTACGTGATTGGTAGGACGAAAGAACGCTTGCGGACTCGGTGGGTTAGGCATAGTGGGAATGCAGAACGCTCATCATAGCCTGTTGCTCTCAACTACTCACCACCTTTCGACTGTGGGTCACGATATGTCACCAATGATTCAATTTACTGGACGTACTGACTACCACTCCGGTTTTAGTCATACATTTTCCCGAGATGAAGAATCATTTCGCTGAAGTCCATGGGCACTCTGCTCAACGAACAGATTCACATTGCCCGTCCATCATGTAAGTTTTCTAGAGAATGCAAAACAACGCTAAATGAGGTAAGTCAAGTGCTATGCCCGATATTCCGCGCTTAGCCATGCTAAAACCGTCTGCTATTTTTTTCTCTAACCATTTTGTCGTAATTAACGATAACATATTCACGGTTTCTATTTATATATATAGTCCACTGATCTTACGTTTCACAAGATTATAATCCTGAGCTTGTAGCATTACGTCACCGCCATGATTTTGAACCACCAATATTCCAATCGTTTTTTTGTTAACGTCTACCGCTGATTCATTCATTATACCTTTGTATAAACCCTAGGGCCTCAGCGAGACCTACATCGACATCTGGATGGATACTGACACATTCTAGTAAAACATGTTCAATTTGTTTCAACACGTTTACCACACCCTGCACATGTGTCATCCTCATGTTAAATTTATTTTTGTAACTTTGTAATTTTTGTAACCCGGAAAGGAGCCGTAAAGGTAAGGACCTCGAAAGGGAAGGTAAAGGTCGGTTTGTGAATACGGCGGTAAGTCACCCTGACATATCGCTTCAAAGAATAAGACGCTGCCTCTTAAATTACCATAGATCCATTCCTTCCTGATTCGCCTTTTCCATTTCGCATACATGTCTACAGTCTGCTTCCTCTCCACTTAATTCAGTTCTTACCCTCTGCATTTGACGTTTAAAGATCTTTATTTCTCTGCCTTAGTTTCCTGCACACTTATATACTGGTTAGTTTTCTAGTCCTTTTCCGCCATTTTCAGTCGACGCGCTCTTAATACCTTAGCTGCCCACCTGTTATCGTCCAATTTCCCCCAGGCGTTCTTCATATAATATTTTACTGTGAGCTTCCCGTGCTTCGAACGATGACCAGCTATATTACCCCGTGCACTGACTGATTCGTGGTTTTTCTGTGGACACCTAGTAATAATCTGCCATCAACTCTCTGATTTATCGAAAAGATGGAAAATGCGAAGCACGATGGCGCACACCATAAAGCAACCTCTAGAGCACTCCTTGTTAGGGGCAGGGTACGCTACCCAAGTTCAGGTTAGAATTCGATCACTAAATATACGGAATGCTTACCAGCAACAAAGGCATATTCCCATCTCAAAGGGTAGTAACTTGAAGCATGCAGTTAGCAATGGTGGGAGACACGGCACCGGAGGTCTTGAGAAGTAAATACAGGAGATTGAAACCGCGATTAACATCTTCGTAACAGCAACAACTTTGCATGTTTTGAAGAGGGAATCTTTTTCCTTTGGCCACCGTAAGTATTCTGAATTTTAAGGGAAAAAAAAATCTGCCCCACTGCACGGCCAGCATACCCTGGCCCGATTAGGGAGCGCACTAGAGGTCGGCTTAAACTCCCTTTTTACTCCCTTTCGGGGTAATTCGTGCTTAAGTGCACGATTGGCCAATGGGAATGAATGTGGTTTCCCTTGAAGATCACGCATTTTCTTCTCTATTTCTTGTGGTCGACTTCGCATAAATGCTGGTAACGGGATAAGTATTCTAGCAAGCCTATTTCACTTAGCTTGATGCGCGAAGGTGGCAAACAGGATCAGCTTGAACTCGAAGCGATTAATCGGAGTGTACGTATGACATGCGCGTTTACATGGTCACCTGCTCGTATAAATGCCACTTTTGCAAATAATGTTGCTCGCGACTTTGAACACTCCGTGGACTTCTGAGAGGGACTTTGCCTTTGAATCGCTAGGCACGAAACAGGAAAAGACGTGGCACGCACGGAGGTTGTAGCAGCTGTAGAACAGGCGCATCGCTGTTATCTCGTCTCCAAATCGCTGATCTACGTCCAGTGGCCCCTTTCGAAGAGTCGCTGCAAGGAAATGGGGCAGAAGCAGTTCAATCCGACAGCTTTTCACCAGATTACAATGCTTTCTTAAAGGTCGTTAAGACGAAGGCAGAGCACGGCTTTCCGTGCCATTTTTCATGTGACCTCAATGGAAATGACAGGCAAGGCGTATGCACGTCATGCGGTAGTGCTTGCGATGTTAAGCCCCAATTCTACCGGGGAGTTATTTTGTATACCTTGTTTTTGATTGATTAGAACAGTGACGTACCAAAAAAATCCGTATCGGTCTGGAGGGTGAACCCGCAACAGGAAGCTTGCGGGTCGCTGGTAGAAACCCCGTATTGAATGCCAGTCCTATACTCGGCCGCTATAAAGACTTCACACAGGAAACGCCCTCATCGCTGTCTAAAACACCTAAAGCTAAACAGGAGACTGCCGAACCGGAATGATCGCGACCAGAGGTGGGCAACTTCATGAGGTCGACCTCAGCCTCAAAATGACCTCAACCTCACGTAGTGAGGTGAGGTTGCGGTGAGGTCGGCGACGGCTCGAAATTTTGTGAGTGAGGTTAGCAAATCAGACTTCAACCCCACGCGTGAGTTGGAGGTTGAGTGAGGTCGTCATTCGGTGAGGTCGAAATTTTGAGGTCGAGACTTTTTGCAGTTGCCACGTCTTACTCCGACGAGTGCCGCTTCCGAAGCGGAGTTGCAACGCATCACCGCAGTGTTCATGCAATGGCGCTTGGTGTTCGGCTTCCCCTGTTTGGATAACCGGATGCCACAGTTCCCTCTTAGCTTCCGGTGCTGCGCCGTAATGTCCGTTCAGTCCGAGCCTACAGGAAGACGCACCCCTCTGGTCTTCCCGGAAGGAGTGTCACTGTCACAGCGCGCCACTCTCCCTCCCCCTTGCCCCGCTGGCGTAGCACCCGTAGCTGCCTGCCGGTCGGCTCAAACTCCCGGGAGCGCGCAAAGCACGTAACTAACGTTGGCCCGCGGTAGCTTCGTTTGATGCCGCAAATAAATAAGTTCAGTCCAACAAGCACGCAATGAATTCACTGCAGCGCGGATGGCCCCAAGCAAGACTGCTTCGTGCTCATGCTCGTTTTCGGCGCTGGCGTCATGGCTCTTGCCTTGCAGTCGAATAAAGGGGATCCTGCTGTACATTACAAGTTGACTTAAAAGAAACTGGAGTAGTCGGCACAGGCGAGGGAATGTGATTCAGGTGGTTCTTAACAAGGACACCTGCTGATTTGATTAAAAAAACACGAAGCCAGAAAAACCTGTATAACACCGTTTAAGATTTTGATCGGTGACTTCCCGTTTCGAATCTCACACCAATTCTGTATATACCCGTTATGTAATGCAAGCAGATGCAAGTATAATTTCACTTTTTCATCCTTCCGAATAACCTCTCTTTTGGTCTCCGGTTCCTTGTTCCTTCTCTGAAATTCACTTATTATGCCGAAACACCGCAGCACGAAGTGAACGCACCAGCCTAGCGGTGTTGCAACGGCGAAAAGATGCAATACTATAATGGATGTACGGTGATGTGTTAGCTGATTCCTTTTTTTTTAATGAAGATTTGTGAATGGAACTGATTACATGCTCGCGCTGTGCTGCTGAGTCGCTGTTTCAAACCTTCTAATGTGACGTTTAATGGGGCACACTGTTCGTTTCTGTTTTTAGTGTGCGATTTTTTTAAGTGTATGTTTCTAATCATTCTCTTTTTTTTCTCGTATGTGTATGCAAGGCGGCCTGCCTAGCAGATGACCAGGCACTACTCGTTATCTTTCCTTTAACTATTTTTCAGAGACCCATCGTTCACCTGAAACGGCTTCGCAGAATGCTCGCGCAGTGCTCGTGGGTAGAAAACGTCGAGGATGCTGGCGTACCGTTGATTAGTTAAGTTTTGAAGGAAAACAAGTGATTGACTAAACAGCAGCTTGTCTCAGACTGGTTGACGAAATGGTACCCAGAATTCAGTTGAGGCGTATGAACACTTAGGCGTTCTTTTTTTTTTCCCGCGGTTTGGGGGGGGGGGGGGGGGGGGGGATTGGAGCGGAGAGCCATGGTGCTCTTGACAGAGAGAGCGGTTCACGCTGCCCACTCTAGGCCAGTTGTTTTGACCCGTGTGTTTTTAATACTTGGCACAGTGTTTGAAGACGCAATCTAGCACTTTCTTTCAATATGCCGCGGGTTCACCGAGTCATCGGATAATTCCCAGGATTTCGAAACCATTACCATCGCCACCTGGAGGGAAGTGGCGGAAACGGGGAAGGGCCTTGACCTCCCGGGAACATCAACATCATCATCCGTAATTATCAGCTGCAGGTATTACTATTTTCCCGCGCAATAATTGTCTTCGGTTGCTGGGTAATGCACAATATTTAATTAATATTCTGGCAACATTTAAATTGGTAGCGATATATCAGACTTCCCCGGGCTCACAAGGATATACTGATAGCATCATCATCATCGCCATCATCTCGAGAGTCAAAGGCATGTGTCGTTTCATAATCTTTGCAGCATGCAATACATGAGAACTGGCGCGTTTACCTGCTGGACAATGCGAATGTCATTAATGTGGACCGGGTTGTGGGGACTCTTTGTAATGCGTCATGCGCGCATGTGTAGTAATGTGGGATCCATATGGATCTTGAAAGGGGGGTGCAAGGGTTGGATGGGGGCTTGGTATGACAAGAAATTACATCGTTGTCACGTGAGTAGGTGTGATGTCATATTACAGCGTCGTCACGTGACTAGGTTTGATGGCACATTACATCGCTGTCATGTGACTTGGCATGACGTCACACTCACATGATGTCATCGCTAATTATACTAAATGGTCTTAGCATTACTTAATTATATTAATGAGCATTAATTCATTACCTGACGTCATCATCGTCGCGTGACTCGTCGGCTCGTGACATCGCAGGCGCCGTTTCTTGCGGACACTTTTTCGCGGATATGACCTTGAAAGTGAGCCATCTAATGCTTTAGCATTGATAAAAGAAGCCGCTCGCTTCTACACAGACATAAATACAACATGCCTCTCTCCGTGTACTGCAGTCGCAGCTTGTTAAGTGTTTTCGAAGGCAACATACAGAGGAAAGAGCATTCTCGCTATGCCGGATAGAGCTAGAAAATCGAAATATACTGATATGCGTCTGCATAACCGTCGCATTGGAAAGTAGATCGACGACCAGTTTTTTTTATATTCGGTAAATAATCTCAAGTCTGAAAATAGTATCGTGAATAACTCCCCCGTCCTCCCTATTTCTGGTAGATGGTGTAAAAGGGCTGTGTTTGCCAACTGCCGGTTCGTGCATGAATGAGCGAGAGGCTTCCAATACGAACAAGTATACACGAAGCCGGTTGCCAAATACTGACACATATAAAGTACTCACCGACGTACTGGTGGTAACCGCATGCGGGACATCCCTGCCCGCAGGCCACATGCTCTCTGAGGGCTCATCCCAGATTATAAGCTTCTCCTATTGCGTGCACATCAGTAGTGTCTGTACACACTTTATTAAATAATACCATCATAATTTTGGCTTTCCTGTCTCACAGGATTCGCAGGATTGTTTTTAACTGAAAAACTTCTTAATCGCTTTTCGTTTTGTTTTTCGTTTGTTTTCTGAGGTCGAGCAGCCGACCTCAACCTCACACTTTGAGGTTGAGGTGTGGTTGAGTGAGGCCAGCAGTGGCCTCAGGAAAAGTGAGGTGAGTGCATCTAAGGAGACCTCAACCTCAACTGATGAAGTTGAGTTTGAGTGAGGTCGGCAAATTCTTTTTGAGATTGAGGTGAGGTCCAGATTTTTTAGGTCAAACGCCCACCTCTGATCGCCACTACATCAGTAACACGTAAAGTGACCTGATACTTTTGAAAAGCACTGCACAAAAAACATAAAGGGCCAGTATTGGCCATATCGAGTGTACTGTTGACATTAGACCACTGTTTTCCCGGCGGCTATCGCAAGACCAACAGGCCTAACATTAGCGAACAGGAGCTTGTCGTAATGTTTATAATTCACGTTTGATGCGCCAAATATTCTCGATGGCAAACATATTGGCCTACCTTTTCCCTTTATTCTTACGTCGGTGTGTTTTTTGCGCTATCCATTCTACAGAAACAAGCAATGTTCGCCAGCGTACTGATCAGGTGGGAGGGTTCGCCTTATAATGCGTACATCCCTGTACATATAAACCGCTAGTGACATTCGATAAGGTGCGCGCTTCAAGCAACTGGAAGCGCCATGGTAACGTTGGTGCCGTCGCTTGCGTGATTTCAGAGAACTTCATAGCATATATAATCTTGTGCAAAAATTGAGATTAGTAGCGAAGCTCATAGCGGTGCGATCACACGTACCGAAGATCCTCTTGGCCACTTCGTCGCGCAGGTAGTCCTGAACCGAGTAGTGGCCCATGTCGTCAGGGACCGGATAACGGTTCGGCCACAGGCTGCACACGTACTCGTAGAAATTCTTGCACGGGTCCTTGTTTAGATTCAACGTGTCCTTCAGTTCGATTGCTGCAAGCATGGTGATCGAAGGTCAAATGTTACGCAAGGTTATGGACGTACGTGTGATGAAGGTAAGGTTGTTGTCGCCCATCCACTCACATGCTTGAGCATCTAAACTCATATAGACTCGACGTCCTTTGCCCCTTTGGGTAAAGGACACACTGGACGAGGACCACTGGAGGACGGTGCACACACAAGAGCTGTGCGTGCATCGAAGCACTCGGGAAATACTCAAGGGCAGGCGCGTAACCAGATTTTTTTTGTTAATTTTTTTTCCTCAGATGATGTATGCCAGACTAGAACACAGAGAAAGGGAGGGTGAAGAGAGCTTGACCTTGGGGGTGGGGGGGTGGGGGCTTGGACACGTGCCTGCTCTAGGGTCTGCAGTACCATATACAGGAAGTGCAGAATATGTCCCGCGCTCCTTGTATAAGAGCGCGTCACTGGACAGATGGCGCCACAGAACAGCTTGGACCTGCAGGATACAGTGCAAGTCTGCAGTGCTCAAATTTTTCTGAAGCGACTCCAGTTCAGCTGTTGCAATTAAGGCTTTGTTATATGTTTTGTCACAGTAGTATGTCATGCTCAAGGAACTTTGCCCTTGACCCCTTTCTGTGCTTACCTGTGTCTTTGCACATTTGTGTCTGGCAGTCGTAGTACTCTATGCCAACCTGCTTCAGACGTTCGGCTAAGAGAGAGAGATGAGTATAACGTGTTAGGCGTGCACGTAATGCGGAGTTCGCCAAGCGCATACAAAGCGCGCGCTGATTAACTAAGGCGGCCGCCTATACGCAGTGGGACGAAACGAACTGCGTTGGTCGCGCACGCCTGAAACTCACCTTTGCCGTACTCGCGAGCGTAGTAGAAGGTGTAGGTAAGTGTTACGCACGTCGACAGAACCACCGAAGCGCACAGCACCAGTAGCCATTGCTCGAACGTGGACCGCCCGCTCCCAAAAAACCACTGCGAGAACACACGAGATTATCGATAACTTATTCAGTGAGCAACACCTTTAGATGGAAACCGAGTGGACCATGGCTGTAAAGGTACGGGTCGAGGATGAGGAGACTGCTCAGAGGGCAGAGGGGCTATGCAAAGTAAATAGAAACTGCAGCTGTATACAGGCCACATAAGACAGCCGCCACCATCACTACCGAGCCGTCGGTGACGTTATCGCGCCGCCCCAGGGCGAGAGTCGAGTGTCTGCTATATACCCACCAAATATTAAATGACAAGTAGCGATCGGTATCTGAATGGGTTGCACCACTTACTCTGTTGATATGGAGAACGATGAGTCAGTATCAGAGTCTGAAATATGACAGAGTGAAAGAAAAAAAAAGACGAAAAGCTCTATAATTTTTTGCGCAGCCATAAATGCGCTGCTGTATGGCTGCACATAAAGTAGTGCGGGAAATAAGAAACTTAATAAAAATAATATAACCCTGCACGTGAATGGCTACACAGTAACTGCTCTGAGTTACGAGTCGTAAATAAATGGACGATAAGAACGCAAGCAGTGAACTTCAGTTTAAAGTGTGTTGTGCTGTGTTGGGTTTTGTAGCACACAAGCAACTGCAAAGCTATCATGCGTCAAACATAAGGCTAAATAGGTCTGTTATTTTAAGTCTGCACTGTTGTGACGGGAGAACTATATGGCGGTGGAGGCGAAGGAGCGGTTCCCTCCTCTTAAACATGAAATGCTTTTAGCTCCCATTTTAAGCCGGTTCAGGTGAACATCGTCCGGAAACCGCGGAGAACATGACGCCGAGCCTAAGGCGAACATTCCTAAACTTCGGTCTGTGTGGTATTCGGTGTGAATGGTATCACGGGGAACCGGCCGCGCCACGGACAGAAGCGCACCGTGCGGGTCTTTTTCCTGTTCGTTGCTTGATGTGGGGTTGACAATACGATTCTTCTTGGAGATCACTGCTCAGTGCTTGGGGGAAGGAGTTGCTGGGAAATGGGGGTACGGGTGTGGACAGTGGCGTAGCCAGAAATTTTTTTCGAGAGGGGGGGGGGACTCATGTTGCAGCGCAGCCTCCTCACAGAATTTGCGGAGGGATCAAACGCAACAATAATAACTGCATTGCCATTGACAATGCCATTGTGTATTAGATAACGCTACGCACTGTCTAGACAAGTGAAATATGTATATTTTTAAATGAAAGAATGTATTCGTATGTCTTAAAAATCGTGGCAGACATGACTACAAGACATAAAACTGAGCAGGGGACAAGACACAGAAGAGAAGCAAACCGGACGAGCTCGTCCGGTTTGCTTCTCTTCTGTGTCTTGTCCCCTGCTCAGTTTTATGTCTTGTAATCGTGTCATACCAACTATCCCCTTATCGTTCACTCGTGGCAGACATAACTGATACCAATGCTTCCATGTTTTTGCGTATTAAGTAAAGGAAATATCACACGAAGTCTAGAACTATATCGGTCCGGAAGCAGCAAAGCAGTGCATGCCGCTGATATGAAAAACGTGGAGGCATTGAAATTAGCAAGCAGAGGACAAACATTTTAATGCATCTTTGTCATTCAAGAATCTTTACATTTTTGTACGCATGCAACGGCCAGGGAAAAATCTCAATGACGCTGTCCTTCGTTCCAGTGTACTGCGCAGCAGCAGCTGTCACCGGTCATGTATTGTGAGTAATTGCACCGAAATTTTTAGTCGCAACAGCGAGCCATCGATAGGCCCTTGAAAATTTGTGCTAGGATGAGGCCCCTTGCGTTACATGACACTAGGTGCATGGGTATTGCCACGAGTTCGCAATGTTCGCGCCAAAATCTCTCTTCTAGTCTGAAAAAGACACTAGGTGACAAAATCCAGAATGACTTCCGGCGCCGGTGGTTGTTTTGGTCAGCGGTGCGTGACAGTTCGAAAACATTTCGGGGGGAGGGGGGGGGGGGGGGCTGAAGCTCCATAAGACCCCCCTGGCTACGCCCCTGGGTAAGGAGTATAGGTCGCACCAGCTCACAAAATAATAATAATAATTGGTTTTTGGAAGGAAATGGCGCAGTATCTGTCTCATATATCGTTGGACACCTGAACCGCGCCGTAAGGGAAGGGATAAAGGAGGGAGTGAAAGAGCTCACAAAACCGTCAAAAGCTTCGTAGTGTCGAAAGAAGAGGAGAAGGTGCCGAAGGGTTTGGAGCAAAGGTTCTCGAATGACGGCAAAGGTTCATCCGGTTACCGGCGGCAGAATTGGTGGTTTTTGAGGAAAGGAAATGGCACAGTAACAGTCTCACATCTCGGTGGGCACCTCAACCGCGCCGTAAGGGAAAAGAGGTAGATGACAGTGATAGAAGAGAGACAGCGCATACCCGCCGCGGTGGCTCAGTGGTTAGGGCGCTCGGCTATACTGATCCGGAGTTCCCGAGTTCGAACCCCACCGCGGCGGCTGCGTTTTTATGGAGGAAAAACGCTAAGGCGCCCGTGTGCTGTGCGATGTCAGTGCACGTGAAAGATCCCCAGGTGGTCGAAATTATTCCGGAGCCCTTCCCTACGGCACCTCTTTTCCTTTCCTTCACTCCCTCCTTTATCCCTTCCCTTACGGCGCGGTTCAGGTGTCCTGTGACAGATACTGCACCATTTCCTTTTCCCGAAAAACGAATTAAGAAAGCGCGTAGCATTGCGTGTGTTACGATAATTCCCTTCCACAACGCTAAAAAAAAAATGGTTTTGAGGAATGGAAAGCCGCATGCACTAACCCTCAGTGCACATCTCAAGTGCGTCATGAGGAGGAGGAGTCAGGAAGGGGTGAAAAAAGGAACTGAGAAACAGGCGCCGCAGTGGCGGGCTTCGGAATAATTTCGACTACCTACCTATATCGAAAAGCGGCCGCCGCAGCGCCGGCACAACGCGTGTGTCAGGCGCTCGGGAACGGTTCTCCCTGCCACAAGATGCTACCAGCATAACAGTGGAAAGTAGGGCTTCGGCTCCTTTACAACTAGGTGTCTAGAGATTCATTACTGCCTGTGGAAGCCGAGTGACGCACCGAATTCATGGGCTCTGCGGAAGATGCTTATGTCGACCGTCTGGCGTGCCAGGTCGTAGGCAGCGTAGCTATTCCAGTGCGGCTCCAGCTGGTCGCGCTCAGCGTCCTCGTCATCCGGGTCGTCTCGCCGAGGTTCCGGCGGTATGCAGACCACCTCGACCGACGGGAACCGCGCGCGTCGGGACAGCGACCGCACGCGGCGCCGAGGCGGCTCGCGACCCGGCGGCGACAAGTCGAACTGCAGTCGCCGGGCCACGTGGTGCGAACCGGCCCGCTTGGCTGGTGGCGAGAACCGCTCGACGGAGACACGCTGCCGCACGCTGTTGGGCCTCGGCGCCCGCTGGGTCCACGCTACTGCGCGACGAGGAATCATGAGCTCAGGACGACGCTAGGAAAGATAGCGTCGTCCTGAGCTTCCCAGTAGGTTTGCTTATAAGCAGATGAGAAACACGAGTAGTCAAGATGCACCGAGAATAAGAGAAAGCCCGACGACTGTGTTCTCTGTGGACATCACCTTGAGCATTGTCGAAGTTGGAGGGTGGCCTGGGTCCCATGTCGGAGAAGGCGCGGCACACAGGTTTTCAGCAAGGAAGGAGGCGTTATAGCGAGGCTGAACAAGGAAGGAAGGCTGAACAGTCGGGCCAATCGAACAAAAATGCGCTTCTTCTGTTTCCTCTTCTGCGCTACGTGACAGCAGAAGCCTATATATCAAGGAGCTGTCCAAACATTCTTGTGCGAGAAAATAATAATAATAATTGGTTTTTGGTGGAAAGGAAATGGCGCAGTATCTGTCTCATATATCGATGGACACCTGAACCGCGCCGTAAGGGAAGGGATAAAGGAGGGAGTGAAAGAATAAAGGAAGAAGAGGTGCCGTAGTGGAGGGCTCCGGAATAATTTCGACCACCTGGGGATCTTTAACGTGCACTGACATCGCACAGCACACGGGCGCCTTAGCATTTTGCCTCCATAAAAACGCAGCCGCCGCGGTCGGGTTCGAACCCGGGAACTCCGGATCAGTAGTCGAGCGCCCTAACCACTGAGCCATCGCGGCGGGTTGAGAAAACGCACTGATCCCATATTTTGGATGAAGACACTCCAAAAATGTTCGATTTAGGCGGAGTTGGAACTAATATGGCATGCAGTGTTTCTATTCCACGATATGCGAGTTACGAGAAGTGGACAGTTCCTGATTAATTTCGACAACCTTTGGCTATTTAACGCGCTCTCACACGTTAGTGTGCGTTGTACCAACGGTGCAAAGCCATCACGGCTGCATAGACCGACAACCCAACGACTCAACAGCCTATCCGGCATAAGGCATAGTCGAGCCCACTTATAACGGCTGCGCTTAACGAACACTCGCTTATTACGAACGAGGGCGGTGCCAGACATTAGTTGTCACTGTTGCTAAACCATCGTCGTCGTTCGGATGACGCGGTTGTTGCGACGCGCGTCCTTTCTTTTCAATCTTTCCTCTCGTATCTTCTCCACTGTCTGCACGTGGCAGCGATTGTGGCTCAGCTTGAGCCAGTGGGCAGGCCCGTGCACTTTCCTTTTCATTCTTCCTTCAGCCGCAACAACAATGCGAAAGCATTATCTGCGTGTCCCTGGATGCATTGACATCCGCCCACACGCGCGCGCGCGTATGACACCACTCGGAACGCTGTACTACGAAAGGTTGCATGAAAACTTTGTAGCGGGAGCTACACCGGGCTACCAGTCGAGCATTTCGTGGTACATGGGAGAGGAAAGTTGTGCGCATGCGCCGTTACTATGGCAACAGAAGAGGAGCAAAGTGCGGCGTACGCTTCACCATCGGCGCCGAGCGAGACTTCACGCGGATGAGCAGTTGTGCGCATACTTCGATACATGTAGATGATTATCTCAAATGGCCGTGCTCGGCTTGCTGTGTGCGTGCTACGTACGGCCGCTTGATGACATCACTCTACTTTTCTTGCCATCAATGGGATTTTCTGTACCATACCACACGCCCCAGGCTTTTCTCGTAATGGGACTAGTAATGTTTCCGCATTGATGATAATAATAATTGGTTTTTTGGGGAAAGGAAATGGCGCAGTATGTCTCATATATCGTTGGACACCTGAACTGCGCCGTAAGGGAAGGAATAAGAGAGGGAGTGAAAGAAGGAAGAATTAGGTGCCGTAGTGGAGGGCTCCGGAATAATTTCGACCACCTGGGGATCTTTAACGTGCACTGACATCGCCCAGCACACGGGCGCCTTAGCGTTTTTCCTCCATAAAAACGCATTGATGAGACATACGGAATGCCGACAAAACTTTTTACCAGATGCGGCCGTCAAAAACGCATGCGGTGATGCCTAGCGCTGGTGGAAAGTGCGGCAGTCTTCGCGTTATCGGCTTTCCGCGCACGAGCAGGAACGGCAGAGACCGGCGGCCGCTGTTTGTCGACGGAAATACAAGCCGCAGCGCTCTATAGGCTGCGTTCTCGTACGCTAAATGCACAGCACAAAGGCCCGAATTAAGTTTTTTTTTTTATTAGACGACTGTGCATGTCACTAGGCTTGTTTAGAAGGGGCATGGGGATGACAGTAGACTTGTTGGCTCGGCCATGACATCGCGAAAAAAATTAGCAAGGTGCTTTCGTGGTCAACAAAGTGCTGCCTCTTGACCAATCAGGTGCCGCGACGTCCCAGTTCGAATTTGTTCCCCGCCAAAGAATAAAGATGCCCCGAGGATGGAACTGACCACGGGAGTGCATCAAGAATTACTCCCGTGAGGCAGCTTTAGAGTCCCAGGATTGATGGAGGACGCTGTCGAATACCCATGTTATTGGACGCATGTGAATTTGTGGCAACGTGGCGTCGCTGTGCAGCTGGCCCGGCCTGATGTCGCCCGAGAAAGACTTGATTTGTGCGGATGATGCCAACATTGAAAACCCACCGACAAAAACACACGAAGTACAACGGGGAATCTGATGGCGATGAGGAGGAGGCAGACCTACCACCTGTTACCATGATCGCTTCCACTGAATCCCTTTAGCAGCTTATTGGTAGCAAGGGTACCACCGAGGAGCATTAGACAGCGCTAGAGAGCTTGGAAAGTGCCATATAGGGTCTCTGTTGAATGAGCAGCCACATATAAAGTTCTTGCACTGTCAGACTTTGTATTGGTTGTAAGGTGGCAAGTCCACATACTACTATGAACATCTGATACCATTAACTCAAAGTGCAGGATTATCAGGTTATATGTGGGCTTGACTACTTACATTTGCAGCTCCAATAAAATTTTGTGATGCACCTGACCACTAGCAGGTTGGTGATGCTTTAAGTGTGGTACTGCATGGTAGACTGTTCACGACTACTTACCAGTAAGCAACAACTGACAAGAAAATAGCACACACGCAAAAATCGAGGCTGAAGGTCAAGTTTATTATAAAAATTCGTATTTTTTTCACAGTATACCAAAAACACTGGCTTTAAACTGTTACCACAGAGAACTGCTAACTGAATGTTAATCTGTTAAGAAGTGCGTCATCATTGTTAGGAAGCTCACTTAAGTATTTTTCCTCTCTTCAATGTAAAAAATAATCAAAACAACAAAGGGCCACTTGAGGCAACTAAAAGAAAGATGCAAGTTTCGATTTGCACACAACAGTAAATAAATAGCATTGCATCCTCCAACCAACATAAGAAAAAGCTCTCAATACACCAACACAGGCTTCACAAACGCCTTAATCATGGCGCAAAGCAACTTTCTAGGCAAAATCATTATTGCCATGAAAAAAAAAAAATAGTAGAAAAGGACACCTGAAACAGCAGACAGCACTACAACAGCAGGGCGGCAGTTTTCATCGCACATGCTTTTATATAGGATGCTTCTGCAAACTAGTTTTTCACAAGTAGGGTGGGGCGGCGACATGCACAACCCCAGGAATCAATGTGAAAAAAAGGCCTCCTGACCAAGATGGCCACGCCCTGCAGATGACACTTAGTCCAGTACCTGGCTTCGCTCTCTGTACATTTGACACTGCACTGAACAGTAAGACAACTAAACTTACATATCTAAAGAAAAAAATGTGTAGGAGGTGGCGGCCAAAGTTCTTGATAAAAAAGAATAAAGCAGAGCGCAACGACGCACATCCATTCAAATACTGCAGTACTTGGCTAACACAACAAGGCTTTGGCAGCGGCAGCTGCCACTGACTTCTCGCCTGGAGAAGCACGCGCTGCCTAGGGTTCCCATTTCTTTCACGGAAGTTCTTTCTTTCCCTTAAAGGCGTGAGGACAAAAATGAAAAAGACTGTGGTGGCAAGCCACACGTTTCGCTTTAAAGCAAGAGACACCTATGCGGCGGGCATCGAGAGTCGCTGCTGCTAAAGTGAGTGCCACCCGCTCCCTACTAAGCCCACCCACCTCCCCAGCCCCACCGCTCCCAATTCCCCCCCTTTGGGCAGTTGTTACTCCTATGGACTCCGCAGACAGCTTGGTCAGCCAGACTTCCACAACGAGCAACACCAAAGCAGGGAAGGGTGCGTGCGCACAGTGGTGTCTCTCCTCTCCCCCTCCGCGAGTTGTTGGCCCCTGGCTGCCCCCCGTGTGGCTGGTGGGCAGTGGCCCTCCCATCCTTGGCTGGAATCCCCTCCCCCCAAGGGTCCATCAGTGTGTGTCGGCAGCTCCCGTTTTGTCCTCCTCTTCTCGCACAGCTGGCTGCTGCAGGTCCTTGCAAAAAAAATTTCTCTCGCCCTCCATTTTGTGCTGCTTCTTTGCTCCCTGGGAATTGGCCACTGTCTATAGGAGGGCACACCTTCGCTTGGGCTTAGGCTCAGGAGGCTCTAGGGCTGCCAAGATGGCTTCATCAAAGACGTTCTTCAGTCCTTTCTGGAAGCAGAAATGAGGGACAACAAAGAACTGCCTAAGCATTTGTGTAGACCAAACAGCTTATAACAAGTGCAGCCAAATAAGGCTGCCTTAGCCATTCTGGCCAGCAGAACGGTTTCACAATCTGGGTAGATGCAAGAGACAACAGGCACTACACAAAATATGCCACAGTGCACTGCATTTCCTGCAGTGTGCTCAGTGATGCAACCGGTAAAATGCAATTTGGAGCACTTTGGAGCAGAACAACATTGATTTAGGAACAGCCTTGAGCGCCAATATTTCCAACCTGGACCGAGAACATTGGTTTAGAAGTGCTCTGGAGCATGTAGCTTTTAGTTTCCAACTCACTTAGATTGGCAAGCAATTAGGTTTGTCATTATCAGCCCATAGTCTCACCTGACATGTCTTCAATTCTGTTTTATGCAGTGTAATTGAACAGGATTCACCTTTGTGAAAGGTCAACATTTCAGTTGAAGAGCACATACTTTGCAGATACTTGCGGGCACAATAGCTGAAATGGGCTGATGTGTGGCTTTCCACTTTTGTTTATAAAGCTTAGAAAAGACTACTAAACCACCTACACATTAAAACCTCTCCGGTTATGCAGTTATGTCAGCCAATTTTACCGTATTTTCTTGCACACTTGTGCTTGCCTCAGTCGGAAGCAATTAAATGCAGTAGCCTCCATATTCTTGTGAACCAGACCAGTCTTGATCAGTCCCTGTGCGCGCTGAAGCATCGTCTTTGATAATTTTGCCTGGAGTACACACAGAGCCTATACTAACCGTGCATGATGTAGAGAGCTTAAATTTTTGTTTCTACAACAAATTGCAGAATGGGAAGTCCGAGTTGAGACTCGTTTTCGTGAGTCCATTTCCTGCAAACTTCAAGACATAAGGAACAAACATCAGATGACAGTCATGTTCGTTATAACAGGGCTTCAACAGACCTTAACATTTTAAATGGTGGCAACAACTAAAGTTATGCCTGCCTGGATAGCTAGAGCATGGCAATGGCAAATTCGATAGCAGCCAGATTTGCAGCAACTCAGCACATTTCCTATTTTTATCACAACGGCACAGCTTATCCGGTTTGTCACGAGCAGTTTGGTGCAAGGGTGGCATCATTGTGTGTTTTATCACAATAGCTGTAATGGCACACAAAAAGAAAATGACCCCAAGGCTTGCTGGCAAAGATTTTGTTAATTTACTTATTTAAAATACCTGCAGCGCCTGAAGGCATTATTGCAGGGGGGAAATACATGGTGTTTGCGAGAGGCTGTTGTGTGCGAAAGAAAAAAAAAAAGGACGAGAAAAGAACTGAATGGCACCACAATAACAAACAAGAAAAAAATTGAAAGGAACGAACGAGCAAATTAAACGAAGGCACCGCATGACAACAGCATGTCACTACTGGCCAATGCACTATATGCTACATACAGGCTGCCCTTTTCTTCCCTTCCCTACTACTGATTGCACTTTTTCAGCTTCTCCATTATCAGCGGCCCATGCCACCTTCTTTCTACATTAATAGAACAGCTTTACCCCACCCCATGTGCACCGCACGCTTTGCCTCAGTGCCCCAAGGCTGCCCAAAAGTTGGTTTCTCTGCGCAGCTAAAGAGCCATGTGGTTAAGCGATCTCGAAAAGCGCTCTTTTATCGCCTTCGGTATCAGCTGCCTATGAACGTCGGCCTCATAATCATGCCGTTATGCCTACAGCTCTGAGATGTCCCAGACTGCGCATGTGCCGCGATGTCGTCGTTCTGCAGGAAGTATGTCACCATGGCTAGGCGCTCTTTACTAAAACCGCTCCTTTATTAAGGGGGGAAGCTGGTCTTGAAAAACTGTTTTTAATATTGCAGCTACATAAACTATATTTTCAGAGAACTCGTGTTTTTGCATGCCGATTCCAAATACGCCATTTAATTTCATGTAAACCCGGTGCTCGTGCACTTGCGACGAGGATTCCAGAAGAACGAATGATATGTGGCGGAGTAACATAGTTTTGCGGGAGCACTACTTCTGAAGCATCTGCAGCGTTGACCGCTATGTATACAACGGAGCATAGGAAATAACAGAACTTTTGAAACAACAATTGAAAACAATTTATTGATGAACGGACTTTGTCAGAATGTACTGACGAAGGCCGTTCCATGCCAGACATGTCAATAAATCATTTTAATTGTTGCAAACGTTGGTCTTGCAAGTTTCATCCAGAGTTCACAACAATGAGGACAGTAGCACTCGTGCAGTTTTTTTAAGGTTAGACTAACTTAACAGCAAAGAAAAAAAATTGAGCCTTCATATGAAGTCTAAATCAGGGGTTTCTCTTGGCTGCCATATTCTAATGAAATTCATACTGTAGGTCTTTTTTCTCACTCCCAAATGCTTCCACCGGTCATGTGACATTTCTTTGTGGCACAAATAGATTTTGCTGTTTCCGTGGCCTCAATTCAAGGGCAACACTACATATTCAACGTCACAAACGTTGCCCGCATATTAATACCTGTTCCCCGCTTCAGCAACAAAATTTTTAGGCTTGCATTGTCTTGGGAATTTTATGAAAGGACTCGGCATTTTCAGTCACTACTTCAGCTATTCAACGCATGGATAAGTATTTTTCCAGTAATGTTTGTGTAATCTCTACGTAAAACAAACCATCATCCCCGGCCACAGACAGAGTTTGTTTGCTGTTCTCAGTTTTTCACAATGGCTCCGCTTGGTATTTTGAAAAATGGTTTGGTGTGGCAGAGAGAGGGGGTGAGTGATGCGACTATCAACTCAAAATGTTTGAAACCCCCCGCCCTCAAGTTGCCCTTTAATAAGGTCTACTAACTCCAGTCTTTCAAATCAAATGTAAGCCCAGAAGGCTTAGAGATACTGCCACACAAACGCTTCATGCTTCATTTTGAGGGCCTGTCTAATACACAGTTATCAATTACTTTTATCATAGCACCATATTTTATTAAGATGCCAGCCCTCATAACAATATTGGCCAGGCACATCACTCCACTAGGGTCTCATCACCTGGCAGTACCCAGTTAACATTTATTCAGATTTTCTTGCAGTCTTTCACAAGGCGAACAACCCACGGCCTGTGCAAACGACTTGGTCAACTTCCTGCGACAGCTGCAGGCAACACACAAGGCTTCTTGCTACCAGAGCACCTAAACTTGTCACATGAAGTATAAACATTAGAAATGGTGAATTATCAATAATTCTGGAGCGGTACCCTACCAGCTGTCACAGGCACTCAAGGAACACAACCATGAGCGTCTGCCCCATTTCCAGAATTCCCATTTCAAGCTTGTACTTCCACGCTCCCATTGCCACTTTTTCAATACTTCACTGCCAGCAACAACCAGCCACCCAGCCATTGCACGCACCGCCTCAGAAACCTGCACAAGACTAAGAACAACATGTGGGGAATCCGTACCTGTGTGAGGGCTGAGCACTCGACGTACTTGACAGCCTTGAGCTCCTTGGCAAGTTTCTCGCCCTGTTCGTTGGAGATGGGCTTCTGCTTGTTCTTGGCAAGCTTCTCAAGGGTGGCTGCATCATCCCGAAGGTCAATCTGTGTGCCCACCAACAGGAACGGCGTCTTCTGGCAGTGATGTGTGATCTCTGGCACCCACTGTGCACACAGGAGGGACAGGCATAATGCAGAAGCCGCACACAAGGGTTACCCCTACTTCATTCTCTGCATTAACCAACACTGCCAACAGCCTTGCCAGCTATTAACACTGCTGCTATGATCCAATCACAACCAAATACAGCAAAGTTCCGCCTCCGTCAACGATTTTACTTTCCCATCGGCAACCTGGCCAACATGAACATGTTTCAATTTACACATTGCATCACCAACACTGCTGGTGTAACACTGCTCTTGAGTGATATTTAAAAACAAAAGAGTTAATTTACATTTGCGGTCATCATACACAGCCAGGAAGTGAATGCACGATTTGCCCCGTGTAACGAGCCGGCTTGGCAAGGCAGGCTCAGGATACCTAGAGCTGAATTTGCAACTTTGGGCCTGGCCCTTGAAACTTCCAACATGCCACGTAAGCTGGGTGGAGAGGGAAAGCTTTAAAAACAAGAAGCGGCAGCACCAGTGGTAAACTTTCGTGGAGTCCATTTCACACAAAGCACTCTTGCCACTAGAGGCAAGCAAAGCCAACTCCCCATGTTGTTAAGTGTGCAGCAAGCTTAAAAAGGAATTGCTAAAAGGTGCTGTAGATTTGTCTAACACAATCAGCTTCAAGCGTTTAACCATTAACAGACGACAAAATTCTGCGCAGCACTGCTCAATGGTGTGGACTTTCTTACATCCTGCCTTGCACATTCCCAAGTTCTCAGTGATATGCCTGTAAGATCATTTTGTGCATCAAGTGTCCCATAGAAGTAATAGCACCCATCATCAAGGATCCAGATTGCGGCACGCAGAATTAGCAGTGCTGTTCCACACCAATACTGCAGTAAAGTGCCGCAATTCTGACATGCCAACCAGGAAACGTGACTTGGTGGCAGCAACATGACAGATATCCTAGACCCTAATGCAGCAACACAGTGGCACAGGAGACAAAGGATTAATGCACCAACAATATGACCACCACTGATGAGTGAAGGTAGATTGGTTTGGTTTATAGGGATTTAACGTCCCAAAGCAACTCAGGCTATGAGAGACGCCATACTGAAGGGCTCCGGAAATTTCGACCACTTGGGGTCCTTTAAAGTGCACTGACATCGCACAGCACACGGGCCTCTAGAATTTCGCCTCCATCGAAATTCGACCGCCGCGGAAGGGATCGAACCTACCTCTTTCGGGCCGGCAGCCGAGCGCCATAACCACTGAGCCACCGCGGCGGCTAATACCCCTGTCACAAGGGCATTTCAAAGGCCCTCGAACCGATAGCCTATCGACTCAAAGGCGATCGAGCACTGCTACATGGGCAGTTTCAATGGCCATCGAGTCAATAGTCTATCGAGTCAACGGAGCACCACGGAACTCCATCGAGATTTCGAGGGCATTCGAGCGCTGCCCAAGGTTGCTAGCGTTGCTTCGAGCGGCGCCAAGTGCACTTTTGTACGCGACCCATTCACGGTACAAAAGCATGAACAAACATTCTCCTAAACTTTAATGCGAGCAGTGTGTACAATAATTTTAAAATTGTATCAGGCTGGTTTTAAGCGCATTAAGCATATTAATTTTACTTTGCGGTCTTTGCGTTGCTTGCGTACTTAACGTTGACATCATGGCGGCGCCCTGTCCGCCCGCTTCATAGCGATAACAGCTTCGTCGCTAATCCCTCAAAGCAATATCGTGTTCTAAGCTGTTGTATTCGCCTTCGATTTGCCCATCCTTACCCTCGCATAAAGTTTCAAGAGACAAATAGCTCGTTTTTCAGATATCAAGGCGATTTTCGAGGTCTTAAGCCTGACGAAGCAGCGCTCCGACGCAGTTGGACTGGCTTGGTTTTGGCTCGTCTTGTATTAGAGTGGCTACAGCAGTGTCTGCATCTGTCCGTCGGGTACGTGCTATTAAAAGGGTTTTAAACGACATGCGTGCATGCATGTATTTCAGCACTTAGTATACATTTATCAAATATTTTTCTTATTTTTGCAAAATCCAAAGTAGCGATTGTGGCGCCACACAAGCTTGGCGTAAGACACGAGAACCATTTCAATGTCCATTGAGATTTGCCGTGTAGCAGCGACACAACTCCTTCAAGTTCGATGGCGATTGAGAATTTCGAAGACCCTCGACTCGATGGCCATTGAAACTGGCCATGTGACAGGGGTATAAGAGTGAAGGTAGACTACAAGTGAAAACTCCCAGGTCCGAGTATAATGCCAAGCGTCATCAGGAAAGCCACTGGACTGATCCACTGAACTGCAATACAAAGTTCAACTAGACAAGCAAGAGCAAAAGCAAAGCAGCAAGAAGAAGAAGATAAAAAAGAGACCATCTTTAAAGGGTCCCTGAGGACAGATAGAAGCTGGCCTTTACTGACAGGATACCATATTCCAATCATGATAAGACCACTCTCAGGGAAAACGGAGCCCTTATAAGCTAGAAAATAAAAATAAAAAATATAGGTGTCCTTGTCGTGGCCGATTTTGCAAGTGCATGCATGGTTAGAGCACAGATCTCAGAGGCTATGCTGCACTACGTTCACTTCAAAACGGTGGCCACCCGTCCTTTTAGGCAAGGAAGAGTTTGAATCTACTGGAAAAATGTCCATGTCAAACGTCAAAGCAAAACAAATAAAACGCAGAACACATTTCTTAAAAATGTCATTTTTTTCCGAAAATAGTAAATGAGTGGAACGAGTTGTTTTAAGAAGTTGCGTCCATACTGATCCACGAATCTTTTGCCTCATTACTGCGATTATTTTGTTTGATGATTTCAAATTATGCTGCCTTGTATTTTCTGCATTTTGTTTACCTGCAACTTTGTTGTACTGCTTATGTAACAATTTTTCAACCCCCCCCCCCCCCCCCCCCCAAAAACCCCCACTGTGCTGCCAAACAAAAATGTTGCTGTGGGCACAGCGACAAATAAATAAATAAATAAATGAAAATTTTACTTGCAACACTAACTGGATAGAATTGTCCTTAGTGTCCTTTTAAATGCATTACACAATGGGCACACCACTTCAAAGTTTCGTATTGTCCACTTTTTCGACATCAGTACTGTTTCCTATCATAGTATGTATGTGCACAGGGTTATCTTCCGTTTCATCACCACAAAACAGTGGGATGTTATCCAAAACCTTCATGCAGCGCAATGGGTTCATTTTTGAAGAATCGTCACCGAGTAGGCGGAACTAGCCCGCACACTCCGAAGCACTTGTGATAATGCACGAGGGTTATCTGTTGCGTCCACTCAAAGCAACTCCTAAAATGCTTCTCTCAGCTAAACTGCTGGCTTGTTGACACCCAAATTTTGCACAGAGGTGGCCATTAAAGAGAGATTTGTTTTTTTTTTCTCCTATACTACACTTAAATGCTTGCCCGATTTTTGATTAGGTCAGAACTCATCAAAAAGACTATGTGGCTATGGCCTTTTCTTCTTTGAAGTAACCCTAAAGTAGGGGCTGGACTTTTCGGTTTCTATTCTTTTTAAATCTGCGGCCCTTATATGAATGAAATACTGACTTTCTCTGCGGTTTAATGTAGCAATTTTGTGTGGTCAAAACTCTCTTCTATGTCAGTGTTTTTGTTATCCTGAACAAGTTATATGCCAGTAATTAACATGCATACAGTAGTACTTGGGGCTGTGCTTGCAGATGAAATTGCTATCGTCATTAAAAGAGTAACTGATACAGTCTTGATACAACTTAAGTCCGCAGTGAAGCTCCGCCCACATTCACGACTGCCGACAGAATTCCTCCAGGACAAAAAGTAGTGCGTTGCTGAAACTTTTCTTGTTACCCAAACAAGCCAATTGCAAGAAAAAATCAATATGCTCTATAATTTTGATACCTGGCACAAGTTGTGTAAAATAATGTCAAACATGCAAAATAATGTCAAACATTAAAAAGCTGATTTTGTTAACTGTTATGATTGGCTAGCGGAGTTAATACAGGACGCCACGGAATGTGGCCCAGTGTTACCTACATTTTTTTTTTTACTACAGACAGTAGCTTCTGGGTTCCTTGTTTTTTCAGTTTTTCTTGCTGTGGGTTTGATTTTTGAGATTGCCAAAATGGACCCTTCAAATACTGAGAATGACAACAAATGGCAGCAGTACACAACCGTTCACATCATTCACTTCCTCTCAAAAGTTGAAATTTAGCATTACATTTTTTTTAAGTGAAAAAAGTGGTGATCCCTGTAATTAACTACAAAAGCAAGGCGATAATAAAGGGAGGGCGAGAACAAGAACGTGGAGGAAGGCTTATGCTAATTACAACTTTTGTCCGTAAAGTTTCGAGACTGATTTATTTTCTCCTCTAGAAATGATTCCCCAAAACAAATGTTGGTACGTATGTGTAGCGCGATCTTTTCAGGCTAACCTGAGCTATTCACGTTAATTGCCGTGGCAGCCGCTAGATGGCTCAACATGTAGAAAAATATGTTGTCACTAGTCTGCACATTCTACTGTGAATGAATGTGGAGAGATGGGTGTCCACCTCGAACAGTGTGTAAACATAAAATTCTGTGTGAAGCTTGGCAAGTCAGCCGCACGGACGTATGATCTCCTTCGTGACACTTAAGGCAACGAGACATCATCGCGGGCGCGAGATTTTAAGTGGCACAAGAGGTTCGTTTCGGGGAGAACGTTGGTGGAAGACGACAAAAGGCAGAGGCACCCTTAAACCTCACGGAATGAAAACAATGCGGCTCAGATCAGAGAAACCATACAGCAAGACCGCACCATTACAGTCTGCGTGCTATCAGATGCTTTCCAATTTCCAATTTCTTTTGAAGCCACACTTTCAAGCCATTTTTTTTTAAAGTGGAACTTCCAATTTTTTTTTAAGCCACTCTGCAAACAAGTTGCAAATACATGCCCAGTGGCACACTCGTCGGTCAAAATGTTACACAGCGTCTAGTCCTTTGTGCTTTGCGCACGAGCATGTAGCTTACAAAGCACTGCACCTTGCTGGTCTTACCGGGAACACACAGCGGCCGCTGGTCACCGTCTTCAAGGCTCGGACATTGAACAACGGTAACTGGAAGCTTACTGCGCTTTACATCAGCTTCTTTCCAGGCATGCGTTTTCGACAGCCGCATCTGGCAACAAGCTTCGTCGGCTTTCCATACAGCCCGTAACTTCCTTTTTTGCTCTGCTTTTTGGGCGGTAGCGTTCTTTCCTTAGAAAAGGGGAGGTGGTGTCACGGGGGCTTGGAGGTGCTTGTTGCTCTCCATTCCCAAGAGAAACTGAGGTTTTCTACTCTAGGGTCGAGTTTACAGTAGCTCCTTGTTAGCTGTAACCGAGTTGTGCGGCCTTAATTGTTCGTTGTATCTGAGATGCAATGCTATTGCCCTAATACATATTTTGATGGTAGATCCGCCTTAGTTCGCAACAAGCGAGCGTTCGTTATAACTGTGGCTGTTATAAGTGGGCTTTGCTGTACTCCTTTAGCTACTGCAAGAGAAAGTTTTTTTCTTCCCTGTCCAGACCTTTGTTCACCACTTTGAACCTATGCACCCTGCATGGCATGGACTACACAACGCCATTTTCTTATAGAGACTGTCCTTGTTGACAGTATTACTTGGGTTGACTGCGCCTACACTACACGCTTTCAGCACTTCTATACTGCAAATCCAAGATGTTTTTGCCCCATGTTGCACATCGAGTATGTTCAAAGAGTCTCCCTAGCTTAAGGTGTCTACTATTGAGATTTTTATGCAATACAGCTTCATGCTACTTAAGCTGGCCTTTTTATTGTTAATTTGCGCCGCCTCCTTTCTATATAAACCTGGATGGTGGCAAATGCCCACTTATGTATTTGCACATACCTATTCAGACAGGTACACCGTACTGATTTGCACTTTACACAGGTACTCTCTTATGAATCATGGTGCACCACTCTTCAAGCAGAATTGTTTGCAGGGCACCTAAAACGTAAAATAAATTTTCTTGTCTGCAGTGAAATGGCGCAGTATGGTAGGACGTGTGCATTCGTGGGGTGTGGGACAGCTATTGGCAACATAACAGGCTAATCTATAACTGAAGTAGTACAGTGCACATGGTGAAGCTGTAAAAAGCATAACAGGTATGTAAAATTCTCTTTTTTGTTTAGTTTAAGCCTCGAGCCATGCATGTGCAGAATCAATTCAACGTTTATTAAATCCTCAGTGTTGCCCTTTTCGCCTGCGTTCCCTGCTTTCTCCTTGCACTTGATATTTGGAGCAAGGACTAATACCCCTGTCACACGGGACGTTGAATGTCATTCGCAGCGAATGACATTACGTTTGAATGGCGTTTTTTTCGCTGCTACACGGGCACAGTCAATGACATTCACAGCTAACGACATTCGCCCATTGAATGAGTTTCCCGAACTCATGCACGCGCGACCTGTGTAATCTCGACGACAGCGGCTTGGCGAAAAATTACAAAACTGATTAGTGAGGACAAAACGTATTCAAAGAAAACTTTATTTTAATTGCTGCAATGAACTTTTGAATCATTTTTTGATGTAAAATAAGGTATTTGAAGCGATTTGCGCAACTACACTCTTGTTCCCAGTCGCCGCCAGTTACTGTAGAGACGGCCGCGTTTGTTTACAAACCGTCCTCCATCTTGCCTGAGTAGCGTGGTTGTCACTCCATTTGCCTTCAGTGCTCGCAATGGAAAACAACTCTGCAGCTTCGCCAGCCCAGCAGAAGGCGTGTGAACAAGCAATGTTCGCTTGCACTGTTGCTCATTAGCGACTGTCAAGAATGCGGCACCAATTTCGCAGCCCTCCGCGGGAGGAAGTGCGGGCGGCATGTACGGGAGGGATCGTGAGCGGCTTTGAGCCTGTCTTGCTTTGGATATTTCAGTGGATTGCTTGTTGACTATTGCTGCCGCAAGGCGTTGCAAAAATTTTTTAAAGAGTCTATTAATGTGTAACATTGTGATACTAGCAATAAACATAAAATATGTGTATGAAAAACACGATTTGTAACGTTCTGCTGTCATAGCAGTTAGCCGATGGACATCGCCATCATTTGCAAATGCCGTTTTGTGTACCCGTGTAGAACGGGAACGCCAGCAGGCAATGACATTCGTTGTGAATGTCATTCGCTGCGAATGACATTCAACGTCCCGTGTGACAGGGGTATAAGATTTACATCAGCACTGCTCCAAGGGCAGCCTGCCCCCCCAAAAGCTTCCCAAGCACATAAGGAAGGGGTTGAAAGGGTTAGTTTCACATTGGTCCTTTTTAGGACCAGCCTTTGCCAGTGCATTTCCAATATAAGGCCAATTACATGTGCTGCTTGGGTTGCCATGCAGAGTAAGAGACGTCGCAGATGAGTGCCCTGGCAAGTTGTACCAGTAGTCCGCACACTCTTCACTTCTTTTCCATCTCTCGAAAGTTTTCTTCCTACATACCTTTTGTGCTGCCGAATAAACGAAGTGTTAATTGCTAGCTACCTGTGACGTCCATGTGTTAGCAGGTTCTGGCTGTCCAGATGATTTTTTAAAGAACAAGGGCATCTGTGGCCAAAGAGCACCACAGCACAAGACACTTTCGACTACAAGGTGCGGTCACAGAACAATCAGCCTTTTTCACAAGATGCGGTGCCTTCTCGGCAGTGACAAAAACAAACACACGTGGGAGATGCAGGTGCGATTTGGTTCCACGAGGAGCCAGCTGCACGTGCAAAGTGGCAAGTATGCACTTGATAGCTGGCGCCTGTCACTAACATGAACTGCACATGTGCAGTAGGAACTGGCAGTTTTGTTTTATACCAGAGGAGATAGAGAAGTGGTGCTCATGCCAGAGTGGCCATGCATCACGCATGGCCATGTGTCACACACGAGTGGCCATGTGAATAAGGCGGATTTCCCAAGCATTTCTGCCCAATGAAGCCGAGCACAAGGCCAGGGGAAAGCTTGTACCCGCTGTATCACCGGTGGGTACACAGCAGCATTGGGAATGAATTCTACAAAGCTGGCCTGGATGCAGCAAGTGTTAAACAGGCAAAAGTGCTGCTCACCTTTTCTCTGACATTTTCAAACGAGGACGGAGAGACGACAGAGAAACAAACAAGGAAAACATCTGTCTGGGGATAGCTGAGAGGCCGCAGCCGGTCATAATCTTCCTGGCCAGCTGTGTCAAAAAGTCCTAGGGTGTAGGGCTCGCCACCAATCATTACTGTCACAGCATAATTGTCGAACACCTGGAAAAGGGAGGAAGTGGCACACAAGTCAACACGACGACTTACACAAGTTCTGTCATGGTTTGGGATGTTTGACGTTCACTAACTTTAAAATAACATTTTCTACTCCACAACACTGCATAAGGAACAGTAACATGGAATGCACCAACATGAACAACTTGTCTAACAACACAATCAAGAAGTGAACAAGGGAAGGAAACCTCAGGGTGCTTGCCAACATTTCGACAAGTGGACTTGTCTTCGTCTGGGCAAAGCGTTCATCATTGGCGGGGTTTATATAGGGTGATCCCTCCTAGGAGGAAGGCCTGGTGAGGGAGTGCAGGGTGTGAAGTGGGAATGGCATTAGGATGGCATGATGGCTGCTAAAGTGGCTAATCAACTTTAGCAGCCGGGCCTTCCTCCTCAGAGAGATGACCTTATTTAAACCCCGCCAATGATGAACGCGTTGCCCCGACGAAGACAAGCCCACTTGTTAAAACGTTGGCAAGCACCACGAGGTTTTGCCTCCGTTGTTCACTTTATGATTATGAATAACTATATGGCCAACCTCTCTCAAGGTCAGCCATCATGACAACATGTGTACAAAGATATGGCAGGCCCACAAAATTTATTCACAATCATAATATGTGGCTAAGACGGCAGTGGACAATCTGTAGAAGGATGCTGCTGTGAAGACCAATTGTTCAACGGCTAAGGAAACTTACTAAAATTACTTGGTTTGGAAAAGCTTGAAAATAAAAATTCCCATGGTGCATTCAAAAATTACATTTTCGTCAATGCCAGCAACACATATATTATTCTAAAGCAACTATATGAAGGCTGACAGGGCTCCCCAAAAAGTAATAAGCACAAGGAAATGGTACAGCTAAAATTTATTTCAAGTATACGAAAGCAATTTCCTCAAAACTTAAATTAAAAATGCCACATAAAAAAAAACAGTTATGACCTATATGGTTTCCTTTTTCTGTCCCGCAAGACAAGAGAAAAGATTTTCAGAGAACGTTACCACAAGTATGATCAGACGTGCAATTGCAGTCATCATTCAGACAGCTTTCGCTACATACTGAATGTGAGTGTGCAGTCTGGTGAAGCTGAAATTAAGGTTCTCTTGTAATAAATTCCATCCAGTTCCCCATAGCTCAACCAGACAGACTCAGTAAGTATCACATGAATTTTCCCCTCTGACCACATCATTAACCTAACAGTGATGGCAGCACATTTATCCAGAACTTTCTCTATACAGCTCAAAGCTTTTTCACACCGGAGATTCATTTGTAGCAAGATCATGATGTGCATAAGCATCAAATACCTGTAACTGTAAATGATAGCATAAGCATCAAATGATAGCCGATTCGCTTACACAAAGGCAATTCTTCCCTATTTGACATATCAGTAAATGGAAGAGTGACTCATGCAGCAAAAAAGTGATATGAAACTCACCGTGGGGACGTATTCTGATGGAAACTTGTTTGTTGTGTACGAAATCAGCAAACATGTTTTACCAACAGCACCGTCGCCAACCACAACACACTTGATGGTTTGCATTTTCACGCCACTGTCCCTGAAACACAGAAAGGGAAATTTAGAATCCGTGCCGGAACACAGGCGAGAAAGATGACAGTTACTGTCGGAGCACAAATGTGACACTTGCCTGGAAAGCTGCTCCTTTCCAAGGTGGAGGGGGGGCCTAGCCTTCAACTCGCAGTCGCTGCAAACAAGCGTGAGCGAAATTTGAAATGAACAGTTCTAGTACACGACAGTTTCCATCTGGGAGTCTTAGAGCCGAGTGCAATCAACGGCCGAAAAGGAACAAGCGCTCAGACGTGAACGGAAGGAGGAAACGACGAAGGAATGCCGGCACACCTCCGCACACTAGAGGACGCGAAAACTCCCGAGTGGGCGACGCGACTTTCACGCTCTCAAAGTAAACGACATGTCCGAGAAAACGGCAGCCTCAAATATTCCTACCTCTTCCCGCTACGCAATGTGTACAACGCGGAGTCAGCAACCAAAAAGAAGTTAGTAAGCACCGTCCGCTTAACGTGCAGATTGCATTCGGCTACTCAAAAGGCAGCACTCGTACCGAGCGAGATCTCGGCCCCAAGCAAAACGATTGCACAACGACCGAACGCCGCTGGCAAACGCTCCTGTTGTCAAGCTGGGATTCGACGTCGGGTCCGTGCACGATTAAGCCCGTGTGGTTTGCAAGGACGGGCGCTCTTCGGCAAACTAGCAAGTATGTTAGGCCTAGTGCAACGACACTCGTGAAGCGCAGTTCTACGGCGCACCGCCATCTTGATAGCTTTGTCAAAAACGGCAAAGGAAACTTGACAGCGCTTCGCGGCAATCTATCGCAGCGAATACCGCCTGTTTCCGCGCTGCCTTAACCGAATCTACGAAGCAAATGCGTGAAGAGACCCACCTTTGGGAGAGATCAGCGATTTATTTCTCACCCGGCCTCCACAAACTCGCCTTACTGGGCGTAACTAGTGGAGTGGCGTCACATCCGCTTCCGCTGTTAATGAGAACGGGAGCGGCGATGAGTGCTTCTGCGAAAAACGAGTTCCACCGTCGGCGCCGCTTATTGCAGTTGCTCACGTATGCTTCGTAAGTACGCATCAAAATAGGCAACGGTTAAAACAAAGCGTGCTTCGCTTTTATAAACACGAATTTGGGACCTATTTGAATTTGGTGTTTTCTTCTTTCGGCTGCCACTGCGATATGACGCGCGGGAAATTCTCGATTTGTCTCGCCGGTTTTTTACGTATAAAGAAATATTTATGGCGATAAACCACGGCAAGAGCGCGTCTTCTACCTCTACTGGTTAAATGCTTCGTAGCTGCGCTCTTACTGCAGGCCGGCGGGAGCATTTTTTTTTTTTTATCAGAATCGTGAAAGCAGACGACACGGCCGAGTACTCCAGGTACCATGAGCGTTGGGCGATAATGGAAATGATGGAAAAGTGCTAAAAAGAAGCGGTTATTAAAATCAGAAGGTCAACTACTGCGACAAAAATGAATGAACTACAATCTCTGAACTTAAATGCCTGCCCATATACGCCTACCAAGTTTCTCAAGCGAGTGACACCGGTGACTACAGGGAACTGCCACAGTGTGCATGCAGTTAACTTTTGAACAAGTACCCCCGCCCCCAAAATAATAAAAAACTTTTCCCGCTGCGCTGTAAAAGCAGTGCTGGAAAACAGAATTTTAACATTGAAGTTTGCTGCATCAGGAGGCTGCAGCCTGTACAAAAACACGTAAAAATTTCAGTCTAATCTCAACATTATTCAAACCAGACAGGGTTAAAGGGAACCTAATCAGGCTTTAATATGTGTGAGGTTGATATGGCCAAGGCATCAGCTAGAAAAAACTGGAAGTTTGAATGAAACAAATTAAAATTGTCGAGATTCCACTAGCTGTATTCATTCGTCGATTTGTCAGCATACAATGTTCAATTAGGAAACATGAAAGGCTTCTTTTATTTGTGAGATCATCTTCAATGCATAAAACTGCTGGTAATCAGATGGAAGAAGCCGGAGCTCTTTCACTGCCTTTGTCACTGAAGCAAGTGCTTTGCCTGCCGGTATTGGATCCTTGTTTCCATAGGGATCATTCCCGTCATACAAACTTGCATCCAGATGCCTCCAGAACACATTCACTGCTATTCCGAAGTCCAGTGCAGTCATGTTGTGGAACCACAATGCTGTAAACAAACTAACATTAGTAAAGAATGAAGCTGCAAGTTCATTTGCATTAAAGCTCACCTGGTATGAACAATACATCACCAGCATTCAGCACAGCTTCATATTTTGTGGCCCTTTGAAACTTGGGAAATTTTTCCAAGTCTGGATGCTCAACATCCAAAACAAGTGATTTGTCACCTAAAATAAGAACATGAAAATACATCACATCACTGAATGTGTTATGTATAGAAATCATGAGCCATAAAATGATCAGATTAACCATTCTGACAGCCACATTTGGGTTGCACGACTTGCCTCTTATGTACAAATGGTCAAAGTCATTTGGATGGAATAGAACAGCCTTCTTTTTGCCTCGAACTTGAATTAAAAAGTTGTCCATGACCTGTAAAATGCAAGCAGTTTTGCAGCATGATGAGCAGTTTAAAACACTATTGCACTGTCTGAAATTTAATGTGAACAGTTCTAATTCACTTGACATCCAGTCCTCTAGGCTCACTGACAAATATAGTGATATATATATATATATATATATATATATATATACCATAAAAGTAGGATAAACTCCCTGTTTAGATCTCCATCTTTGCCCTATTGTGTGCTCCCAACTAAGAGTAGCGGCCCGTCTTTTCAAAATTAGGCCAGCTGTGACAAGACCACCCACTAAACGTGTAGTAGGGCCAGAAAATGTTCAAATGTGGCAGTGGTACACTTATTGCAAGAAACCAAAGCTTCAGTGAAGCCATTATGATTTTTGACAATTTGGTGATGGTGGAAATTGCATGATCCCATTCTTGTCTAATCTCATGATGCTTGCACAATGAAGGTCCCAATTCTCATTTACATACCACAGTTTTATGAACAACTTCTAACAGTAACATTCCTCTCATGACAATAAAGCCTCCAAGGAAATGCAACCATAGAAATATGCCATTAACAAAACAGCTCACCGGTGATTGGTGTTATTCAAATATTTGAATTCAAAACTCTGCAATGACGATCAGACAAAACAATCAACGACAGTGCTTCAATTTCACTCAACCAAGAGCCCAAGTGAAATCAAGACACTTGGGCATTCTGCGTCACTCTCTCGCTGAAATAATGCCCATGCAGCCAACGAACTGGCGGGCTTGTGTTCAGCACAGCACCTTGTTGGCTGCCAAGCCAATGCCCGAGACCGAATACAAATCAAGCTGCTAAAGTACTCCACACTGTCTTACAGATGATACTGCCAAATGTTCAAGGGTACTTCTTTGCCGTATAAGATTATACTTTTCATTATCACATCCCAAAAACTACATTTCCTTTTCTTACACAAATATTTGTGCCCTACTTCACACCAAGGCATTTGAAGGTCCCTTGACCAAACATGCATTTCACAATGAAAATCTACATACAAAAAAAATTGCTTTAAATTGTAACTGGACAATATAAGACATAACGATATTAGCATACGTCATAATGGGTCCACAAGCAGAGCTGTGGGGATGCAATCCGAAGTACACTTGAAAAAAATGCTTCTTCAGGAAACAGCTTAGGCAAGACGACATCTTCAGCAAGTTCGGGAAACTGTGTGACAATGTTGGCAGGCTCTTTTCTGGAGTCGGCTCCTAGTGTCCTTAAATAGTAGAATTCTGTCTGCCGAAAAAAAGAAACAGTGCACAATCAGATTTGCCGACATACTTTAGAAAAAAATAAATGTGCACAATCAGCTTTGCTGATGTAGTTTAAACATTCCTTCCACATTTAAGCACAGTGTTTTTCAGCTAGGAATAATATCTAAGAACAGAAAATGCACAACTTGAAAACTTCATCAAAAGGCTTCAGAAAAATTAAATCATGCCAAAATTTTCCCCAAGCATAGAAAAATGCTGCGATTATTCAGAATGCTCAGCCAATGAAGCACCTTGCATGAGCAGACATACAAGGTGTCGTCTAAATTTTAAGAATGCCTGTGCCTTCCCCTAGCAACGTAGTTCCTTGTAAAAACATACCTCTGCGCATTTATGTACAGGCAAGAAAGTTGGCATGAGTGCACGCTATTTGTGAACTTTCCCTCTTAAACCAAACATGTTTCTCTCATGTTATAAAGAAATGCCTGTAGTGCAATTTTCTTTTGTGTTGCAAACAACGCTATTGCAAGACTTGGGGGTTTTATATCGCTTGTGATGGCGCCAACGTCTTGTGCGCTACTAACCTCAAGTGCTTAGCCAGCATTCAGAGCTTGTCAACAGGTGAACTGGATTGGAAACCCTCACTAGGGAGGTCAGCCAAGCCCATATGATATAAACAAGCTTCATTGTTTAAATGTTGGTGCCAGAGCTAAGTGCCACTACCCTTGTTGACTTTTGAACCCAAGTTCAGCAACTCACCTCACTGATGAAGTAGTCAGTCTGCTTGGAACAAGATGCCCGCTGTACAAGCTCACAAAATGGCAGCGTTCTGCATGAATGGTGCAGATAAATGTAGTTCTTCATCCACAAACTAATAAAGTGGTTTTAAGGTCATTAGATCTAACCTGTACACAAAGTTCTTGCTCAGGAAGTCCATATGTCTCTCCTGCGAGACGTGCACTTTGACACTGCGTGTGCCACCACGAGTACACAGGTAGTCCCTGTCCCACAAGGATGTGCAGCGGCCGACAGGCACACCTCTCAAGATAGCAGGTTGCCTCTGTTGCACAAGAGAGCATAATACTAAACCTTTAAGCATATGTTTGTGCCAGCATATGTTTTCAACAGCTAATTAATTGCATGGCTTACGTCAGAGCAGTTAGCAAATTAGAACTCGCACTGCACTGAGACAACTATGGCAGTGGCATCAAACACCCGATGGATCTTGACTGTATAGTGATATGGTTAGTCATGTGCTTCGAATTTTAAGTGTTTCGTGCTTAGTTCTACTTTTCACTACAGGACAGGAAGAATTCTGTTCAAAGTAAGCACTGCTGCACAGTGCAAATACTAGAAGTAAGTTGAAAGGCGTGTTTGGCAGGTAGAAAAGGGCTCGTGCAAAAGTGCACTCAGAAAGACAACTGCTAAACATTACTTCCGACTATGCATGCTAGCCTAGATGTTCATAAGATAGACTGATGTATCTTTTCACAGAAGTATGCATGAGCCGAGTCCCTAATTGATGCATTCATAAACTGGACACATTCAAGCAGTGTCTGTGACCAGCCATGCAAACATAGATAAGCTAACAGCGAAAACAATTACACGATCAACTACGCAGCACCATAAGTAATGACAGTGCAGTTTATAAAATTCGCCATATGACAATGCCGCTACACCGGAAATCTTTAGCTCTGTCTTTGGTATCAGGTATGTCACCAGAACCTAGTAAATAATTATGGCGGCTAATGTTAACGCTCTGCGTTAATTAAACAGCAAGCTGCACGCCAACACTACGTCCGCGCAATGGCGCGCAAGCGACGTGCTCCATTCATCCGAAATGTGTAGCATGATGCCCATAGTATTGAGCTAAGTATGAGCTACGTGTAAGCTAGAGCTGCCGCCAGCCAAAAAGGAATGTGACCATGCCGATTACAATGATGACGCCGTTCACGTCCAGGCTTTTACTGCATGCACTGGCACAGAGCGCACGAGGCACGCTTGCAAAACCGCAGAGCAAGGAAAAAGCCCCAGTCACAAACCACAGCTTGTGCAAGTGAGCCAAAATAACACATTCAGGCATGTTTGTTCCGCGACCCACAATTAGACGAACCTACCACCGGATATATCTCCGTGCGGAAAGTTTCTTCGTCAACGTTATCCCAACAACCAATTGGTTTCACAGCCGCAGCCATCGTTGCCTTCGAGCTGTTACTGCTTGAAGCTGGGACTCCGAAGTCAGGAACCGATCTAAAATTCGCGCAGATGTTTGTGTTGGCAAAGTAGATGCACTACTACAATGGCACTACTGCGATTTACACCAAGCTAAACCGCTACAAGTGCGCCAACATTCACATATGATTCACACGTGAGCTCTTCGAAACTTGCGACACGCGTAACCACTGCGTGCATTCAGAGATGGCGCCACAAATCTGCTCATTTATGCATCTTTTTATGTTAATTTTATTTTCTAAACATTTCTTCATTGAAGCCAACAGATTCATTTTTTTAGAAGCATTTTATAGTCATAATATATTAAAAAAGCATCTTTAGGTCAATTTTATTAGGGATTCTCGCCAACTTTGCGGTGAAAAGAAGTATAGACACCTGAATTATGGTGGCATGTTTTCTTCTCTACAATGATGCGGAAGACAATACTACGCATGAATCACCATGTGATATTCGCCTACAACCATGCACTATATAATTTGTAATCTAATGTTTTCTTTCGTGTTGTTTCGGTTTCTGTTTATACAGTCAAACGATGGTTTTGATATCACCAATGTTGATTGTGACAGCGCGCGCGCGCGCGCTTGTGTGTGTGCGCGCGCCTGTATGTCACGTGAGGCATAAAAAATGTCCATATAATCGCTGATTCGTTGTTTTATTTACTGCTGTGTTGAAGTCAGCCTTCCTTAAGAGCCGGAATGCTAACGAATGCGGAAGCAGCGATTATATTGCAGTTTTTTTTATGCCTCACGTGGCCAGTAAGCAGACGTTGATGTCACAGTCCTCATTCGACCGCTGAAAACGAAACCGAAACAGCACGAGAAAAATATGCGTTTATAAATTATTTAGCTGTCGCATGAGAATACCAGGTAGTAATGCATATACAATAAGGCCTTACGCATTATTACAAACAAGAAAAACGCGGTGCCTGCGGTTCAACTACTGCTAAACCTGGTTATAATTGGTTTTTGGGGAAAGGAAATGGCGCAGTATCTGTCTCATATACCTTTGAACACCTGAACCGTGCCGTAAGGGAAGGGATAAAGGAGGGAGTGAAAGAAGAAAGGAAGAGAGAGGTGAGGTAGTGGAGGGCACCGGAATAATTTCGACCACCTGGCGATCTTTAACGTGCACTGACATCGCACAGCACACGGGCGCCTTAGCGTTTTTCCTCCATAAAAACGCAGCCGCCGCGGTCGGGTTCGAACCCGGGAACTCCGGATCAGTAGTCGAGCGCCCTAACCACTGAGCCACCGCGGCCTGGTGAGAGCGAAAGCTGTGGTGTACCGATAGGGCAATTAGACGCGGCTTGGCGTTTGTAACGTTGAGTGCGTTCCGCACACTGGATAGGCAGTGCGCCCATCTTGCCACCCTGGCAGGTGGCAGTTAAATTGATGGTTGGTCACGAGAGGTTGGTCACCCGATGAACGCCGCAGCCTATTCCTGCAGTGCCGCGCGTCTGCCACAACGTTGTCAGCGCTAATGCATGCAGCCAGCATCTTTCTCTCACCACCGCCACGTACCTCAAAGCGCGATTGAGGCGCCCACTGTCCGAGGGAGCCAGTTATGTGCTTTCCTTTACTCAAAATCATCGGAGTCTATAACGTTGTCAACGCCAATGAACACAATGAACGACGACAGCCTAAAGTTTCAGTGCCGCGTTTCTGCCACAACGTTGTCAGAGACAACGCATGCAGCGCACATCCGTCACTACCGCCACGTAGGTTAAACCGCAACTATAGCGCGACTGAGGTGTCCACTGTCCCAGGGGGCTAATTATGCGCCTTTCCTTTCAAAGGAAATTGAAGATTGGTTGTGATAATAATAATAATAATTGGTTTTGAGGAAAGTAAATGGCGTAGTATCTGTCTCATATATCGGCGGACACCTGAACCGCGCTGTAAGTGAATGGATAAAAGAGGGAGTGAAATAATAAAGGAAGAAAGAGGTGCCGTAGTGGAGGTCTTCGGAAATAATTTCGACCACCTGGGGATCTTTAACATGCACTGACATCGCACAGTCCACGGGCGCCTTAGCGTTTTGCCTCCATAAAAACGCAGAAGATTGGTTTTTGAAAATTGGCTTCGAGGAAAGGAAATGACGCAGTAACAGCCTCACATATCGATCGGTGGACACCCGAACCGCGCCGTAAGGAAGGGATAAACGTGGATGGGCTGAAGGTCGTTCAAGGTCATTCTCCGGACGCGACGACTGCTTTACCTAGCGTAGTGAAGCTTTTCGCTTCAAAAGAAAGGTGGCCCGACAGTGGCTTCTTAGATCATACCGATCACACCATGGAGGCATGGATCACACTGATCATACCAAATGGAATGAATGAATGAATAAACATTTATTGGCAGAAGTGGTGGTTGGAGCCTTAGTTTCTTGTATCTATCGTCCACGGCCCCCTCGCTCTATGCATGCGCACACAGCCCCAGTGCCTTCTGCTCATGCTTCTGCATTTATGCGGACTTGATGATGGCTTGGTCGCTGGCCAGCATCGTCCCGAATGCTCCAAGGCTAGAGCTCTTACCTTTTCTCGCCAAGTTGGATATAAAGGAAGGATTAAACATTTATTGAGAGGGAAGGAGGTGGTTGGGGAGAAAAGTAGGTGGAGTCTTCAGTCCAAGACCGCAGTGGCTCGGGCCGATACCGTGGAGAGAGGCTTCACATAGCTTTAGCTGGGCTTTCAGGGTGGGGCTGGTCAGCCGCACCTTCTAGATTTTTCCAGTGACTCAGCACCTCCCACTGCTACAAGGCAGCATTGGGCGGCTTTAGGTGATATGGTTTACCATGGGCATGCATTCATATATAGTTTTGGGTGGAGGCAGTAGATGGTGGGTGTTGGGGAAAGTGAGAGTTTACCACAAAAAAAAAAGCTTCCACAATAACTGCGAGCACCACTCACGCAAAAACCGGCTTGCAAATCCGACTAGCCTGTCGTTGCTGCAGCGAAAGAAACATCCGCAATAGCAGACGACGTAGAAAAGCTAAGCTGGACTATAGTGCCACTAGTTCCCATGACCGCCACTTCAGCCACCTCCCGAGCGAAGCTGCGAAACTGAAAGAACGTCGACTATTTCCCGCCGTTTTTTTTCTTTTATACGCGGGCCCTAAGGGAAATTTTATATAGACTATATTGCATCGCTAAACGCGCACCGTAAAATGATTTTCTCGGTTAAACCGCTGACTTATTCGCACTGGAATTTGACGCAGAGACAGGCATACGACATGCAGTCTAGCTTTGTAAATACCAAGTTTTGATGATGTACTTTCGGGATCTAAATTAACAATTTTTGTTGTTGCTTTTATTGTTATTGCTTCAACCCGTATTGATTTTCTACACGCACAGGTGATTGTGTATTTGTCTGCTCCCAGAAGTGCCGTTGCATGCCACTGCCCACTTGCTGCACAGGGGGTGGGAACCTTGTCAAGCGATAACCGTTGTTATTCCCATCCCCTCCAACACTGTTGGAAATAAATTATTATTATTAATATAAATTCGCGTCGTCTGCCACATTGGTGACACTCATAAGAAGCAGCTTTCGCATAGTGCGCGTTTAGCGCTGCGACAGTTAGCATCAAGGAGTCCTGACCACAACGGCTAGAGGCCATAAGCGTCGTCTGCTCGTGCAGGTGAGTAGCGTTCATTCGTAGAACGATCTGCCACAGCGGCGCCGTTCACAATCAGAGGAAGTAAGTACACCGAGATACAGCAATAACTAAACATGGGTATTTCTATTTGTACACGATGTGTCGCGGTGGTTTGATTGATTGATTGTAAGACATTTTATTCGTCGGAAAGAGCTTGGTGCGCGTGATGTAAAGCGGCCTTACCTTTCAAATTTGGCGCGGTTTAGCACCTGATAGGTGCTGCCTCGTGGCGGCAGCAAACGTTAGCTTCCCGATTGTTTTGTGTATGTTCCTGTGACGGAGCAGCTGACATGCTTCAACATCTAACACGAACATGTATGGTACGCGCACATCAACTTTCTCAAAATCAACTGCGGAAAACCGCAAACCATAGTAAAAAATTTTTTTTCACACTTTACAGATTGTTTTGCTACCTAGTGGTTTTGCGGTAGGTACAATAATGCACAATCGCACAACTTTTAAAGTTTTTCTATCTAGATTTTGAAATTCTAGATGGCGTTACCATGCGGTAAAGTTTTAGTAAAGTGTAAAGGTTTAATGATTGGCCACAAGTGATAGGTTAACAAAGCATGTGTAGTAAGATACATGGACCTGCCAAAGGTCACTCGACAACGGTGACAACAGCCGCACAGTTCATTTGGAGCGTGAGTGGCGTCCTTCTATGCTATCTTTAAACTGCCGTTTCTCCTTTGGCAGCATTTCAAAGGGCCTGTGCGCCTGCAGTGGCGTGAGTGCCACCATGTGACCATCCTGTCATATTCATAAACTGCGCGAGATCTGACCTCGCAGAGTTTCTGGGACCTTACCTATCCGAGCAGTTTCATGCACAGACAGTTCATTTAATCAAGGCGTTTTACTGTTCTCTGCGCAAGAAAGGCGTAAGTCATTGGTCATAAAAACTTTTATTTCGTGCAAAGGTCGAGCGCCTTTGAGTGTTTCGCTAAAATGGCACGACGAAACTCTGACGACAGCCCAAAGTTTAACCGCGCGTCTGTAGCAAACGGACAGTTTACCTTCGACGCCCTCCATCAGGTACCATTTAACTTGCCGTGGTAATTAGAATAACTTCGATGACTTCGCTACCTGAAGTGTTCTTAATAAAAACATAAAGATGCGTGCAGTTGTGTCGGAACAGATCTTTCCTTGCAATCAAAACGGATAAAAAAATGCACTAGTGGAAAGTAGCGGCTGGACTGAGCTGCTCATACTTGGAGGGTGTGTCTGAGTTGATTACCCTTAGCTGCCTTAATTGTTTTGTGAGATTAGTTATCTTAGGGCGGAAATGCATCATCTCGAATTATTTTGAATATCGCACAACGAAAAAGTTGCAATTAACTCTGCAGTCCTACCTTGTGCACGCAAAATTTTGGAGCGTTTCAATCAACTCATAGAAACGGTTACCACGGCACTGAGAGATGGTTTCAAAAGTCCAGCCATGGCGAGCGGCTACTTTCCACAAAGCTTTTGCACAAGTAAAAGAAGAAATGAGAGTTTAAGACAAGCTACAAGCACAATATAAAATAGACTGTACAGAAATAAATACACGGCACAACAAACAGATGACTGGCGTCGGGTCAGTTCCTATTCAACTCTTGCACAAGCTCATCGAAGCTGTACACAAACCACGAGGCTGCCTTCTTGACTTTCTCACGCACTTGGTTTCCACCATATCCAACAAATGCATCCTGCAAATAATGTGGAAAAGAAAAGATGCCATAAGTACTGCGCAAATTTCAGTCACTTGCACTTGTCAGGTTAGCAAGTGCTTCAGTGCTGCTTCATAATATTTATTATTACAGTACTAGCTTCACTTGCATCTGATCTTCAGAAGTCTTGTCTTGCACCTTTTGTTTCAATGAGGTAGATGAATATGCTTGCAAAAGTATCTTGTTACCAGAGAGAAATGTTTGCACGAGGTAAAACTATGCATCTAATTCAGACGGCTTCATTCTATCGCTACTGCTGCCACAACAGTTTGCCAGTTGCCAAGCACGTGATGGTAGCATGACCACAAGTAGTATCTGCTGTACTGTCTACACCTTTCCATTTTCATCTGTGTATGCTAGGTCTCTTGAAAGCTCGGCGATACCCGATCAGAGATGGTGGACCTACCGCAGGAGGGCAGGCTGCCAGGTCTGTAGCCCCATCGCCGACCATGACGACTCGCTGATAGCTATATTTCTGCTTTAGGAATGACACAACCCGTGCTTTGCCATCTTGATGGGATGTTGGCTGCTTCTCGTCATAGCCAGCATACTCGCCTGGAACAAAGCAAGGGCCTTCAGTCAACATGGAAAAAAATGATGCAGCGCATATTATCTGGAGAGTCTGTACAATGTAATCAGTGCCGAGATGGGAGCACCATGGGTGCCTCTATGTACGGTAACACTTGAGATTGATAGCTGCTCAGCAACACATTTGACTAGCACATCCCTACTTGAGTACTGCTTCTGTTGATAGGTACAGGGCAACTGCTTGGGAAGCTTTCAGCGCCTCTTGGTTGAAATGCATATAAAGCTCTTTCAACCACTTCACTCGATTCAGATAAAGCAGTCATGTCCACAGGGAGAGTACCATGAACAGTAAGGCATTATTCATGCACATTTTACAATTCTGAAAAATTCACCAGTTGCTTTGACCAACCGTATAACTTCAGGACAGCATAAAAAAAAGGTGTCAAGCAGTTTGGGCTATAAATTTTTGCAAATTGCGGCTGTATTGTTTTCACCATTCTGTGAAGAGAATTACATTCTATATAAAAATTATTCCAGCCTAATGTAACATCCAGAAAATATGCCTGTGTGCTGCTTTCGCTTCATGTGACAACTGTGTGTGACAACGTACCATTAAAGTAGAACTTTATTTGGTTGGCAAAAATGTTTTTGCGAGGAACACCGATCTCATCTGCCACTCCCTCGATGATGGACCGGAAACCACCCGAGACCAGATAAACAGCTACTCCGCGAGATTGTAATTGTGCCACCAGTTCCCTGCAAAGTAAGGTAGAGGCAGTTGTATAGCACTGTGATCACAGAGGTTAAAAGAAAATTAAAGTCCACACAGTAGTCAATGTTTTCAAAGATTTAAAACAGCATACCCAAATGCTGCACAAGGTCTAGCTCGTAATAGGTATAGAGGATTAAGATACAACACAAAATGCATGAGCAAGACATTATGCTGATGATGATGATGATGGATTTTTATGGCGCAAGGGCATCTATGGCCAAAGAGCGCCATGGCACAAGGTATTTTTTCAAATTCTCAAGGTGGGGTCGAAGACCCATTTCCCAAACATTTCACCCTAAATATGCCAAGCACTAGACCAGGGGAAAGCTTGTACCCATTGTATCACCGGTGGGTACCCGGCGGCACTGGGGATCGAACCCCGCACCTCCCGCATGCGAGACGGATGCTCAACCACTTGGCCACCGCTGCGGTATCAAGACATTATGCAGAGTTGCTGCTGGTATGAGAACAAATTTTAAACAATAATTCATTCATGTACTTCAAAGTATACTGCTGCAAAGGTACTTTTATATTTGCTAATCAATTTGTGCTTGAATAACGTCTGGTGACATGAAAACTGAATATAATGTCAAAGCACAGAGCAGTTTCAAAAACATTTTTAAGTGAAGTACAGTTAATATTACTACAGTGACTCAAACCTAATATGTAAAAGAATTTGAAAGACACATATTCACCCCAACGTTGCAACCAATCTAGCTTCAGAGAGTATCACAAAATGCAACTTCAGAAAGAAAAACTCATCTTGCAATAGGAATGGCTGGCATAATAATACCATGCAAAACTTCACCACATTGCAGCACTGGAATAAGTGTTGAGGAGCCATGGCCAGCTGTAATGCTGATTATGCATGCGCAAAGTTTTATTGCAAGCTATCTTCAACACTTACTCTATGCCAACGGACAGCCGTGGTGGATTCTGCTCAATGTATTCCTGAAGCATGCGAGCTGTTGGCTTGATGAGCTCTAGTCGCCTTTCCAGGGCTTCCCTGAATGTCATGCCCCCACGCATGGCTTTGTTGGTTCTGTATAAGAACAGGGGGAAGGATAAAGGAAAATTCAATGCAGCGTTTCATGTCCAGTCCACCAGACTGCTGTTGCATGGCGATCGGGACCATAAAAAGCGTGGTGTTTTTAATAGCAGAGGTCATGGCATCACATTTGAAAATCAAATTAACAAAAAGGATGGCTGCCCTCACAGAAAATCTTCCTCCTGCATGGTGGAGTAAGTGCGATTAGGAGCACATTTCTGATTCATTTGCGTGCAATTATTCTCGCGAAAATATTTCATGGCTTCACGGATGGAACTATCCGGACAAGTTCTGGCCAGCTGCTGCAAGTTTATCGTGGGTCGACCACGGCGTATACAAGGTCGCAAGTATCATTTCCAAAGGTCCAGTTTAGGCGGTCACATCTAACGTTTACTAGCAGCTGTTGTTTGACAGGTGCGTCGAATAATCTCCGTTCACCGAACCCTGCTGTGGATTCCAGTATAGCTTCTTTTCAGGCGAAGACAGGAAACCGCGTGATAAGCGCCCTGAATCATTTTTGTCGAGTCACGCGCGCCATATATCCCGGCTCTGTATAAGCAACAACATCCCGCGTCCTGCTGTCGGCGGGAGGAACCGCGTCATCGTAATGCACATCTTTCGGGAACCAGCTGCGGTCGCTTCCTGTGGGCCAGATGTTGCGATGGCGATGAGGAAAGGATGGCGCCGGCCGGCCGCTCGCGCAGAGGGAGGGCAGTGCAGCGCGGGAAAGAGGACTGTTCGCAGCTGTGCTATGTGGAAGAGCCTGCGCGCAGGGGCTCCTTTCATTGCATTTTTTTTTTCCCCGACTGAGAATCCGTTGGTGTGCTTTTGTTTGATAAAGTTGCAATAAAGTAGCGCGCAAACACGAATCGGGTGCAAAGAAAGACACGGGGGCTACTTACAGGTCGGCGACTTCCTTGTCCCTGCCGGCAAACCGGGCCAGCTCGTCGATGGCTTCATCCATGCACACGGTGGAGTCGACGTCGAAGCAGACACAGTCGGCGGCCCTCCACATGGCACGCGTCTGGCTTTCGGTTAAGTTGCTCTCCGTCACCGACCCGGGCATGGTGCTAATGCTTGGTGCGCTGTTCAGCTTGACGCCGACTCGAACCCACAGCTGCCGTTGTTGGTGGCCCACCGCCTGAGGTTGGGACAGCGCGACGGGAAGAGAGAAGAGAAAATGAGATAGACGGCCGGTCGACGGCTCAGCTGTTGCGGCGTGGGAAGGGGGGAAAGCGGCCAAAGCTCCCAGCACTAGCAGACGATGTTCGCGAGCAGACGATCGCGAATGAAATGACTTGCCGCGCGCGAACAGCTGTTTGCACGGCGGTTTCTGCACTGGGCACGAGAGAGGGAATGACCATACTTACACGGATGGCCAAGAATCTCGCGAAGAGATTGAGCATGAGGACAGGGTAGCGTAAAATAGATTCCCAGCGGCCAATCAGAGCCCGTCGTGCGCGGGGCGGCGGCGGGCCAGCCACTCTCCGCGCTCGGTTCCCCCTGGCGGCGGCGACCAGCGCTCATCAGGTGATATTTTTTTCTTCCCGCCACACTGTGTATGTATGCCAGTCAGCTGGGAACTTTCCACTACTCCTTTTTCCCCCTCCTCCGATCGTCTTTGCTCGTCTTTTTTTTTTTTGTTTACTGCTGCTTTGCCCCCCGGCTGTGTTTGGCCTCGTCGCCGGTATGCTGTCTTTGCGGTCATTTGCTTTCTTTTGCGGTTATGTCGCGCGCGCGTTGGCGACACCGCAGCGGGCGAGGTAGGTAGAGCGTTGCCTCTCGTGCTCTGTGTGCCCTTGGTGACACGGTCGCCAGGCGTCCCTAGGTTCAAGGGCGAGACGCTTACGTTTTGTTTATCCTTCGTTCCTTGTCGAAAAGAAAAGTTCGAAGAGCAAACGGCCGTTCATTACGTAGCGTCCCGTAACGAGCCACCGCCTACAGTTCGTCATCGGCGCTTCCTAATTGTCTTGCACAACTGGCGTCGTTGAGAGAGGTACTTGGACCGTTGCCTGCGAGTCCGCCGTTCGCCTTGGCGCTGGCGTGAGCGGGTCGGCCGCCACCTTCCCATTTCCTCGAAGGCAGCGATCAACAACGAAGTTGTTTGTCTCTTTCGTTAGCGTGCCGACCCTCTTGCCAGGCGTGCTCTTTCTTCCGGGACGCAGAACAAAGATCGTTAACGCAAGCACTGGTTGCGGTAGTTCGAAAAGCGTGTCTTTCGATCGGACACACGTTTACGAAACAGAAAAATATCTCCTCAGACTCGGCGAAAACGCGCTCAACGCACTCGCGCCAGCCGTTGCCTCGGTCGCGCGACCGGCGCGAGAGCTGTGCTGACTTCCGGTTCCCGCAGAGCACGTGCTGCGCACGTGAACACGGGAGGCGCGCGCGAGTCTCTCTCTCTTCTTCTGTCCTCCTCACCTCCGGGATCTCCTCTCCGATCCGCTGGCAGAGCAGCTGCTATCGCGTTGCCACGGGCGCGGATTACGTAGAGTCCCGCCCCCCAAGGCAGAAGAATTGTGCGCCAAAGCCAGACTCGCTGAATGCGTCGAGCTTCGGCGGGAAAAAAAAGAAACCTTGACTTCGATCACGGCTCCTCGATGGGTGTCCGTCCGGCTTTCCTGAAACGGTCTATCTGCCGTACGGTTTGCACACTTTCGCGCTTTCTCTTCTTTCTTCGAACGCTCTTTCCTGCTGTCTCGTGGGAAGAAACGGCACTTGTCTGCGGCCAGACGACGTCGAATAGCGAAGACTGGACGCTACGCGTGAATATGCGATAAAAAAGCGCTTACTGACGTACAGAAAATGAACTGGAGGCAAAGAATAATAAAAAAGCTGATGCCTCTTGCAGAAAAGCTTCGAGATACGTACTCAGATCGTGCGATGTGGGTCGGATGACGATGTGTGGCGCGGGCATCGTAATCTGAACTGACGCTATCAGACTGAAGATGCGCTAAATTTGGCATAGAGGCGGGTAAGACTGGAAACAGCCGTGGAGATTTTTTTTTTTTTGCCTCCTCCCAAAGTTGTTGCCTTTTATCCACTGACTGGGGAAGAAAGATCAGTCGCTTGAGCTATTTGGATTCCACCTGTCCTTTGGGTGGCACTGACAGTTCTGTTCGTTTATTTCAGCACCAAAAGAAACCTCGTTGCCATCGTCCTCTAACGGGCAGGTCGCTTCAAACCGGTGCCTTATCTTAATGCGACTTATCATTTGCTGCGGTTCCGGTGTGCGCACGCCTTTGCAATGCCATGCGCTATCTTCAGGCTTCTTTTTGCAAGTCACTGTTGCACAGATGCCAGCCATTTCTCTCATCCCTTGAGTACCGACAGCGAATTACGTTTTTTTTCTTTTTCTAAGCATTTTAGATGAGAGCATGCGTAATCGGTTCGGAGTGGCAGCGCAGCGGACGAAGTACTTTGATGTGAGGCGATAAGTGGCTAGTGACAGCTGTCGCAGTGGGACTGCAGGGTGGCCTGTAGTCCCCTCTGTGACTCCTCTGAACGGTGAGTTTCATACTGTACACTATAAGCACGAATAAGTCTAGTATACGGGAGTGAAAAAAAGAGTAAATTGTCCTCTAGAGCACTCACTTTTGGGGGCAGAGTATGGTGCCCAAGTTTCGCAGTAGATTTCGATCACCAAATATACGTAATGCTTACGCTTAGCCACGGAGGTATATTCATACCGCAAAGCAGAACATTGCAGTGGGAGAAGGCTTTTAAACGCGGCAGCGTAGGTCCGTGAGGTTAGCAAATAGAAGAGATTGATATCTCAGTTAAAACCTTCGTAACTTCGCGTGTTTTGAAGAGGGAATTTGTTCCGGTCAGCCAAGCAGATGATGCCACCAGGCGGCTACACAATGCTACAGGAACCTAAGAGCGTGTCTGCCCCCTCCGCATGACTGGCTAAGCAGAGACCAAGCTACGACTTGGAGACGACTACAGACTAAGTCGCAGCCCAACCCATGGACATGCGCAGTTATCTTTCTGGGACTAATTTATCCTTACTGTCATATATGCGGAAACCCCGCTACGTTAGATCATGCACATAAGGCGGGACTGCCCGGAAGAAGCACTTCCGGTGGAACTAGCGACATCTACCTCCCTCCCTAAGAGAATGGGAAGCTGTTCCCGCCATCCAGATCCGGGGGACAATGAGAGCGCTGACCACCTGTAACAGCTGGAATGACCCCACCCACCCCGAAAGCGGAAAGTTTTCACCCACTCCTGTTGCCAACCGTAAGTATTTATAATAGGAAAATTAGAATTTATATGTCTCAGAACGATGAAACTACACGCAATAATATACTCAAGAGCATACAATAAACGAAGAACAAAATTGAAAACTGGTTATTGATTTCTTTGGAACAGGTTAGCGCGAAAAAAGACAAACACAAGGCGAGAGAGTGGTGATACGACACAGATGAGTGCTACTAACAAGTGGTTTTATTTTTCGCTCCAGGGTACATATTTAAAGGCTTGTCACATCACATCATGCGCGAAACCAGGGGGCGTCAACATTTTTTCACATCAAGAAGTTTTGGTGTATCACTCGCTAATCTTGAGTTTACGGAACTGCAAGCAACAAGGAATGAAAAAAAAAACATGCAGTAATCGACACAATGAATCAGTGGAAAGGATAAGGGAGAAAAAAACAAACAGGACGAATAAAAACGTGCTCAGTGCTTCCTTAAACGCGTCTCTAGAAATGCCCGCTCCGCAGAATAAACGTTGTCGAAGCATCGCATACACACTGTTCTCGTTTTTTTTATTTATGTGGACGGCCTCCAGCAAAACTCTGGATTTTCTAGTTGCACTTCTGCCTAGAACATCAGCGTCTTTAAACCGTGGCACACATTTGCACCGCCTAAAACATGCGGTGGCTCAGTGGTTAGGGCGCTCGACTACTGATCCGGAGTTCCCGCGTTCGAACCCGACCGCGGCGGCTGCGTTTTTATGGAGGAAAAACGCTAAGGCGCCCGTGTGCTGTGCGATGTCAGTGCACGTTAAAGATCCCCAGGTGGTCGAAATTATTCCGGAGCCCTCCACTACGGCACCTCTCTCTTCCTTTCTTCTTTCACTCCCTCCTTTATCCCTTCCCTTACGGCGCGGTTCAGGTGTCCAACGATATATGATACAGATACTGCGCCATTTCCATTCCACCAAAAAACCAATTATTATTAAAACATGCGAAACTAAATTCGCGAGCTTGTCTTGCACCCTCAAGTTTTTTGCATGCTCGTTAAGGCAACGCCCCGTCTGCCCGATATAGCACCTTGCGCAGGAAAGGGGGATCATATACACCACTCCTAACGCACATCCGACGTAGGCTTCTTCATGTTGCGTTTTGCAACCGCGCTCATGATCGCCGCAAATGCCGGGGCACAGCTTAGCCAGCTTATTTGGCACCGAGGACGCAAGTAGCACGTTGTGCCTGCTGGCCACTTTTTTGAGGTTATATGCGACACCTTATCTACAGTCTATCTTGATTTCGAGATAACGTTATCGCGCGAGCGTCGACCGAAAACAGCGCCATAGCCCATAATACTCTGCTGTCGCGAGGGGAGTATCAGGCCAGCTTCCCTCACTCTCTGCTTTTCCTTAAGCAGCCGCCACTCCCTTCTAGACAAGAAGCTTCTTAATTTTTTCTGCTCCATCGAATAGGCATTGATGGTATTGCGCGCGACGTATTCTTCGCTATTATCTACAGCTGGACGCTATACGGAGGTGCATCTGGCGTGTGTAACAGCAGTTATACCGTTATGCAAAAATCTTGTTCGAAATTTCACCGGGCGGACAAAGAAAGTATGACGAAGCGATGTTGTGATGGTATATTTTTTGCAGCTCGGAAAGTCGTTCAAATGAAGCAGTGCTAAGGATCAGCTTTACCAAATCTTTCCCACCAATTTTGTTATTGTCCGCGAAGATAAGAGGTAAGTAACAAAGTCCACATTCGATTGCAAAGAATAATAATAATAATAATTGGTTTTTTGGGGAAAGGAAATGGCGCAGTATCTGTCTCATATATCGTTGGACACCTGAACCGCGCCGTAAGGGAAGGGATAAAGGAGGGAGTGAAAGAAGAAAGGAAGAAGAGGTGCCGTAGTGGAGGGCTCCGGAATAATTTCGACCACCTGGGGATCTTTAACGTGCACTGACATCGCACAGCACACGGGCGCCTTAGCGTTATTCCTCCATAAAAACGCAGCCGCCGCGGTCGGGTTCGAACCCGGGTTGCAAAGAATGGAAAGCTTAGAATAAAGAGAAAGGGTAGTAATTTCGTCGCGGAGGTCATGGTTGTAGCATAGAACAGCGAACGAGGGAGAGAAGAATGCGAAATCGTGACTTTCATTGCTGCAAAAATTAACCGGCCGCTAGGCGCCTGGAACGCTAGGCCGGTCGACGCTCGCGCGATAACCTTCAAATCGCGCTAGACTTATACACACGGCATCACCTCAGGCATCGTCTTCGCGCGTTCCGTAACAGCCATTTTTTGTCGGGGACCAAACTTCTTTAGGAGTGTTTCAGCAATAGCCTTTAAGATCGAGCAAGGGAAGCCTGCAGCCAACAGGCGGTTGACCTGATTATCAACGCTAGCATGCATTTGGTGTGAACACGACTTGCGAAGCGCAGATTCCAGACAGAGCGAATCAATAACAATAGCTCATGATCTGTCAGTGCACTATACTACCACACACACACATAAAATAAAACTATTCTGCCCGTTTGCTGTGCGTGATCTTCCAAAATGCTTCCTACTCCCTTGGGGGCCGGCGCTTAAATTTTGCTTTACTACAGACGTGTGAAGCAGTGCGCTTTCTGGAATAATTCGAGGAATTGATGTAGGTTTGCGAGTATAAATGAAGACTTTTTCGGTTTTGACAGTCTGTATCTAGCGACTTAGCTCACATGATACACAGGACATTACAAAGTTGACTTCAACTTAGATATCCTAAACTCGCTTTCTTCTGTTCCTCAATGTTCCTATGTTCCAGGGGAAGTTATTAGATCACTTGGAGTTATGTTGAAACTTCCTGTGAGTTCTTACTTTGTTTACTGCGATAATAGTATAGCTCTCTTCCCCAAAAATTCGTGCTGCGCGCGCGTGTGTGTGTGTGTCACCTGCGAAGCTCTTCCCACCACCTACCCACACCACCATTGCCGTGCACAGGTCTCTAGTTAGCTGGGCCTTGGAAGTCACCTCCCGTGTATGGGTGTCACACTAAGGCCCAGCCGCCTACGGCCAACAAGTTCTTGGCGATAAATGATTCTCTCCATTAGGGGGAAAAAGGATATAGTGCGCCTTTCATGTCATCTGGGTACCAGGAAGTAGTATATGGTACAAAATTGCAGCTTCCAGGCCAGCTTCCTCCGTCCTTCAGAAGTCTCTACCCATACGCAACACCGGAAAGGAAAAGCGATGGTGTAATCCAATTCACAAACGCAGTGGCAGGACGATCGATGTAAAAGCGATGCGTACAACCAACACAGTTGACGCAGATTTGTGGTGTCACATCGCATGGGGGCCTGAGTATGTGTGTGTGTGTGTGTGTGTGTGTGTGTGTGTGTGTGTGTGTGTGTGTGTGTGTGTGTGTGTGTGTGTGTGTGTGTGTGTGTGTGTGTGTGTGTGTGTGTGTGTGTGTGTGTGTGTGTGTTGGGAAGGGAGGGGGGGGGGGTCAGTGTATCATAACAAAATGAACACATGAAGGTTTTCGTTTTATTGCTGTCGTTCACAGTACTGTTTCTGCATACTTGCAAAAAAAAAGAAGTAAAATATTGCCAGAACGTAGGGGCACGTGCAGATTGACAGTTCAGGGTAAAGCAGTAAGATGTGTGTAAAAAGGATTTTGTTCGCGCCTTGCACTGCATTGCAGGATAGTTGGACGCTCAGGAACGCCGCGTGGCGGGCCTCGGGCTGAAGGCGGCTGCCAACTGTTGACAGTACACTTTGAACACCACTCTGTATGTACGGTATGTATCCAATAAATGCTTTCCACCACCACCACAACTGTTGATTGCACGGAAGGGGAAATAGTTGTTTGCATTCAAGTGCGAACATCTGCGGATATTTTCGACGCTTAGTGACGTGTCGTAATAAGGTTGTTTCTCTCCGTGTCGGCCCTTAAGTTTTGACAATTCTTATTGTTTAAAAGGAAAGCTACTCTTACCCTTGAGCAGTAATCTGCAGTTGAATTGTGAACGGCCGTTCCCGCTCCTATTTCGGACCGCAGCGGTGGCAACGGCCGTGTACGCAAACGGCAGTTGAACGCCGTAACGGCCCTGGGAACGGAACGGTGGTGCCTTCCCTCACACGGCACTTTTCACGTACCGTCGGTTCACTTCCGTTTCGGCGATTTATCACGTGGGTCTTGAACTTTTACCTCGCCGACTCGAACAAAAAATAAATTGTTTCTCTAATTATTTTCTGCGCTTCATGCCGTACAGTGTGTTTTTTTAAAACTATTTGCAAGAGTTGTTTGCAAAACTACATAGCGTGCCCACACTCCGCGCTTGCGAGCTGGTTGAACAGCGCCGTCATCCTTGCGTACACGGGCGCCGCATTTTGTTTCTGCGCTCGCAGTTCGGCAAGGTGGTCCTGCCACAAGTTAAGTAAATGCGTCAGTGACGCTGTCCAGGCAAATCGTTTTTGCGCCGGCGCACTCGCCTGCAGCGGGGACACGTTGCTGCTGGGGGCTGCCATCTTGCCTATTTCACGACGAAACGGCGGCGGAACCAGCGACCTCCGTTGGTGTCAATCGCCGTTGGGTTTCCAACGGCGCTCGCGCTGCCGCGCAACTCCGCCCAACGGCCGTTAAGGCCAACTGCCGTTTTACTTAACGGCCGTTAAAGTGCCCGTGTAGCAGGTGTCTGAGTATCCGCCTCGCATGCGGGAGGGGCGGGGTTCGATCCCCAGTGCCGCCGGGGACCCACTGGTGGTGCAATGGGTACAAGCGTTCCCCTGATCTGGTGCTCGGCTTCTTTAGAGTGAAATGCTTGGGAAATGGGTCCTAGACCCCACATTGAGTAATCGAAAGTACCTTGTGCCATGGCGCTCTTTGGCCATAGATGCCTTTGCGCCATAAAAATTCATCTTCATCAGCTCCTATTTCGTTGCACTGTAGAGTGCCAGCGTCAAATGAAACGCGAACAGCGATATGAGATCTTGGTTGGAGAGAGACTGAATATCGGCGCACTTGATTCTCACTTCAACGGCTCGTATTACTCTCTTTCTTTTCTGCTCGCATGTCAGTTGTTCCGTTGCTCATTTCATTTGACGCAGGTGGTGAATCGAGCCCGCATGTGTAGGGAGCAAAATGGTCATGTTGCTACACAAGCGTGCCTACTTGCTCACCATAAAAAAAAATATACGCGAGGTTATGTGTCCCAACTGGTCCAGACGAGAGAGGCTAAATGAGCGGGACTCTCCCTGTACTCACATCTGTGCGGACTATAGTTCAGCGGGGTCGACCGCAGCTCAATTAGGGGAAACTTACGATCACTGTTTGACCTTTAATTATCCGGTTGACGGAATGAGCGACGCACGGATGCTTGAAACGGCTTGGAAACAAGGCAAGCGCGGTGCTGACCGGCCATTGCTCGCATGTCGCGTTATTTGCTTGTCCGCCTTGTACGCGAAATCAAAAAAAAAAAAGCTGACGTGCCCTGCGTCAGCAGTGCAAGACAGAATTACAGCGGTGGCTGACACTCGGCTGGATTTGTGACCTTGTATGTTCGTTTTTTTTTTCTCAGCGTAGAAGATATTATTGGTCGTCGTGCCCTGACCGTTGTTTTTTGTCGGCTGCGTTACTGTTGTTCCACGTCTGCGTGCTGTTTCGTTCCATGAAGCTGCAGAAGCGATGGTCCATCGGCACGGATAACTAATTCTGCTGTCGTGCGGCCGTGGACAGGACGAGCTGTGTACGTTCCAGAAGGGCAGCGTAGAAGACCAGTTACGAATGGCATTTATTTATTTATTTATTTATTTATTTATTTATTTATTTATTTATTTAATTTATTTATTTATTTTCTATACTTCAAGGCTCCCTTCACGGGACATTACATGACGGTGGGGGTAAGAAAACTGCAATAAACATTATACATGGTTAAATGATGGACAACGGTTTTAGACGAATGAATGTGTTTCTTCGATGGCAGATTTGAAAAGATAAGCGTTGACAATGCTATGGCCACTTCGGTCGGAAGGCCATGCCAGTCACGGGCTGTCTTCATAAAAAAATGATTGCTGATAAGTAGTGGTACGAGCACGGACGTGGTAAACTGCATTCGGGTGGTTATGGCGGGAAATGCGGTGTGCGCGTGGGATGATTTGTTCTGCTGCCTGAATATTGTGAAAAAAACAACTTATGAAACAATCAAGGACGTGCAGTTCAACGACGTGAGACCAGTGTAGGGAAACCTAGGAGAGATTTTAGTCCTGAGATGCTTGTATGATAGGAGTAGTCAGCTGAGATGAATCTGGCCGCACCATTCTGAACCTGTGGCACCAACTGCCAAAGGTTAGCGGGGTTAACTACGTGAGCCGTTTTACTGCGAAATCACTACTTCACGACGGACATAAAACCGGCGTGTGAAGCTTGTCTCTGAGGGTGACCTTGGGCAAACCGTAAATAAAATAAATATTGCCGCAGCTGGGATTCGAACCCGCGGCGGCGCGAACATATCGGCTTCGCAGCGCGGGCGGGACAAAGGTGGTCACTTAGTGCACATGCGCCACGGAGTGACTTGCACAGTTGGGCGGAGCTGGGCGTATACCACCGGTGCTGAATGTTTGAATTGTGCGTGAAATTGGAAAATTTTCTAGCCACACTGCCAAGAGAGGGCAACTGCCTGGTGCGCAAACATGATTCCTCGCATTTACCACGAGTGTCCTGTTCTACATGCGACACAGGCGCGGGCCCAAACACCTATCACCTTTTATGGAAGTGTGTCGGACTATACAATGCGTCCGCGCCCAGCGCATTACACGTGATATTCGCTGCCTACAGGATTCGATTATGTCCCGGAACTCTGCTCGCGCCGAAGACACGCTTATATCCATGTGGGCCTTTGTGCGCACAACCGGCATCGTGACGACCGCATGCGACCTCCCTCCCAACATCCTTTCCCAATGACTATAGGCCACTGAACTATCCCACTTGAAGGGTTGCAATCAATCCGAGGTTGGCACACTTGTATATTGATTGATTGAAAATAATTATTGGAAATCAAGTATTCATCGGAGAGCAGGGTTGGGTCCATAGTCCAGGACTCCACTATCACTTGCAGCTTTTCTCTACCGCTTCAATCAACTTCAGCTGTTTGTTGAGGTAAGAACTGGCCAGCAGGAACTCCTACTACTCTCGAGGAGTGCATATGCGTTTTCCTATAGATCCGGCTTGCCCTCACATTCCAACCTAATGTGGTCTAGTAAGGGATGCGAATCTTCGCACCAGGGACAGTCCTCCGCATACCTAGTCGAATGCATGCGGTTATATAAGAGTAGGTTTGGATAAACCTCCATTTGAAATTTTCGCCAGTCCCGGGACTGATTTCTGTCCAGGTCCTTTTGTGGAGGAGCATAACAGCAAGGGTACGATATCATCATCATCACCATTTATTTTCCCTTAAGAGCCACTAGGTGGGTCTTTACATAAGGAGGGAGCACAAAACAATAGCACAATCAGTACGAACATTTAGAATATAACAATGAAGAAGGCAAACAAATTTTAAAAGGTCATTAAATTACGAAACTGCGAACAATCACAAATGCTCTGTGGACTTCGCGCAATATCAAGAAGAGCAAAACAGGAACACTGTATACATACATGTATATTGCAGAGGAAAGGTCCAATGACTTGTAAAAATGTAATTAGTGCAGAGGTGCCACAACAATGATGGGCAATACGCCGAAAGTGAGACTAAGGATGATTATAACATAAGAGCAGGTTTTTGCATTTATTCGGATCGCGCTCGATCAGTTGCACTTGCCTGAGGCAGCTTTTTCTACTCTTCAATGGTGCACCACGGATGGCAAGGAGGATTTATGAAAGGCATTCGTGCAACCACGTAAACGCTGTAGGCTTAGACTGTTAAAAATGCAGCGCGATGTTCTGTTGGGATGGAGTAGAATTGTGCACTGCAAGTGAGAGGAAACTGTAGTATATCTTGTGGAAAAGGCAGATTTGGGCAATTTTGCAGCGACAGTGGCGTTATGTCAAGCGATGGTTTGATGCCAGTAACACACACTGATCCTCCGGTCGTAACACGATGTAATAAATCGGGCTGCGCGACTTTGTACAGATTCTTATGCGTCATTTAGGCATGACAGGTGTGGATTCCAAATGGGTGAGGCGTGTTCTAGTTTTGTGCGAAGGAATGTTTCGTAAGCGAATTTGCGGATGGAAGGAGGGGACACGGGGCAACCTTTTCAGTCGGTTGAGCGATCATGCTTTCAGCTACTATGCTTAAGATGTGCTCGGACCATGAAAGTTTGGTAGTAATTGTTATGCCTAAGTATGCGGCACCGCGCCCCTCGCGCTGGCAAACGCGAGCTTGGAGGTCAACGCTTTGGCGAGCGCTAGCATCGGACACAACGACATGGAAGGCGACGGTGAGCTTGGACACTTTGTTCCTCTGCTTGCTAGACCTCACCCTGCCGGTTCCCGCCGTCAAGGGCAATAAACGTGGCCGCCGCCGCGCTCACACACCAAAGTTGGTTATATATGTGGAGGTCAACGCAATAGGTTCGTTATATTGGAGGTCAACGCACTATAAGTTCATTACACCCGATGTCCAGACACGAAAGTTCGCTGTATATATAAAGTGGCACACTTATGTTCCGAGTCAACACACTAAATTTCTGTATATCCGAGGTTAGCACACTAAAGTTCGTAACATCCGAGGTGGCATACTAAGGTTCGTGATTTCCGAGGTTAACGCGCGAAAGGTCGTTTTATCCGAGGTAGCGTATTAAGTTCGTATAGGTAGAATACCAAGTTTGTTTGTAGCCCAGTGGGTCACGGTGGTAGGTGGGCCACATGCCACTGGATAGTGACCAACCGCGGTCGACATTCCCGCTTTCACAGACCCTTCTAATGATAACGCAGTAATAGTTAATCAGGCGACTAGTTAACATGATTCACCTTTTTTTAACGCCCGCCAGCATTAGTATTATTGTGCCGCAAAAGCCATCGTTTTACCTCAAAAAGCTTATTTGAAAATTAATTTCGGGTTTCCACAAAAAACGTGGTGTACCTTCTGAGATTATAATGGAATACGGTGCATGTATATGTGGACACGCATAAAATAGCCGAAGTACCTTAGCTGACTTTGTGAATGGTATTTCTCGCGCACGCGTGAATGTGTGACGTATATGCGTTAAATTTTAGTTGGTTTATGGTCAGCGACGACAACGTTCCGTATGTGTTTTTCGAAGCTCCATGCATGTGACCAGAAAAAGCATTGCCATCTTACATTTTCGATTAGGTCACCTCTCCTAACGCGGTGCTGTGCTATCCGTTTTGACCATGCGAGCAGTCTAGTCTAATACTGCTTTTAGACTGTCCATACGTGTATTGTCTTAGCCAAAAGAAACCAAACAACGTTTTTCTTTTAACCGTGTAACGGAGCACTTATGGCACCCTTTGACCTCTGAATCCTTGTAAGGTAAGGAGAGCTCTTGTCACCTTTCCAGATCTTTTGGTATTTATTGGCGCCGTTACGACTGAGAAGCAAGCCTCGCTGCCTGGTTGTCGAAGACGGTACGTACGACTGACGCCATATGTACTCGAAACAGTGGATAATCGCCTTCTTGATTTGCACCCGCCGCGGTGGCCCAGTCGCTACGGCGTTCGGCAGCTGAGCCCGAGGTCATGGAATCGAAACCGACGCGCGTTTCGATGGAAGCCTGTGCAGTGCGATGTCAGCGCACGTCAAAAGACCCCGGGTTGTAGAAACTGATCCAGAGCCCTCCACTATAATACGGTGTCCCTCATAGCCCTCATGCAGCCTCGGGACGTTATACAAATGTTCCCGATTTGCACGCGTACCTGTGTTTCTGTTCGACGTGTCGCTTTTGATGATGAAGTTGAATGTAGCGGGAGCTACACAGGGCTACCAGTCGAGCATTTCGCGGTACATGCGAGAGGCCAGTTGTACGCATGCGCTGTTACCATGGCAACCGGAGAGGAACAAGGTGCGGCGTGCGCTTCGCCGTCGCCGCGCGCCCGCTCCACCGTCAAAGCCTAGCGTGACGTCACGCAAATGAGCAGTTGTGCGCATGCGCCGATACCATGGTAACCAGAGAGACCCCACAGGTGCTCCGCGTTCTTCGTCGCCGCCTCGCCGCACGCCGCTCTATCAACCGAACCCCGCGTCGCATGCGCAGGATTGCGTGTAAAAGGCGGAGATGTAGTGGGCGTCTGTATCACAACGTTTGACATGCATGCAGAGTAGTCCAGCCGCTGCTAAACGGCGGTATAGGCAAGAGAAGATTAACTCATCCGATCCTGAGGTTGTCGCCTGGCAGTTGGCTTGAACCAAATAACAACGCTGGAGTCTGTGTGTACGTGGAACAAGCTGTCACCGCTGTCAGACATCTCCCTTCGATCGCGGTGAATAATGGTGAAGCCTGCTGTGTTCGGCTTCTGGAGATCGGCATTATCATCCAAGGAATGTACGTGGCACCGGGAACATTTGTCAAGCAGACGATTGATGTGGTTGCCACGTGTATACCAGCCTACGGCCTCGTTTCGCTGTTGTGTGTGACTTTGGGTGATTTAAACAGGAAACAGGACTCTCTTAGTGTATAAAAGAAAAGTTTGACTTTAATTTAGCTTCGGACTCTCACGTCCAGACTACACAATGGGGACTACTATACAGCTTGTATACTAAAGAGGCTCTCCCAAATCGAAATAATGTATCGGCAAAATTGAGGCCGCTGCATGCTACTTCACAGATCATCGGCCAGTCTTCGCCTCTGTCAAGCAAAATGAATAAAAGATGTGTATACCCAATGTCTCTCATTGCTAAACATACACTGATCACAACAAGCTCAGCCAGGGAAACGTACCTCTCGCTACGTATATCCTGGCATAGCCGAGCTAAGCCACTGCCAATTTCTATGGTTCAAGGGGATCTACAGCCAAAGAGTGCCATGACACAAAGTAGTTTTCATTTCACAAGGTGGAGTGAAATACCCACTTCCCAAGCATTTCACCCTAAAGAAGCAGAGTACCAGACCAGGGGAAAGCTTGTACCCATCGTATCGCCGGTGGGTACCGGGCGGCACTGGGGATCGAACCCCGCACCTCCCGCATGCCAGGCGGATGCTCAAACCACTAGGCCACCACTGCGGTCATGTGTCGCTTCTCGGCAGTCGCTTAAAGTATAGCGTGATGTATGCCGTGGCGCCAGGTAATGCGAAAACATAATATGGGACCATCAAGGAGTTTTATTTTCAGTCGCCATGATCCTTTCACTGACCATAAAATAACGCATAACGCTTTCCTTCCCATCTGTGTTCTGAAAAAAAAAAAATTGGAGGGAATACTTAAGCGCCGCGTGATGGTATGAAGCGATGACGGAATGGGTTCAGTCACTTATATGCAGAATTGGTCATTCTCTACATTCATAGAACCTTGGGAGTTCTCAGACTATACCCTGTTAAGATCGGCGCCAGCGGGTCTCATCATTAGCAACTGAGACAGCAACTCTCACCTGCTGGAAGCCAACGCTAAGCTTCTTCGGGATGGCCCCGAGCCATGCGACAAGGATCGCTCCCACGTTCCCGACCCGAGTATCCCGAAGAGCGTCGCCAGGGGTGAGTCCGGGCGGAGCGGAGAGGCGCGCAGTGATCGAGCGGTAGCTAATCCCCAATGGTCGTTGCTAAGTTGGGGAACTAATGCGGCCTGGTTGCCGGTAGAAGGCGGTCGGCGTGGGAAAACGCGGGCATCGCCAGCAGGTATCGCCAAGAACGAAGCGTCACTTTGGGCTGGCTTGAAAACATCCCCCTCCGAAGTCGGCGTGAACCCGAGGGCATCCTCCTCTCTCCCTGGCTCGACACGTGACGAGGGCGTGTCCCTATGCGCGGTGGTGCGTGTTTGTGCGCGATAATGCAAGTTTTAGGCCACTCCCACCCTGGCGGAGACGTCCTCAACCTGGGGAATCTAGGGACGGATAACTGTATAAAACTGGACGGCGATGTGCAGTGAAGATCATGCTCCTTAGGGCCCTGTCACACTAGCCCGACACGCCGCCGACGCCGACCCGACAAAGACACCAAAGATCGGCCAACCCTGTCGGCCGACCTTGTCTGTGGCAGACCAAGCTGTCACACTAGGCCGACAACGACACCAACTCGTCCGACGACCAGATGTCTTCGTAGTGTGACATGCTTTGACGCCCTCGACACCGACAAAACCGGTCTGACGACCGTGTCGTCGCGAGATCGGTCGCTGAGCAAAAACATTCACGAGACACGAACACGATTTCGCTATGGTGCTGTTTGTTTATGTTCATAACAAGCTCTGGGATAGATGAATGTACAAAAAGGTATCATTACTGAGGATCGTTGGCCAATGCCAAGGTGCTGGTTGAAGTGATAACTACGATACAAGCAAATTTCATCCTATAGCCGCCTGCTGCTGCTGCTGCTTCGTGCGGCTCGCCTGACGTCTGCTAGATCCGCTGCTGAAGTCGTCGCGGAAATCGAGCATAACTTTATTTTATTATCGGACAGGTTGATGTGACTAGTGGAGTTCCTTTATTACTGCGCTGGCTAGTTACAAAGCTCCCTGAGCTGCGGCATCGATGCGAAACCAGCTAGGCTTAGCGACGAGTACGGCAGCCGGGAAGCAGCGCAGTTCGTCGCCCTGGCGCTCCCGCAGGCGTCGTCGTTGCCGAAAGCGCGGCTGTTGCGCAGGCATGGTGTCGTTGCTCGAATATAGCATGCGGCCTTTCTGATAGCATGGCTGTTTCGTTTTTTTTTTCTTGTGCGAACGTGAAGTAAACCGAGCCTGCTCGCCGGCAGGCCAGCATGGATCCCGTCCGCCGCCGTTATAAAAATCAGCTTAAGATTGTTTTTGACGAAAGAAATAAACGCTGAGACTGAAAAATGTGACAAATGTATCATTTCTGAGGATCGTTGATCAACACCGAGTTGCTGGTAAAAGCAACAACTTTGATACGAGCAAAATTTCTCGCCAGAATCGCCCAGCAAGCTGCCGCTGGCCCGCCGTTGTGGTCCGGCTCGCCTGTCGCCCGCAGCGGTCCGCTAGCTCCGCAGCCGAAGGTGTCGCGGAAATTGACCGTAATTTTAGTTCATGGTGCGATTATAATGTGACAAATGTATCATTTCTGAGGATCGTTGATCAACACCGAGTTGCTGGTAAAAGCAACAACTTTGATACGAGCAAAATTTCTCGCCAGAATCGCCCAGCAAGCTGCCGCTGGCCCGCCGTTGTGGTCCGGCTCGCCTGTCGCCCGCAGCGGTCCGCTAGCTCCGCAGCCGAAGGTGTCGCGGAAATTGACCGTAATTTTAGTTCATGGTGCGATTATACTGTTAACAGTCAAGCGATATTAAGAGATATAGCACAGGCTACTTGCGAAGCGGCGTCCGCTGCGCCGGGCAGCAGCACAGTTCGTCGCCTGGCGGGACCGCGGGCGGTGCCGTTGCCGAAAGCTCGCTACTAGCGCAAGCATGCTTTGTCGCTGCTCGTGTATAGCAGGCGGTCTTTCTGATAATATGGCTATTTCGTCTTTTCTGGTGCGAACTTCAACACGCAGTAATCAGACCGCTGCGGGTGGCAAAGCGTACACTTTGAGCTCGAGTGCTTGAGTCGAGCGGCGCAACGATGCTTGCTGCTCCGTGTGTCCCTGCTTGCAGTGGGGCTGCAATGCGCAAGCAGCGACCGGTGCATCGCGCCGATCGAGTTTTCGCACATGGGTCGCCGGCTTTACTTCTGTCGCGAGTGCAACACTGCGGAGTGCTTCTTATCAGCACCTCTGAAGGACGAAAATTGCTCAGTTCTCCATGGCGTCGTGGGTATGCCAGTAGCTTCGCATTCCAGAGGTTCCTAGTTCGAATCCGCGTCAACGAGAATTTCTTTTTTTTCTTTTTATTATTTTAGCCTTCAATAATCTCTCCCGTCCTGTTTACCCGCGAGCGACTGGATTTTTTTTTTTTCGAGCCATGCCTTTCTGACCCAGAAATAAGTGCCGCTCAGTACTGGGCTGCCCTCAGCCTAGGTTCATAATCACGATTGTTAAAGAGTGTTTTACTATGGTGGGATTTATTTAAAAGAGTTAAAAATGAAGCGTCCCGGCCCATGAATTTCGCATAGCAGGAAATGACAAAAGAGTGAGAACGAGAAAGGGCCAAGTCGGCGGGAGGTCTCGCACGCTGTCTCGCTAGTGTGACATGGGAGTTGGCGGACCATCGGCCAACTGCCGTCTTGTGGGAGACATGGCGCCGACGCCGACAGTCGGCCGACTGTTTTAGTCGGCGCAGTGTGACATAGAGCCAGACATCACGACGACATGGTTTTGATCTCTGACTATGTAAATAATGTAAATAAACCCCCAAGTCTTCTTCCTGCCATCATCCAACTCGTCGGCGGAGACGTCCTCAACCTGGGGAATCTAGGGACGGATAACTGTATAAAACTGGACGGCGATGTGCAGTGAAGATCCTGACAGAGGAGGCCGCGCGCCCCTGCGCGCGCGTTCTTCCTTCTTCCTCTGAAACCCTACCTATCCTTCTCTCTATCTGCACGCCGGCAGTGGTGGTGGTGTTTTAACACCAGTCACAGGCCCGTGCATTTTCCTTTCCTCTTCCCCTTTCATCCACTTACTACTACTACTAAGTGAAGATCATGCTCCTTAGGGATCATCCTCGGTGCTCCATTTTAGATCCTCTCTTCGGAGAGAAGTTCACTTTTGATCTCTGACTATGTAAATAATGTAAACAAACCCCCAAGTCTTCTTACTCCCATCATCCAACTCCTTCAACTCGTCGGCAGTTTTGTCCTGGTGGTGGCGGAGTTCGGAGCAAGCGTCGTTCCATGACCCGTGGTTCCGTCGAGAGCGACTCTGAGACCCACATCCAACAACCCCTGGCGGAGTGGTGCAGCGATGCGCCACTGCCGTGCAATGGCAGGTGCTGCCACTGATCAGGCTTGTGCGACCCGGGTTGCTCTTCCCGAGCGACCAATTATTAACTGCCATCTGCAACGATGGGCAGTTTTCTCACTATCAGGTGGGCAGGTTGTGGCGACGGTGGAAGGTCACGTCGCCTAGGTTGCTTCTCTTGGGATTTTTCGCTCACGTCAACGACGCCGGATTTTCAGCGACACGAGCTCCTTAACGCTATCGCGTTAATAGATCGTCCGAGCGCTGCGAATCTCTGAGTATACTTCATCCCACAAGTTGTTCGCGGTATAGACAGCGGCTTTCAGGCTTGTTATGTTGGCTCGCGAGCACTTTCAAAGAGCACACTTGTGGAAGCCGTCGCTTCGGGCTCTTAGCTTCCACTCCAGTACGAACAGCTGGTGAGATGAAGTGTAGATGTGGAATGTATGGCCAGAGAAACGCCTGAACTTGACTCATTCGGCTGCTTGTTGTACGTACACTCGTAGTGGTTGCAGTGCGTACGTCGCCTCTACTTGTCCTCGAGTCACACGTGCCTTGGCCCGAGACACACTTTTGACCGGATCAGCGCTGATAGCAGAGTATTGTGTACTGAAATGTTTATCTTTTACCACTTGCGGAGCTAAATAAACAATGATAGCCAACCGAAACATTTAAACGAGGAGCACAGCGCGCGTGTACCCCGGAACCTCTGTGTAGCAGGCGCAGCCGTATTCGAAAGTTCACGTGCTATACAGGAAAAAGAAATAATTAAAGTGTCGATGGGTGTTCTCTTCCGAAGCCTATAGCTGACCGCGGCCCTTCACGGTGTTCCGTCACCACAGTACAGGCTGCAAATGAAACTGAAAATTGTTTGTTTTGGGGGGGGGGGGGGGGGGGGAGAGAAATGGCGCAGTATCTGTCTCATATATCGTTGGACACCTGAACCGCGCCGTAAGGGAAGGGATAAAGGAGGGACTGAGAAAAGAAAGGAAGAAAGAGGTGCCGTAGTGGAGGGCTCCGGAATAATTTCGACCACCTGGGGATCTTTAACGTGCACTGACATCGCACAGCACACGGGCGCCTTAGCGTTTTTCCTCCATCGAAACGCGGCCGCCGCGGTCGGGTTCGAACCCGGGAACTGCGGATCAGTAGCCGAGCGCCGTAACCACTGAGGTACCGCGGCAGGTCAGTGTGCAGGCTGCACTTGTAGGTTTCGATGTAAACGAGGGAAGGACAAGAAGGACATGTAGCGGTCGGAACTCTCCACCGGCGATTAGAATGACAGAGAGGAACGACGGACACTGTATGAGAGTCGTGGGGAGGGACGAGCTCGGGAAGCTTGCTGTTGTAGACGGCCAGCGTGGCATACGCAATGCACGGCATATACAGTTGGAGGTCGGTGGACTTAACTCTGCTGATGATGATTACAATGGCGCGGCTGGCAAGAGATGGCTTCTTATTTTGTTGACTCACGTGGTCCCCATACTTTTGCCGCCGAGTGTATGTGAATCACGGCAGCAAAAAAGCGACAGGTCTGTGTCGAACGACGTGACCTCCCAGAGACGAGAAACCCTTTTTTTTTTCGAAGTCGGTCATCCCACGCAAGTATCTGCGTGCACGCCCCTTCCTTATATGCTTTGGTGATGCCCCGCAGCTGAGTTATGGTCGATACCCATCTACGTTCCTAGCGCACGGCAGTCCGCACCAAGTCTTGCAGCGGGGTCTTGTCGTTCGACATCATCTGACACCGGCTTCGCTCACGCCACACGTGTCCGAAAGGGGCGCTCCAAATCTCTCTGCACGACGTGAAAGCCAAATTGCCGCGGACAGCGCATAAACGTACCCGGTGGGTGCAACCGCGGGCGCGTGGGGAGAAAAAGCAGCTCGTGCGCAATAACCTCGCCTGTGGCTCTTCCTGCGACCGGTTGTGGGGTGGACTCGCGACACCGTTCGACCCCGCCTGCCAATTGACGTTTCCGCCTCGGGCGCTCGCGAGGGCCCTCGGCAAGTCTACTCCTTCGCTGACCGCGCTGCCAAGCTGTCGTCACGCCGGCGGTTGCCGAACACTCGAGGGTCGTTGTCGTCGCCGACGCAAGAAAAGAAAAAAAAATAATGCTTTGTCATGCCCCGCACCGCTCCTTGACGTTGTGCCACGGCGGCTGCGCTCTCGAAACACGCCGCAGATAAGACGGCGGTGGAGATGGCAGACGCAAAGGAAGCGTCGACGGCCTGCGCGATAGCGCATATCGCGGTACTGCGCAGCCTCCTCCCGCCGAGTCGCGCACGAACTGGAGACGGCCGGGCGGGACAGTGCTTTTGCCGATGCCACCGGGACGATTGCGTTCCGGCCGAGAATCCTCCTCCGCGCCTCTCGCATTTCCTCCTCCTACCACTCTCTCTTCGACGCTCACGATAAGAAGCCCGCCTTATCTTCGTTGCGTCAGCCGGCCTTCTTTCCTCTTCGCCTTGCGTTTACTGCTGACGTACGCGGCCTCTCCCGCGACTGGCTTGGACTTGATTTCTTAATTCCGATCGTCCGATGTGGAGTATTCTCCGCCTCACCCTGCGTGCATTACTGGTTTTTTTCCTTTGCGAAATGTAAAGTTGCGCGAAATAAAACGAGAGGAGATCATCGGAGGAGGTATATGCCTTGGCGACGACTCCTCTTTTATTTCTCCTTCCTCTTTCACCGTCTGTCGACTCTTCTCTCGTTTATAGTCGCGACGATCGAGTGTCCGCCCTTCGCCGAGCGGATTGCTATGCTTCTCACTGTTTTTTGCCGCAGCATGAACCGCTAGCGGCGCTGCGCTTTAAACACCCTTCCCACGTTCCATTTATAGCCGGCATGGCGACAGAATGAACGTCATTACTTGGGGAAGTCCTCGACCAAGTTCACGCACAGCTGATTCGTGTCCACCTCGGCGGGATTTGAGTGCATCACTAATTTCAGCGCTTTCGCCGATTGTGACCTTGAAGTCCCTTAGAGGAACCGAGTTGCCTTCCACAAGCGCAGTCACGCTACGTCCAGGAAAACGCCACGCGCTACAATTTTTTCTCCCTAGTTATTACTTTGTAACAGAGCGCGCACCTCCGGGGTGCATCATGCCGGAAAGCAAAAGCTTTTTTTCCCGTGGTTTGTTGTTGCCTTCTAAAAAAACACCGCGGGAAAGATGTTTTTCATCCTGCAGAATCTGGAGAACTTCGCAGACGTGATGAAATTTTTTCGCTGGTTGCACGTCTTTTCGCAGTTCGCCAGCACTGACACTCGGCGAAGGGAATGAATGAATGAATGAATGAATGAATGAATGAATGAATGAATGAATGAATGAATGAATGAATGAATGAATGCTTTCGCCAACGAGCGAGTGAATATGCGAATAGCTAAACGCGTTTTTCCTACGAGTTTGTCATTCTCAGCTTCCTCATTGCGTGACTGTTCGTATAGGCGAGTTTCTCGGCAACAGTGCTCTGTATAAAAATAGCGCGAAGGTCGCTCACAGATAGCGAGAACAACCCCTGTCCATTTTTCTATAAACAGACATGCAACTCGCTCTGTTCCTGATATGATGAACTAGTGTACCAACGAACTCAAAGTGACAACTCTTTTCAATTTCTCCGGCCTGCCTGACCACTTGCGTAGCACTATCATTCCCCTCGTCCGGCTGTGTTGCACTCTATGTACACAGATGCTCTGACGATGCTTGCGGGAGCCGTGATGTCGGATCGGCTCGGGTCAGCAGCCTATGAGGCGACCGGCGGTAAACATGGCCACTTTCGCAAGGTTCGTGACAGGCAGGGGCTTCGATTTAGACAAGTTTCTGTGAGAGCTATCCCTTTACCGGACGCAAGAGAGGAAAGCAGCAAATCACGCATGTCGCAACATCGCGACATGCGCTCGGTTCTCTCTCATGTACTGCTCCCGCTGTAGGTATGGTTTAGTTTCCATCGGACACGCGCATCACTACCTTGCCTGCTATGAAATATTCGCAGTGCACCTGCATTTGTACTTTCCTTATATGTGTACAGCTACATTGTTGTGGCTGGGCCCAATACATCAATGCCAATTGCATGAGAAATTGTGCTTCTGTGCTGTGTATAGCCATGCACTAAAAGTAACTGCACAAAGCTAAAATCTACGAATATTAAACTTCTACGGTTAGGACATGTGCAAACTGCAGAAATAAAGAACTTTCGTACTGACAAGAGAACAAAAACACCGTACGCTATCGAAACAAGGGGATATTTTTAAAGTAATAGTAGACACATTGCGATAGTAACGCTTAGAAGAGTAATTACTTGATTAAACGAGGGGGGTAACCAGACGCAGCCGTGCGGCCAACGAAGATATAAAACTAAACATTGAGTTTGGGTGCACACTACTCATGTCAGGGAGGCGTACACTCCAGAAGGGTGACAAGAAATAATAGTTGAAAATAAATTTTAGAGGGAAAGGGGGGGGGGGGTGCAATGAAAACCCACCGACTTTCTTCTTCAGTCATCGGCATTTTATATGAATATATCCGCTTGAAGTGGGCCGGCAAGACTTTTCTTTGCCAATAAGCACCAGGCGCTGATTGCAGATGCTAATACTTCCTTTTATATCGGAACGTAAAACATTATGCGAACACTACTGCTACTTTTCTTACGTGGAAACAAGTCGTTGGTCGGAGAGCTCTGATCTGGCGTATTCCTTCTGCTGTTCTGATGCTCGCTCGCTCGCTCGCTCACTCACTCACTCACTCACTCACTCACTCACTCACTCACTCACTCACTCACTCACTCACTCAATCGGTCAATGAATGAATAAATTAATTAATCAATCAAAACTTAATTAGTTTCTTGGATGTACAGTCAGAGGAAGAGGTTCCATAGTTAGGTCCTAGTCACGTATCTTGCCCTCGGAGTTGCGACCATCTTTCTCATCGTAGACTGATACCTCTGTCACACGAGCATGCGAAAACTCTTTTACCTAAGTGGTCCTTTACCGATTTGAAAGACTTCCAATTGAAAAGAGTTGCGCAGTACACACACGGACGCTGGTGATCTCTTTCTAGTGTTTCTTTCCCGACACGCTATCGAAAGCTTGGCGCTAGATCCTGAAACAAAACCAGTCAGAATAAACCGATGTATCTCAAAACATAAATAAGAAGCGTATTGTATTACCCGTGTTTTAGTAAATTTAGCTGCATTATGTTCAGAAACGTTAAATTAAAGAAGATTTATTCAGATAGCTTCAAGAGCCTTCACCGAAGTATTGAAGTTTACAAGTTTCTCTAGCGACCTTGCAGAGGGTGCGGCCGTATCGCCATCGCCATGGAAGGGATCGTCTGTTAACGAGTGTGGTGTACATTTGCTTCGTTTTTTTATTAGATGATAATTTCTAGCGTCCACTGCGTTGGAGGCTACGCATTTCCAGCCTTAAAAGAGATCGGCAATCTCCGGTTTCGGAAAAGACCGCTTCTGGAAAGGCGATTAAACTCTGTCATGCGTCTGCGAATGTAACTCCTTTTGGGAAGGTGTCTTTTTGTTCAAGCGCCTTTAGAATGCCCGTGTGACAGCGGTGTAAGGCGCATTGTTCACAGGCTGCATACCATTTATCCTGGGAAAGAATAAACAGGGTCCATTTGTTCTTCGGTAAAGCGCACTTAACGGACGCGGCGAAGCCTAGTATATACGGGCGTCATCTTCAACAGATATCCATGAGAAAAAAAAAACAGAAAAATTCGCTGACACATCCCTTTTTTTTCCTCTTTCTTGGTCCTTCAGCATTGTTCTCTTGTTACACAGGGGGGCAGTTCTTATCTCTCACAACTTTCTCTTTTTCGATAACCCGGCAATTCTGAAAAAAAATCTTTTCTACTTATTGCTGTCCAGTAATGTATGGCTTATGTGCAGCATATGAACGGCATCCAACTGGACAGCTTGGGCGGGTTGGTTCCTAATGTCTCTTCGTTGCAGGCACTCACTGCTGCGCATGTAGAGGTTCCAGATGTGTTCGAGGCACGTGGACATTAGAAACGAACTGTGATTTGGAGAACGCTGTATTTCTTGACAGACATGAGGGCGCAAAAATGGCAACACGGACGAGTAAGGGAACAGGACGAGCGCTGAACTTTCAACAGGGCTTATTCAAGGAAGAGCGTTTATATAGCCCCTGCCCTTATCCATGCTCTTAATCGCAGTTAACAAACAGTAGCCTCTCACAGATGTGCATCAAGAAACAGCATTTCACTGTGGCGAAGAACAACTGACGTGTCACTGATGCAATAATCACCTCGCTTCTTGATATAGAAGGCTTCCACCAGCTCACGTTTTGTCTTGTCTCGGCTTTTCAAGAACACTTTGCATTCCTATAGTCAAGGCTTGCAGGCTATGTGCTTCTCTTTCGAGCAGGCTTGGCAGCGCCTGCTTGAACACACGAATTCATTAAACAAGAAAGGTGCCCATCTGCCCTACTACTGCCAAGCCTGCTCAAAAGAGAAGCGTATAGCCTGCAAGCCTTGACTATCGGAATGCAAAGTGCTCTTGAAAAGCCGAGACAAGACAAAACGTGAGCTCGTGGAAGCTTTCTATATCAAGAAGCGAGGTGATTATTGCATCAGTGACACGTCAGTTGTTCTTCGCCACAGTCAAGTGCTGTTTCTTGATGCACATCTGTGAGAGGCGATTGTTTGTCAACTGCGATTAAGAGCATGGATAAGGGCGGGGGCTATATAAATGCTCTTCCTTAAACAAATCCTGTTGAAAGTTCAGCGCTCGTCCGCGTTGTCATTTTTGCGTTCTCGTGTCTTTCACGAATACGCACCAACAAGCCCAGTTGCGAGTACCTCTTAGCTGTATTTCTTCTTTAGTTTCGTTTGAAGTCATTGCTGAATCGTATGTCTTATGATTGCGTGGTTGAGGCTCTGAGCTCGCTATAGTGAATTCCCCTAAATAACTTTGGTACGCATCGAAAATAGTATTTCGTAGCACCAAGATGGAGGTTGGCTTCCGAACAGAGCAACGCTTCGGCTACATTATGAAATGCCACGTTAAGAACCACCTATCGGTGTCCTTGAGAACAAAAACCCGTCACCCAAGTGCTCGGAAGTTGAAAGGCTTGGCGCTTTTGCATGCCGCGAAGAAGCATCAGGTCGAAGCGCGAGCACCGGCGCATCAGGCAGCACCCAGTTTGAACACCAGGGTTGTTTACCGCTCCTTAGCTATCGTCGCGCTTTCGTCCACGGTCGGGCATGCACAGCTGGTGCACGGGCTTAGACTGCGGTCAGCGCAACGGGCGATGGCAAGATAAACAATTGCCGTCCTTGTTCGCCGGGCAGCGATTTCGAGGGGACGCACAGCCGGGTTTGTTTCCCATCGAGCTAACGTAAGCAGCCTCTTGGGCAGCGTGGAGGGTCACTTATAACCTTTCCCAGCCTACGGCACGTGCACAGTCTGCTGCCTGCGCGATCACGCGGTGCAAATAAAGCCTTAGCGCCCATACCACACGAGACCCTTGTTTATGCATTGCCCCCAAGACTCCTGGTTCCCGTCTGTTTACTCCCTGCCGCGGCTATGAGCAGCGCAGTTCGGCGAGAAACTGCGATCCGCGCCTCGACGAGTCCCCTTCGGGTGCCACCTCCGGCAAGCGCTGTCCGCTAGGTTAACGTAAACAAACAGGCACCAAGGCGCCCTTTATGTCAGAGCTCGGCTATATGGATTCCTGGCCGCGGCCCTGTCATGTGATGAGCCTACAGGGTCGATGTGGGAACCTGGGAAGCACGGCTTATTTATGTAATTAAAACTTATGAAAACAAATCTGACTCATACATGTTGTGCTTCACGGCGGAAGGTTTGTCGGCTAACCCTATTGCATAAGAGGTATATTATTATTCCACCTTAAACGATGATTTCTTCCATGCACTCTATTACATATCGCGTCGCGTTTATAATCCCCACAAAGTTGGCATCCCTTCATGCAAAACTGTTTCTTACGCTCATTCGTTCTCTTTGCTTCTCAAGAATGGAACGAGACTCCCAGTGAAAGTGTGTCTATTGCTGATACAAATAATTTTCGCAGTTTTGACCTGCATTGTATCAGTACCGACAGTTTTGTATGCACTAATGATTTTATTACAGGGTTAATTGGATAGATAGGGGAGAGGCCTTTGCCCTGCAGTGGGCGTAGTCAGGAGGGTGATGATGATGAATGATTTTATTGTCCGTTACTTAGCTAGCTAACACTGTATGCGTAGGAGCAATCAGTTATATACCAGCTTTTCTTCAAATTGTTTGCTTTAACTTTCCTTCCTGGGGGTCCTGAGGGTAAAGGTAAGCGAATAAATAGATAAATAAATAAACAAAAAACAAATAGATACCACAGGCTAGTGGTATCTCGCTCTCCTTCAAAATGTACACTGCCTAAACACCTACATAAACTTCATTTTCCCCACGGCTTCGCGACCTCTGCTTCTTGGAGCAGAACACCGATCCATCATAAATGCGACCACTCGTGCGCTAGTCCCAACAGCGCAAAGCAGAGGCAGAAAGAGAGCAGCTGGAAGAGATAACAGCAGCGAATTGACTATATATATATATATATATATATATATCAAAAGTGATTTCTGCCAGCTGATTTGGTCAATATAATATAAAATCACCAAAAATTGAAGAAACAAGATTTAATTCACGACGTTTCGGCTTGAGCACACTCGTAATAGGCTGGTCCTCCAGCCGAAACGTCGTGAATTAGATCCTCTTATGTTTCTTCAATTTTTGGTGCTTATATATATATATATATATATATATATATATATATATATATATATATATATATATATATATATATATATATATATATATATATATATATAAAATCACCAAAAATTGAAGAAACATAACAGGATTTAATTCACGACGTTTCGGCTTGAGCACACTCGTAAAAGGCTGGTCCTCCAGCCGAAACGTCGTGAATTAAATCCTGTTATGTTTCTTCAATTTTTGGTGATTATATATATATATATATATATATATATATATATATATATATATATATATATATATATATATATATATATATATATATATATATATATATATATATATATCAGCAATTAAGAGGGATGAACGGAATTCCGGCAGGATTCGTTAATCAGCCGGGTGAAGAGCATGCAGACACACCGAGGGAAGTAAAATGTACAGGTGTATAGTTACTGTCGGCAGGGAATCACACGGGGTGATGAGGTTAGGGAGTTGGTGCAGTTTACATGAGTAGCTGCAGAGAACACGGGAAGATGACTTTGCACGGCAGTGGACTTATTCGGCTCATGCTGATGAACGACCCCTGAGTATAATCACTGCAGGAAGCTGTTCTTCGCTCAGAGGACAGGCAGTAACTACACACGCGTGGCTTCACTTCGGAGCGGCTCGCTTGCACCGCCGAATCGGGGCGTCGTCGTCTCGGGGAGGGTCAGCAGGTCGCCCTTGCCGGCAGGCTATCACCGTCCGCAGGGAGACGCGCAGGCCAGGGCGCCGCCGCTGCCGGTTTGCCGCGTGTCTGCAGCGCGTGTCTGCAGGCCGGGTGCCGGCCGGCTCCGCTCGAACTGGCTCTCCCAGGACTGGCGCCAAAACCAGGCCGGCGGCGGTTAATAATTCCCGGCGAAGCAGAGGGCCTTCTAGGCCTGTCTCGTGTCGGCGAGTCGCTATATATGTATTACATAGGTGTAGCGCTGCACAGCCAGTCCATGCACAACCATGCAGTCCAGTCCATGCACGGCGCATACATCTGGTCGGACTGCGGTCTGCCATTTATTCGTGCATGCGTTTGCGTAACAGACGCACTGTACGCAGCTGTTCTATCGCACCTTGATTTGTAGTTCAAACGTTTTCGGCATTCGCTCGGCTCTTTTTCAAACGTGCTGTCGTGTTAAGCGCTTGCATTTTGATCCTGATGAAGATGAATTTTTATGGCGCAAGGGCAGCTTTGGCCAAAGACCTCCATGGCACAAGGTAGTTTTCATTTCACAAGATGGGGTCAAAGATCCATTTGCTTTTTTTGACAAGTACGTGACCCCACTCTACGATCTTAATGCAAATGCCCTGAGGGTTAAATAAATGAAATGAAGCTGCCGCTGCCAACGCGAATTGGTGAATCTTTATTGTCCAGGTGGCTTGCTGAGGTCACCTATCTAATAAAAGCTGCGACAGGTACACGTGTAGTCTCAGCCAGGTACTGCCCCCTGAAGACATTTTGAATAGTCGCTGCTGCGTCAGCATCACACGAGCGGCGTCGGCTACAGACGTTGGTTTCGTCATCCGGACACTCTTAAGTGGTGTGTACAAGGGTTACGTGGTGACATACCTTACTGTTGATTAAAGTCATCATTCTGTTGCTTATTTGGATTTGTCGCTGTGGTCTCGGTTCCCGATAAGAGCTTGGATAGAATTCCAGCTAGGTCTCACTCACACTACTCACTCACTCATACTCACTCGCTCACACTCACTCACACTCACTCACTCGCTCACTCTCACTCACTCACTCACTCACACCCACTCACTCACTGTCACTCACTCACACTCACTCACTCACACTCACTCGCTCACTCACACTCACTGTCACTCACTCACACCCACTCACTCACACTCACTCACTCACACTCACTCGCTCACTCACACTCACTCACTCACTCACTCACACTCACTCACTCGCACTCACTCACTCACACCCACTGACTCACTAAAATATCGATTTATTGATTGAAGAACTTAATGACCATTCATTCATTCGCACGCTGATTTACTGGGTGGCTTACTCGCTCACTCTCCGTTCACTTTCTCTACCCTTTGCTTCGTACCACGGAAACAATGAAAGGAGGCCAAGGAAAAAGCCTCGCACATGCAGCGGCAACTGTAGAAGTCCCTGACCCACGCGAGCCGACTTTCTGTAGTGAGCAAATCAGCTCACTAGCTGTGGCTCAAAGCTGTGGCCGGTGTACACTGCGCAGCAATGCATGCGAATTGTCTAATCACGCTATCTGCACGCGCGCAACTCTCCACAGAACTGTACAACAGCGTGCCTGTACACTGACGCACATCGAAACCGTAACATATTGCATGCGTTCTCCTTGCTGCGTGCTGTACGAGCAAATGCACTACTAGGAAGGAACGTTCACAATGAGCGCACCGAGTCTGCAGCAGCATATGCTAACAGTGACGGATACAGGCGTACAGCTCAATGTACGGGGATTCAGCGAGGGCAAGCAGGGCACATAGCAACCTGTTTGATTTTGTAATTCTCGAAGCTTGCTCGACGAGCACGGGCTGCTGTACGCAGTCCAAGGACTCTCGTAGAGAAGCTTGAGTTACATCTCAAGCGCGCTCTACGGGGTGTGCAATTTCAGCGCACAAGTTACATTTCTCAATGCCTTGAACTGCAGCGGGAAACTGCCACCACTTTCTGAGGCTTAACGCTACCTGTTTTCGTTCAGCTTTATCTTTTGTGGCCTTCCTTAGCTATATCTTCTCTGGGAGTGTGTCGTCGTATGTCAACATCAACTGGGCAATTTCGGGTAAGAGCATGCAGTGGATGCTGGTCGACGTCTTGGATTTACTAAATATGTTTGTATATCATTTCACAAAATCTAGAAAGAAGGGATCTACAATTAATATAATACAGAAAAAATATTTCCATGCACAAAGAATTCTCGATTACGAAGGGGTTGGTTTGTCATATATAGCTGCGCTGGCTGTTTTTTTGTAACTTTGGTTGCGATATAGCTGCGCTGTTTGGCTCATATGTTTGCCTCATCAATGCATGGTTTTGCAGTTCCGGAACAATGATGTGCGGATGCAGTTTCAACGTTACGAGTCGACGGACGCGAATATAGACAAGAAGGCGCTGAAGGAGACAAACAAGGTGCAGCGTCTTGCCTCTTTCTGTTCGTCAGTTGCATTCGCGCTGTTGAAGACGCTCGTCTATGCCAACAAATCAACTAAAGCCCACACCACAACCCGCATAGGCACAGAGCGAGTTGAACCTCGTTATAACTAAGCTGAAGGGGCCCGGCGATTACTTCGTTATAGCCCGCGTTGACCGAGCTTCCAAGAGGACTCGTCATTCCTTCGTTATATTCAATATTTCGTTGTAAACAGTTTCGTTATAACGAGGTTCCACTGTATTTGCGCTCTTTCCGCTGCTTTCGACGCCCGTCCTCGTTCAACTACCTCCTCTCTCGATCTGCTTGCATGCACTGTGTATAAAGCAAGGCTAACACAACCAACCGACGCTGCCTGAAGGCGACCTTGCCCGACACACGGCCCATGCACGCATGCAGAAGCGGCCGGTTGGCCTCTGTTGTTTCACGGACCTCTGTTGTTTCACGGACTCGGAGAGAAAAAGAATGGGGGGGGGGTCTTCTCCCTCGCCACGTCCGCTCAATATTTCATTTTCCCTTCCGCTGGCGCTGTTCTTGCCTGAAATTTTCTTTTTTTCGTCCCCAGCTCCGTGGTCGGCGTTTTCGGCGGCGGCTGCGAGAGCTATAGTGCGCTTGACGGCTCAAGGGGAACCTTGTGTAATCGGCGCTGCGATCGCCGCACTGCCGGAACATTGCGCGTCTGTTATACGCGTCGCCCTTCGCGGGTTCGTTCAGTCCTGGACGCGTCATTGCTTTCTCTATCTCCCGTTTCTTGTATTTCTATTGCTTTGTTGCTTGGCCTCTTGCGTTTTCTGGCCTTTAAATCATGGCTGCACTTTTTTTTTACCGCGGTCCACCTCTTCCTTATTAGCGCATGCACAAATGCATGCATAAATATACAGCCGCTATGATCTTACGCACTCGTACTGACGTGTGTATTAATTCGAACTCGCGCGCATTGTGAACATGCGCGCGCAGGTGCGAGCGATATGAAAGGGAACGCTCGTACGCGTGTTCCATTATGGGCGGACGGACAGAAAAACTATTGAAGCCAGTCAGTTTGGGCCTCCCTGGGTTCCTGGACCACCGCGTGTGTCCCACTATACGCCGAAACGTCCACGTACCTTTTGTTCATGGCGTTGGAAGCCCGAGTCACCGGAGCAAGCTGCGATGTCGGGCGCGGAGATGAGAGCAGGACCTCCCACTTAAGATGGTGGAGACGAGAGCAGGACCTCCCACTTAAGATGGCGGTGACGAGAGCAGGACCTCCCACTTAAGATGGCGGAGAGGAGAGCAGGACCTCCCACTTAAGATGGTGGAGACGAGAGCAGGACCGCCCACTTAGGATGGTGGAGACGAGAGCAGGACCTCCCACTTAAGATGGTGGAGACGAGAGCAGGACCTCCCACTTAAGATGGTGGAGACGAGAGCAGGACCGCCCACTTAGGATGGCGGAGACGAGAGCAGGACCTCCCACTTAAGATGGTGGAGACGAGAGCAGGACCTCCCACTTAAGATGGTGGAGACGAGAGCAGGACCGCCCACTTAGGATGGTGGAGACGAGAGCAGGACCTCCCACTTAAGATGGTGGAGACGAGAGCAGGATCGCCCACTTAGGATGGTGGAGACGAGAGCAGGACCTCCCACTTAAGATGGCGGAGACGAGAGCAGGACCTGCTACTTAAGATGGCGGAGACGAGAGCAGGACCTCCCACTTAAGATGGTGGAGACGAGAGCAGGACCTCCCACTTAGGATAGTGGAGACGAGAGCAGGACCTCCTACTTAAGATGGCGGAGACGAGAGCAGGACCTCCCACTTAAGATGGCGGAGACGAGAGCAGGACCTGCTACTTAAGATGGCGGAGACGAGAGCAGGACCTCCCACTTAAGATGGTGGAGACGAGAGCAGGACCTCCCACTTAGGATAGTGGAGACGAGAGCAGGACCTCCTACTTAAGATGGCGGAGACGAGAGCAGGACCTCCCACTTAAGATGGCGGAGACGAGAGCAGGACCTGCTACTTAAGATGGCGGAGACGAGAGCAGGACCCCCCACTTAAGATGGTGGAGACGAGAGCAGGACCTCCCACTTAAGATGGCGGTGACGAGAGCAGGACCTCCCACTTAGGATGATGGAGACGAGAGCAGGACCCCCCACTTAAGATGGTGGAGACGAGAGCAGGACCTCCCACTTAAGATGGCGGTGACGAGAGCAGGACCTCCCACTTAGGATGATGGAGACGAGAGCAGGACCCCCCACTTAAGATGGTGGAGACGAGAGCAGGACCTCCCACTTAAGATGGCGGTGACGAGAGCAGGACCTCCCACTTAGGATGATGGAGACGAGAGCAGGACCCCCCACTTAAGATGGTGGAGACGAGAGCAGGACCTCCCACTTAAGATGGCGGTGACGAGAGCAGGACCTCCCACTTAGGATGATGGAGACGAGAGCAGGACCCCCCACTTAAGATGGTGGAGACGAGAGCAGGACCTCCCACTTAAGATGGCGGTGACGAGAGCAGGACCTCCCACTTAAGATGGTGGAGACGAGAGCAGGACCTCCCACTTAAGATGGCGGAGACGAGAGCAGGACCTCCCACTTAAGATGGTGGAGACGAGAGCAGGACCTCCCACTTAGGATGATGGAGACGAGAGCAGGACCCCCCACTTAAGATGGTGGAGACGAGAGCAGGACCTCCCACTTAAGATGGCGGTGACGAGAGCAGGACCTCCCACTTAAGATGGTGGAGACGAGAGCAGGACCTCCCACTTAAGATGGCGGAGACGAGAGCAGGACCTCCCACTTAGGATGGTGGAGACGAGAGCAGGACCTCCCACTTAGGATGATGGAGACGAGAGCAGGACCCCCCACTTAAGATGGTGGAGACGAGAGCAGGACCTCCCACTTAAGATGGCGGTGACGAGAGCAGGACCTCCCACTTAAGATGGTGGAGACGAGAGCAGGACCTCCCACTTAAGATGGCGGAGACGAGAGCAGGACCTCCCACTTAAGATGGCGGAGACGAGAGCAGGACCTCCCACTTAAGATGGCGGAGACGAGAGCAGGACCTCCCACTTAAGATGGCGGACTGTCCCTTTGGTGAAGGATCAGCAGAGCAACCGAAAAGGATGTGAGAAATTGTCTCTAATTTTAAGATCAGAAACGATTTCGGACCGCAGTGGTGGCGTAGTCGTTTGAGCATCCGCCTCTTATGCGGAAGGTACGGGGTTCGATCCCCAGTGCCGCCGGGTACCCACCGGTAATACAATGGATACAAGCTCTCGCCTGCCTGATGCTCGGCTTCTTTAGGGTGAAATGCTTAGGAAATGGGTCTTTGACCCTACCTTGAGTGTAAGAAAAAAAACCTTGTGCCATGGCGCTCTTTGGCAGTATATGCCCTTGCGCCATAAAAACTCATCATCAGAAACGATTTCGAGAATTGTTATTCGGATGTAAAAAGAGCAGTGCTCACCGACCAAGCTCTCTGGTGTTAACTGCCTCCTAGCTTAGTAGGCAGTGCGTGCGGGGCGTCCGTCCAGATTTTAGAACAGCCATAAGCGAGCCACGGGCCTGTATCGGTCCGCGCTGTCTCGTTGACTCTGATATTACGTTGACCTTTCCATTGGGCGAGAAAGATGTCCAAGTCACTAACATGCGCTCATGAGTTATAATACGCGCGGGTATACATACTGTGTCTCTGCGGGTGGCTTTTACGTGTGTTAAATTGTATTTAATTGCCATATTTGGCTGGATTTCTCCAAAACACTCACCCCTGCCTGATTCTTGCCAGAAAAATTATTGACTACAATGGGTCGGTATCCTGTGTGAGGGGCGATTTCAGCTTTATGGTTAAAGAGTCAGAGGCTCTCATGTCTATGTCAGCATTAATTGTACCCCTTACATGTTTCAATGCGGAGACATTGCTTTGAAACTTATACACCCCAGCAGGAAGCGTTTTGTACAGACTGTGTATAATTTTTTCGTGAAATAATTCATTAATCAGTTTAATTGTTTATATTCAGTAACGTTATAGGCGACAATACGTGCCAGGAAAAGGACCAATTGCAAAGAAGCTGCTGTATGTATGCATGAACGACCCCTCCGATATCTTGGTAGCAGTAACTTCTCAACGTCCAGGTAGTGAGACATGGAGGAATTACGGGTATCCAAGTAGTTTTTACGATGTAAGAAACTACTGCAGTTATCAGTATGAATGCAAGACCCAAGAGCTGTAAAACTGAACGCATTATCGCATCTGCAGGGCCCTTGAACGTTCGTATACTGTCGATTTCAGCGCGCCTCAACGACACGTGGAATTCGCCTACGTATATATAGGTGCTGCGCGGAACTACACTGAAAAACGCGCGGAAATTTTCCATCGGCCCTCCTGGCCGTCCCTCGCTCTCTCTCTCTCTCTCCTCCTCCTCCTCTCTGTTGATGCCCTCGCCTTTTCCTGTGGCGGCATAAAAGAGAAACACGAAGCCAAAAGCAAAAAAAAAATGTAAAAAGACAAATAAGCGCATAACAGCAGCGGCGGCTCCCAGTGCAGAGTTGCAGCGGCGTGGCGACGGAGGACGAACGCATCAGATGGAGTCGGGTGTCGCTGTCTGGCCAAGAACGGCGCGGCGGCTGAGGCGCGGAAAGAAACGGGAATAATAAAAAAATACAAAAAAAACGCGTCCGCAGTGTTGTTGCTAAGCGGCCCGTTTTCTTTCTTTTCTGCTGTACGGCGCAATGCTCTCGCAAAAACTGGGTTCCATCACTGAGAGTGTCCTCTCTCTCTCTCTCCCTCTCTCTCTGTGCATGCACCGTGATGTGCAGTGTAACCGCGACACGCCGCCAGACATGTGGCATGCGCGTGTATTGCTGTGCGGTGCCCCGCTGCGAGCAGTGCAGGAGCAGCAGGAAGCAGTCTGAAATGAGAATCGCGGGCCCGCAGCCTCGCGCTGTTAACTCTGCTTCGTCGCACACTGGTTTTTGCTGTTATTGAACGAGTATTTTCGCGCGCCGGTTGCACGGCCTCGTTAACTATACTTTGCCTAGAACGGTGCAGGGTTGTGGAAGTTGTAGCGCCGGCGTCGCGCACTGAGGGTACCAGTTCGCGAAGAGGACCGCAAATTTGTTAGAATCAGGCGGGGTTCGAATTAATGGGGGTGTTTTTTAAATACGCTTGGCGTCGATGATACCAAAGAAGCATCAGTTCTAAATTCGAATAAACCGGATGCTCGGATTAAGCGAGTTCGAATTGACGAGTTACTATGTATCCAAGAGGGGAATCAGCCGGACCAGTTGGTGCATGACAAGAAAAACTCCAAGCGCTAAGGACGGGACAAAGTGAAAGGAGAAACACACGCCGGCGTGTGTGTCTCCTTTCACTTTGTCCCGTCCTTAGCGCTTGGAATTTTTCTTGTCTTTGCTATGTATATAAAAAACGAGTGCATATGGTAGGCTGGCGCGCAGCTACTATCGTATCTCCGGCCATTGCGATTGAGTAGAGGGCTTTTTTGCACCAGCCAATCACGAGCCGCACTTACAGGTGCACTGCTTCGCGAATTGGCTGTCCTCACTCCGTATACTGTTATATGATCTTTTTTTTTTCCATACGGGTTGTTTCGCCTCTCGCTCGCCAGAGCCTGTGACGTCAGGTCTGATGCTGCGGCGAGGTAATTTGGTGTCAAAGCCTGGGCTCATTAGTTGCAAAAGACGCAGGAAATGAGTTTTGAGAACAATTGGTTGACTATTTAGAGAATTATTTTTATTTAATCACCAAAGCCACACTGTGCGCTACCTGAGGCACGCCGTACAGTGACGTGCCCCGGATTATTTTTGACCATCACGAAAAAACGGAGGGGGGGGGGGGGGGGGCTCTTTATACCTCGCACCGGAATCTTGATACACGGGGCCGTTTTCGGAATACTCAGCGGCTTAATGTAAGAGAGTCTCCGTGGCGGATGTCTGCAGGGAAGGGAATCGTACGTCTTGAAGTGCACCGCGCTGCACTCTACTATAGTGCGACAGAGATTGCACTGCATGCAGGTGGGGAGGAAAGTCTGCGCCGGTCTTGCACGTGCACAGCAGCAGCAGCACGGGCCGCAGGAAAGACATTTATTGATGGCGGTGTTTGCAGGGTCCGAGGCGTGTCGTTTTTTCTTTTCCTTCTCTTTCTTTGCTCGGCAGCTGACGGACAGGGTTGTCACCGAGAGACAATGGGGTTCGTTGCAGGGAGATGACGCCAAGTGCACAGGAGGACGTTTCGTCACGGATAATTATCGACCACGGCGGTCGTCCTCCTACGGCAGTGGCCGAAGATTACGCTCCGCACACGTGAGCCAGCAGCTGGGGCACCTGCCGCGAGAAAGGCTATGTCTCTGGCAGAAACCCATAAATAAGATCATATGTGCCGGCACTCCGGATCGTAGGGTGCGGGATCTCAACTCTGTGCTAGCACAGAGTGCACTCGTAAGCACGCATAATTCTACGCGTAATACCCCCGAGTCTATACAGGGATGGAAATATAGTCGGCGTGCATTCATGTTTGATTGAGTACGTATTGTGGACGAAATTCAAACAAAAGAACAGAGGTGGCAGCGAGAGCGACGCTGCGACTAGCAACTGCTTCGTAAAAACGTCCAAGCATATGACTTTTTCACGTCATGTGTCCATATGCGTCTGTAACTAAAACAAAATAACACACCATAAAAGGTAGAACAACGGTGGTGTTGTTTGAGAGGGGGCCCAACATTTTAGCTCTCTGCCTTTCAAGAACTGGTATTTCTTGACTGGCGTATGCCGCTGACCGGCGGAATAATGCAATTTTTTTTCCTCCATGATAAGCTTCTGTCATTTTGTGTACTAATTACTTAGAAAACAAAAAGAGCAGTGCACCTTTTGAACAGTTCGTGAGTGCACCGCCTATACGCACTGCTCTGCAACGATACTTTCTGCTCGTTTAAATCATGTAGTAGTTAGCTATAGGCGTACATTTACTCAGGACAGTCTTATCACTAGTTATCAGATATCATACACTGAACGGAATGCCTGTCAGCTGAAAAACCGCGCATGTGCAAGTTACAACTGCCAGCACTGCATGATAAAGGCTGCAGCAGCAGCAGTTCACTGTAACGGAAAGGAACAGCGCGGAGACAGCACGGTGAAGATGCATACGACACAGGCGGTTTCGCCCGTAGCAGTACTCTCGTATATTGTAATTCGGTGTTTAAGCGGCAGTGTGCACCTGAAAAGTCTGTCTTGTTCTTAGCGTGCTCAAGCTGCTTTGTTTTTCCACGAGCCCTAAAAAGACAACACGCTTATGTGCTAAAAGCACCGAGGTTGGGGTGCTTTCGGGATCCCATGTTTACGCCAAGCAATTTTTTCGTTGCTTGTGGGTACGAGAGGGGTCTGCGACGCGCAGAGCTGGGAAGAAAGCGGCTGAGGGAAGGAAATAAGCACCTCGTTCTTCCAGCCCCTTCACGCCGGAATCCGCGCCTCAGCAACAGTGCAAGGAAGAAAAAAAAAAAACGTGCAAAGTGTTTACGCCGTGTTGCTCAGCGCGCTGAACTCAGCGAAAGCTTTTGCTCGGCTGCTGCTCGGCTGCCGACTGACGTAACGATGGTCGCCATTTTCTGGTGCATGGAGCTCAGCGAAAGGCCGCGCGCGCGTGTCTGATCTGCTTATTACCACCTGCTCTGACTTGCCACAGCAGGTGGTGATACCACAGAATGGCTCCCGTGACATCATGTGAACAGGCAGCTTTAGTATACCGTGTTCCGTGGAGGAAGGAAAGAACTTAGGAGAGACGGTCACGTCACATTTTTTAAAGCCGGCTCCCCCTCCGCCACCCCCCCCCCCCCCCTCCGCCCTACTTGGCCGCCGTCTCAGCGCACTTGCGCATGCGCAGCAGGCATTGCAGCAGACGACGCCACTGCGCCCAGAGTTACTATTGGCTATAGTCCTTGCGAAAGCGCGTGACTTCGGCACACTTTCTCGCGTGCATGTATTTTGCTCAATGTCCGCCGACTGACGTCACGGTGGTCGCCATTTTCTGGTGCATGGAGCTCAGCGAAAGGCCGCGCGCGTGTCTGATCTGCTTATCACCACCTGCTCTGGCTTGCCACAGCAGGTGGTGATACCACAGAATGGCTCCGGTGATATCATGTGAACAGGCAGCTTTAGTATACCGCGTACCATGGAGGAAGGAAAGAACTTAGGAGAGACGGTTACGTCACATTTTTTAAAGCCGGCTCCCCCCCCCCCCCCCCCCTCCACCCTACTTGGCCGCCGTCTCAGCGCACTTGCGCATGCGCAGCAGGCATCGCAGCAGACGACGCCGCTGCGCCCAGAGTTACTATTGGCTATAGTCCTTGCGAAAGCGCGTGACTTCCGGCACACTTTCTGGCGTGCAGCTCGGATAGCGAGGGCCTCTCCTGAGTTTTCCTTCCTCCCTGCCGTGTACCGTGCTGCCATTGCCCTTACCGGAGTACCGGGAGCCCGGCCACTACCAGTGCGCACGCGCTGATTGATCCCGATGCGGCATGCACGCAGGCAGCTGCCGAGTACCTGCCGCCATCTGGCGCTCTCATGTCGACCTGCGCATGCGCACGGACGGCGCACGGGCTGTCGGTACTCCAGTAACGGTAACAGGGTATGCTAAAGGCGTCTAATACCTCCTGTAGTGAGTACAGGGTCTATTACACTTGTCTCGAGAGGTGCCGCCCGGGGGAAACAGAACGAAATTCATTGACTTTCACTGATATGATTCTTGCGCCGTAGAGCATCCGTAGAGACACGTGAACTGCACAGGCGTCAGTGCCTATCGCTATCAAAGCAGCTGGGAAAAGATTTCACCTCATTGCTCCGCAGCGCACCGCCCGAGAGCTGTGCACTAGTGTGATTCACTCTGTACGTGCAAATTATTAATAATAATAATAATAATAATAATAATAATAATAATAATAATAATAATAATAATAATAATTGGTTTTTGAGGGAAAGGAAATGGCGCAGTATCTGTCTCATATATCGTTGGAGACCTGAACCGCGCAGTAAGGGAAGGGATAAGAGAGGGAGTGAAAGAAGAAAGGAAGAAAGGGGTGCCGTAGTGGAGGGCTCCGGAATAATTTCGACCACCTGGGGATATTTAACGTGCAGTGACATCGCACAGCACACGGGCGCCTTGGCGTTTTTCCTCCATAAAAACGCAGCCGCCGCGGTCGGATTCGAACCCGGGAACTCCGGATCAGTAGTCGAGCGCCCTAACCACTGAGCCACCGCGGCGGGTGGTGAAAATTGCGCAAATATGCCTTTCGGCATAGTGCAACTTGGTTGGCCACCCAGATCGCAGCGGGCGCATTGACGCTGGTCGTGGCCGCATCACAGGTCACGTGACCTCGAATCCGTGACTGCCGCATGACCGATCACGTGACCAAGAACTCTCTATTGTGAAGCCCGACTCTGGGAAAGCTCCCTATGACAGCTTTCGCTGTAAAAAGTGAAGCTGTGAAATGCTGCTCTGTCTCCTTTCCTTCATGTTGTTTTGGAGGGTGTCCTATTTTGCTGATGTTGTCGGAGCAGAAGAGAATGGGCTGTTGTGGGAAAGAAATCGGAGGAAGCTAAGAGAAAATAAAAGACATTTTGATGCATGACTGATGAGAATACGACGCCCCTGAACGTAAAGACATATTTTTGAGTGCAGCATACAAAAAAAGAAAAGGAGGAGTGAGGGAACTGCAAACCGTGCACTATCTTGGCTGGCCTTCCACCGCGCCTGAGTTAACTGGTTTAATTTATGCGCGTTCTAGAAGGCAGCGTTCGGATTGGGTTTGTTGGTGAATCATGGTATAGGGGGCGCACAGCGCGCCCATAATAGTGGAGGGTGCCTCGATGTAGCGCGTCGCATAGGCACCCTAGCGCGCCATAGCGTAGACACCCTAGCGTAGTGTAACAAGGCGCGGATCGGGACATAGGCCAATAGGATCTTGTCTGCGCACCTGTCTAGCAGGACAAGCCGTGCTTGTATCGTTTCTTTTCAACAGAACACTCGAATTCGTTTCCCGCTGAGCCAACATCAAGACCCGCTTGTGCGGCAGGGTCACTTCAACTTACGTTGCGTAGACTAGTGGCTTCCTGCGCGATCGCCGCACACTAGAGCTTTGTTTATGCAGCACCTTCTGACTGCTCAGTTCTCAGTTCGCGCCACGGTCTGCAGACGGAGAATCCGGGCTCACCTTCCCAGAGATTCGAGCAAGGAATGTTATCGGCGTCTTCGCCTGTTCCCATGTGTTCAGATGGCCCCTACGAAGAGCCCTGCTGGCGCGGTTTTTGTGATTCGTGAACAAACACGCGCCGGGCTTAGATGGCCTTTGATACCGAGCGGGCTTCGTGACCGCTCACTTGAGGCTGCGCCATGTGACGATCGGACCTGTATGGACAATGTTGAGACTAGGGGGACATTTTGTCTATACAGGCTACAAACGACCTGTATTATATCTCGATCTCTCTCGTCCTGAATTCGCAGCATTGAACTTTGTGCATAAAACCCTTCATTTTTCCATAACTGCTCATCTCCGCTTCTTCATGCGCGACACCAAGTGAGAGACACCGATTATGACGCTTTCCCAGTCTTAACAACCCTTAATTGCCGAGTTCCCTCTGACAGCCAGAGTTATGATTGTTATTGCGGAAAAGTAGATTGACTTGAGCTTTCCTATACTAGTAAACGCAAGTGAAAACCAAACGCCCATACTAAACGAACAAACGTGTGGCGTGGTGACCTCGCCTGTATCGAAGCCGTAGGCGCACAGTAACGCGTTATAATGAAACAACTGAGTGACAAAAATATGCCAGCAATGACAGATCGGTCGTCACACTGGCGTTCACGTGTGCCTTTTACACTGACGCTGCTCGCGTCAATATGGAACACCAATTAACGCATAGAAATGCTGCGTAAATTGCGCGCGTTTTGTATCTTCCAGCTTCCCGCGTGGAAGCGGTGCGTACCGCGGTCTTGCAGGTATCCGTTCGGTCGTTGTCCATCTCAAGTTGTTCCAGAGTGCACGTACTCTCCTATTTGTTACAACACTCGCACTCCAGTCTTGTCGCAGAAGCACCGGTACTATACACACCAGGCTGCTTGACCTGGATTCGCGCCAGCGTGTGCCATCTAGCGAAAGTGTACATAACTAGAAGATATCGTATGCACCTCCTCGGCTCTCTCGACGTCTGAATGGGCAGCAACATCACCGCAGTCTCGGAGTAATCGTGTTTCCGAGGGCCTTTTCTTTTTTTGTTTTTTCCTTTTTCGCTACGCGACGTAAGCGCACGTTAAGGAGCCCCGGTTGGTCGAAGTTAACCCCGGAACCTCGTCCTCTACGGCGTTCCTCGCGGCACACGTCCTGCGAGGGCACGTTAAGCGCAACATACCATGCACGATACTATTTTGTTTGTTTACGAGGCCACAACATGACATTCGTTCACACAGAGGACGCGGTTCAAGAGGACGGCGCAAATGAGAACGCTAATCGGCGATGTTTACCCTCGACGATAACGTCCTCACAGGGAGTACCCATTCTCTGTTTCTTTTTTTCTTATTTTCATTTCTATGACAATTTCCCGCTTTCTCCTCTCTTTCTTACAGGGGATTTGTCGTCTCGTTCTCTCCGGCGTGATGATAACAAGGGTCCCGACTCAAATAGAGAAAGATGTGTAGCGTCACAGTAGGCGAAAAAGAAAATAAAAAGCGACGAGTGCTTGATAAGCGCAGCCGTGATATCTCTCACCCGGAGATATACAGCCGTCGCGTGGCGTTGCAGCCTGTATGGACGCTGTCATGTGTTCGCCGACCCGCCTCGCTCACTGCGCGGTGCAAAGCGGCACGTCGAGGGTGGCCAGGATCCGTCCCACACGCGCCCGCACGTGACCGAGTCCTCCCTTATCTCGGGGGCCCTTTTTGAGGCCAGCAGTGCACGCGCTGCAGTAATCGTGCGCATATTTTACGTCGAACGCTAAAGTGCTCGGAGTGTATGGCGGGATGAAATTACAGGTGTGTAGCCGCGTGAAACTGCATAAAGCTGGAACCGCGTGGGGCTGGCTGGTGTCGGCCAGTTGGGACTAATCTTGAACGAAAAGAAGTGCAGAGGCATGGTGAGGTCGCGCGCTCGATAATATCGGTACGGTAATCCACTTTTAGCAGCTTTGCAGAGGTCTGTTGGCAGGCGTTGGCGCCGCCTCGCCTCTTACCGTTAAGTCAGGCAGATTAGATATATGGGTGCCTCAGCCGTGCGATGGAATTACATCCAAATATGTTACATTGAAATGAAAGTTTCGAATGCGTTCTTTACCTGGAGCAGAGACGCATGTAAGTACGCATGTGCCAGAGGTACCTATACATCCGCTGTCAGAAGTTATGGAACGCATCGTTAGAGAAAGAGCTTGATTTCGCCGCCATCTTTACACGTGTGCGAATTTCACTGTACCGTTAGATCTCAAGCATGCAGCGCACCCTGGATGCAACGAAATTAAATTTCTTGTCAAGCCGTTTCCTGTGACCTTCGTTCCTTTTGTCGTCTGCGTTTTCTTGCGCTAACCATCCCATGCAGCTAAGCACGCACCAGTCAGCCTGCCAAAATGTTGTAGTAAATTTCTTCGCCGACATCGCGTTCCACAAACTTATGGCTGTAGTTGCACGCCTCCACTAGTGGAGACTATATAGAAGAGGTTTGTGCTGCCAGGAAAGCGCACTTTCCAAGCTGTCATTTGAATGCAACACATTTCAATTCCTTCACACGAAAATGAAAGTTGCAGTCGAGAAGGCAGGACCCGCTGAATTAACAGCACTCGCATGTGTTCATCACATCCCATTCCCTCCTCAATGATTGATACTGAGGCAGACAGGCCATTCATTTTAATGACTGTTCCGAATTCGTCGATCGGCAACCATTTTGAAGGGTCTGCTTTTGCTCGGCATGACCGGAACACATTCCGAGACTCGCGAAGCGCTCACCTTGTTTACCAGATGTGCTGGCTGCGCGTGTGGGAATGTACAGGAGCGTATACACAAGGTGTCCCACGTAACTGGAACCGCGCATTATGTTTGAAAAAAAAAAGAAAAAAAAAACCGGAGCGCTGCCATATTATGGAGATGAAGCAGCGTCGTTGGCAGTCGCCTATATAGAGAGAAAGTATTGGTTTGCCCTAGTTAACTCATCGGTTAGCTAAGGCAAATCTTTTTAGCCACCAAAAGCACATAGTGGTGTATAGACACCAAATTTCTTTCTTGCATGTTTTGTTCGACTGATGCGTTAGACATTAGCATACACGGATCATACCGCGCTATTCCCCTGTGACCGCTAAATAAGTTACAACTGATTTTTTTTTTCTTTTTGCTGTTTCGGTTTCATCAACCGAACGATGGCTGTGGCGCGTACGGAGAGTTTAGGTCACGAGTGGCATGCGATAGACTCACTACAATGGCTGATACGTAGTTTTAATTTACTACAACGCTTAAGCCAGCCTGCTTCAAGAGCTGGAATAACAAAAAAAAACATAAGCGATTATATACTGCAGTTTTTTTCGTTTCTCACGTGATCTAAGCGCTCGTGACGCGTCACAGCCATCGTTGGGTTGATGAAACCGAAACAGGATGAGAGGAGAAATTAAACCTGTAATTGTTTAGCGGTCATAGGCGAATACTATGTGGTGGTCCATGCATTCTGTTGTCTTATGCATCATGACAGAGAATACATGCAACTAAAGTGAAGTTCCTACAGTCCTTTAAAGGGGGAGAGGGTGTAGGTGAGCAGTTGATCTCTTCCCCTCTGCACCCTAGTGTGACTGAACCTTGACTAGCATAGCCGAGGACCTCTGTTCGCCGGTACCATGCAGCAAGGTGCTCAGGCCTCGACTCTTTAGGGAAAGACAAGAAACCATTCCGTACCTAGTTTTATACTTCCGGCTTTGACTTAAACTGTGTTCGGTTTACTGCGGCAGCAGTATATAGCCCTCTGTAAGCGAAAATGCCATGGTCAGTGTGCTAAAGTCACTGGAGGATAAAGTCTGTCTGTCTGTCTGTCTGTCTGTCTGTCTGTCTGTCTGTCTGTCTGTCTGTCTGTCTGTCTGTCTGTCTGTCTGTCTGTCCGTCCGTCCGTCCGTCCGTCCGTCCGTCCGTCCGTCCGTCCGTCCGTCCGTCCGTCCGTCCGTCCGTCCGTCCGTCCGTCCGTCCGTCCGTCCGTCCGTCCGTCTGTCTGTCTGTCTGTCTGTCTGCTGTCTGTCTGTCTGTCTGTCTGTCCGTCCGTCCGTCCGTCCGTCCGTCCGTCCGTCCTTGCGTGTGCGCGCGCGTGTGTGTGTGTGCGTGTGTGCGTGCGCGTGCGGCCTCCACCCTTCCAGCGCCGAAAGTCTCCAAGTTGCCTCCACAGCGGAGCACCCTCAACTGGGTGCACCTGTGGGCATGCAGCCGCCTGTATTTATCTTCCATCTATGCGAGCCTCCTCTCACCAGAAGCCTGTGCAGCAGCGGAACGATAAAGCGGCGATTAAATCAAATGCAAGGACGCAACGGGAAGGCGATCAATTAAAAACTGAAATATACAACCAATGCTGCCAATTACAACGCATTTGTCGCATCACATCGTATGATCGCCTGTGCATTATTTATTGTTATTATTTCTTTTTTTGCACAGCGCAGCAGAACATAGTCAGGTGAGGCCGCTGGGTGCCGCCGACTTCTAGACACTGCTCCGGACGTTGCAAGACTGGTAGCTATGGCAACGTGGTAGATCACCCCGCACTTATGGCGCCACTGTCTTCTCGGGCCGAACGTTGAGCTGGCTGGCTGGTTGGGCTGTTTCGCGCGCTTTTCGTCAGATAGTGTGTGCACAACTCCGAGTAATCGCTTTACCTTATTTTCTTCCCTAGCGCTGCCGCAAATCAAAGCCTTTATCTCGGCTGCCAATATAGCGCGCAATTCCAAACTCGAGCCATGATCGCTTCGCGCCGTCTTCTATCTATACCTCATGCGCCAGGCGCCAATCCTCAATAACGTTATCGATTAATTCCTCTCGGTGGGCCAGCTGGCAGAAGCGGCCTCGCACTCAAACCTCTGGGCATTCGGGCCCTTATCTGGTTCGCAGACGTATGCTGCACTGTATACCTTCCCTTTCGCGTAGTGGACACCACAATGGTCGCTTGCTCGTGTCAGCCACGTGGCCCGAGTTGCGATGCACAGTTTTTGAATTTCTGTGCATCCACCACGGTAACTCAGCAGTCATCACGTCGGGCCGCTGAGACGAGGTGCAAAAGGCGTGCCATTGTGCTGTGCAATGTCACCGCACGGTAAAGAACCCCAGATGGTTGAAGTTGCCCTCTACTGTGGCGCCTCTTTCTGTCTTCCTTCTTTCGCTCCCTCCTTCGTTCCTCCCCTCTCGCCGCTTGGTGTCCACCGCGCAGGCGTGGAGGTAATCCAGTTGAATAATAATAATTGGTTTTTGTTGAAAGGAAATGGCACAGTATCTGCCTCAAATATATTCGGACACCTCTACCGCGCCGTAAGGGAAGGAATAAAGGAGGGAGTGAAAGAAGAAAGGAAGAAAGAGGTGCCGTAGTGGAGGGCTCCGGAATAATTTCGACCACCTGGGGATCTTTAACGTGCACTGACATCGCAAACACACGGGCGCCTTGGCGTTTTTCCTCCGTAAAAACGCAGCCGCCGCGGTCGGGTTCGAACCCGGGAACTCCGGATCAGTAGTCGAGCGCCGTAACTACTGAGCCACCGCGGCGGGTTAATCCAGCTGCTGTAACGCAATTCCAGTAATTACTTTTCGGTATCTTGTAATGTTATGAATTACTTTAATGGTATAGTAGTTTAGCAATGTAATGAATTTGTTTGAGGAAGCTATTTCGTGGCGATAGAGATTTTTACTTCAGAAATCACACTTTGATCACAAATGTACCGCTGCCCTTTGTGTCGGAAAAGCCTCCGTCTCTCGTTTGCTGGGTCGGGTGCCTCGAAAGCAGGCACTACGCGTGGAAAGCATGGGCCAGCAAGCCGGAAGTTGTTCACGATGTGCGCGCAGGCGTTAGTAGCCGCCACCTTCTCTGTGGAACTAGGAAAAGTCCTGGCGCTTCAAACACATGCAAACACATCTACACGCAATGTTAAGAGTTCTTAACTGCACCCAACGCTGAAATAGCTTTTCGCCATGTACAACACAGGGTTGCCCTCTACTGCATTTTCTCCAAAGGGGAGGAATATTTTCTGCGCCCACTTTGAAGCTCAGCTGCTTGATGCAAAACCTTAAGAGATCTGAAATGCTTAATTGCAGCAGCTGTGACCTGTGTACTTCTTTGTGTGCGTGAAAAATAAAAAAAAGTAATTTAAGAGTAATTTGGAATTTTGATTGACTGTCTTGTTTTCTCGGAACAATAATTGGTAACGTAGTTGGATAACATTCTGGTGATTTTTGGAAAAAGTAATTAGTAATGTGATTGGTTTTAAAAAGTAATTTGTCCATGTAGTGAGAGAGTTATTGCGCGTCGTTTTTCTGTGCTGCCATGCATGTACAGCTTGGGGACGTTACACCCGACAAACCGTGCCTCGGAATGCGGTTCTGCTTCGGAGCTTTGACGCGTTTCCTGTGTTGCGGTCGTTGACGCGCAGTACAGCACCTACCCTCTGCCGCCGTACGGGGAACCCTGTGAGACACCTGCACTTGACGATGGGACGTACGCAGAAACTCTTGGATTTAAGGCTGTTACGTTTTACACTGGCGATCCCAACCTGCTACCCGGGACGTAAGGAGTGATACGTTCTGCTGCAAAAAGTGCTCAAACTTCACTCTCATTTTCTCCTCATGCCTCAGAGTACATGCGACTGTCTTCACGCACTGCAGGAACACAATTCCGAGTGATCAGAAATAATATCGTGAGAACGGCGGCTGGTCGACACCTTAGGGTTACTTGATCTTTTATTTACTTATTTGTTTGTTTATTTATTGTGATTGCCCACTAACAGGCATAGGCCTTTTACAGTGGTGCACACACAGCAGTGAAAGTCGTTGCCCGGTGACTGGAAATAAGGGATCTGCAACTATTTTTGTCCAGGAAAATTACGTCGAAGCGCAAAGAATGATGGGTCACGAAGAAGTGCGACTCCCGCAGTTAATTTTGACTGATGTTGAGTGATTGATCGATGTTGGTGACCGACAGATCGATGGTGTTGATCTTGAAGTCTTCTGATGGTTCGGTGATCCGGCGACACGTTGCGGAACAGACTGGACAACTTCTTCAGGACACCAGCTCTTTATTGTACGGGCGCTCACAGGCGACCTGCCCTCCGATCTCCAATTTTTCCCGTTCGCGCCAAAAACTCGCCCTTAAATCCCTTCGCCCAGCATTCTGGGGACCCTTTTTGTAACCAATAGGAAATGCGCTTCTCAGAGCCAATCAGGAGAATTTCGTTCAAACTGAAGGAGCCAATAGCACGCCGGTGCTCACGTTGTTGTTGTCGCGCGGGCACCGCGCGAATTCCACGAAGACGTTGCGCATTTCCGCTTGGCCACAGCACAGAGACACAAAATCACTAAAAACGCCAGCGGAAGCTCAGGGAAACCGAACACACAGTCCGAACCACGCACACTGCCCTGGTCGCGCTCCCCACTTCTGCTGCCTGCTCCGAGGCGTCCGGCCCGTCCCGCGGCCGGTCCGCCACACGCGACCCCCTCTCGAAACCCCAGGGGTCCGCGCGTCGGCCGCGTCTTGCGGCCCGAGTGCGACTTTACAAGGACGGGCCTCCTCACTGCCGGTTAACCGTCGTTGCCGCCATCTGCCGCGTTTGTCTCAAAACAAACCCATTTCGGCGGCGCCTGGATGGCGGCTTCTCGAGGAGCCCCAAAAACAGCTAACACACATCAACCAAGGGGGCCAAGCCACCGGCTTCGGGGTGCGCGCGCGATCGGTCCCTGAGCAACAGCTCGAGAACTTAACTCCCGCCTTTGCACGCCCTTCCGTTTTTGCAAACCTTTGTTGCCAATAACTGGAAGTACATTACGACGAGATGTCTGAAAATTTATACGGAAGATCTATACCCAGTTTTTTTGGTCGATTTTTAAATTTTATTCTTTTCAGAATTTTCGCAAAAGTGGCGCACAGCACGGTTTCTTACGGTGATGATGACGATGATGAATTTTAACGGCCCAAAGGCATCTATTTCCAAAGAGCGCCATGGCACAGGTTATCATTATTTTTTTTACGAAAATTGGGGACAAAGACTCATTTTTCAAGCAATACACTCCAGAGAAGCCGAGAAACAGGACAGGGGAAAGCTTATACCCATTGTATCACCGGTGGGGACCCAGCGGCTCAGGGGATCGAACCCCGCACCTCGCTCAAGCATGGTTGAGGCTCTATTCGCTAGGCCACCGCTGCGGTCAGCGTTTTTTGCTAAGTTTGGAGGTCTTTATCTGAAATAAAAACAAGCTATATAAAAGCAAACGTCGAACTGAACCTTCTATAGAAACTTAGCAATTAAATAATATAAAATTATTTTGCATATCTTTTACACGTAGGGAAATAATAATGCGCGAACTTCTAAACACAGAACCACTAAAACTTTGGATGACGATGAAAAAAAAAACATATTTCGTTGTACTCAGTTCAGAAAAATTGCTCTGTACGATTATTCACAAGCATTGGAAATATGTTGCACAGTGTTGCCGGTGTAGTACATACAGCACCTCTGAAGGGGGCGTTTATCGCAATATTGTAGTTTTTGGCAACTTTAGTTACGAATAACTTGAAATATCCGCCCCACTTTTCGCGCGCAAGACCCCTCTCACCTGATGTCAGGCGGTCTTTTTGAATAAGCTTTTCGCCCCGTAGTCTTGCTATGTATAACTGGCGTCGCTACACCGAGGAAATGATGCGTGCCCTCACTGCTCGATGTTAACGCGTGGTGGCATATCCCACCTTTTGTGGGACTGCCCTGTCTTCGCCACCGGACGTTCCGAGATCATGCGCTATCGTTTGATGATGGTAATGAATTTTTATGGTGCAAGGGCTTCTATGGCCAAAGAGCGCCTTGACACGAGGTATTTTCTTCTACCCAAGGTGGGGTCAAATACCCATTTCCCAAGCATTTCACCCCAAAGAAGCCGAGCACGAGGCAGGGGAAAGCTTGCACTGATTACACGTCGGTGGGTGCCCAATGGCACTGGGGATCGAACCCCGCACCTCCCGCATGCAAGGCGGATGGTCATACGACTAGGCCACCTCTGCGGTATTGGCCTATCGTTTGAACTGCGGCTCCTTTCTAGCAAGTGGCATTGATGCCCAAATGGTGCTTGCAAGATATGGCTCCTTTAGTGGCCTGATCGGAGCGATGTGAAGTGAATGACGACCGTGCAAACATTGGGAACTCTCTACTCCTCGTTACCCCGGCGCTACCATGGACGCGTGCGCCTTCCTTACCTAATAAAGGACTTTGAACGTAATGCTTTCAAGGAAATGCGTGAAAATGTTAGAGGACTTTCTCTCTGTTGTAGAATACATCCAGGTATTACTGTAGCTTTGCCAATTTTATTTTAATGAGGTAGCACTTGTAGTGGGCATTCCCCGAATTTAGCCGTTGTGTGTTTGTCTGTCTGTGTGAAGCTAGTATTTGTGGCAGTCTGCTCACTTGCCCACCGTGTCAGGCGGCAGCTCAATTAATCGTGAGTTGCTCTATGGATCGCAACCAAACCAACCGATGGCAGCACCTACCAAAGAAGGGCAGTGGCGCATCGCTTGACCGCTGCACCACTGCGCCAAGAATGGTAGGAAGACTCACAGGGATCTGTGAATGTAGAGAGTGACCAATTCCGCATGTTGGCTATCCGAGCAGCTGCCATCAGTCAACACTGGATCTGAACATCGGAACCGAAGTGAAAACCGAACTGTTAGCGCACCTAATTCGCATTTGGCCTTGCTGGGCAAATCGACCATCATGTTTTTTTTTATCTCCAAACTTTCTTTGTTTGTGTCAGCATTCCTATTACTGAAACGCCACGCGGAAGACACTTTGCACTCCTGCTTGGCGATCACGAGGCGCCCCGCATCCGACTCTGTCCCCGGATCACACGGTGAGCGTCGAGCGGAAGTTGCGTTGTTAACCTTGGAGCTCCAGTGTTTAGGCAGTCCGAAGACCGGCGGCTCCTCTTCCATGCGCTGTTCCGTTCGGTGCTCACCGTGTGATGCGGGCAGAGAGAGAGTCGGATGCGGGGTGCTTCGCGATCGCCAAGCAGGAAGGTTAAGCGTCCTAGACCCGTGTTGGGTCCGAGTGGCGTTTGCGTAATAGTAATGCTGACAGTTATGTACGTAAACATTAGTTGTCAACAGTGTTGGTCCTACGTACGTTCTTCTGCATTAATCTCCTCTCTTCACGTTCTATCCTCAAAAATCTTCAGGAATCACCAGCTAGCGTACAGGGACGGGTCACACTCAAACAAAGTAAAGTCGGGAGCAAAACGCGAATAAAAAAAAATCACGGAGACTCATAATTACACTTGCTGGCAATGCGATGGCGTCAGACAGGTTAGACGATGTTGACGCCTTTGACGGAAGTGACGCCACATCCGGTCTCGTGACGTCACTTCCTCCTGCCAATGGGCGAGTTTTGCGGCCAATGGCACATTTCTGCTCCGATGAGGCTTTTTATAATGCTTTGGCATTAAAATGTAAAAAAACAAAGTTGGCGTAGAGCTAGACGTTGTATGCGATTGCACCATACTACTTTCCAGGACGTAGGCTAGAAAACAAGAGATTAATGTAACAAGAAACTGGAGACATCCTAAGTGCAAAAAAAAAAAAGCATTTTCAAGGTCCTTCAGTGCCAGTGAAAGGATCCTGGAATTTCCTTGCGATAAGCTGCACAAAGGCCCTAAACTCCGAGGTTTCCATGCGAGAATGAAATCTTGCCTTTCGCTGATAATAAAAGAGGCACACTCCGGAGCTTTCCACCGCCGTCAGGCTCTCGCCTTTTTCCTTCCGTGATGCAGCTATCTGCCGGGAAAAAGACCCTATTTGCTGGGAAAAACACGCCGTCTTCAGAGACTGCCTCTTGCGTGCTTCTGCCCCCGCGTGATGTTACAGCAACAACAAGCTTATTAAGAAGGTCTGCGTTATATTGCTGCGGGGGCCGGAGCGTGTCGTTTTGCTGCGTCTTCACTTGCTGGAGATTAGTCGGGGCAGCGCTTGCAGTAGCGTCGGTATGCCTCTCGTTTATTATTCGCTCGCCTGTGCTTGCCTGTCTAACTTGCCTTGAGTAAGATTATTGAGATGGTGGCATCTTGGCGTCAGATAATGCTGTTTCCCTTCGGCAGTGTCCCGTATGTAAGGAAGAGGGAAAGAAGCCTTACTGGAGGCCGCTATTAGAGACTAGTGTAAATCGCCTGTTCCGTTCCTTTGCTGATCCCCCGCCTCCGAATGAAACCAATCACTCCAGAAAAAAATGAGGGTATGAGAAATAGGAGAAGGTAATGTCAACAGCGTAACAAGAGGTTTTTGCAGCAGAACATACGACGACTTTAGGAGAGAAAATATTGGAGGGCAGGCATACAAAGAGGAGAAGTTGGCTTAACACGGAGTCTCACTTGTCAAAATGGCCATGTTAGCCAATTGCGAGTTGCACTCCGCACTCACATACTTCGTCCGTGCGCTTCTATGGCGGTTTTCCGTGCATGTCTGATTCGGCGCCCGACTGGCACTGCTCCGCAAGTCGTTTCTTGAGCACACGTTGGAAAGTGCCAAATCATTACTTGGCGTATGTTACTTGATATAGAAGAAGTTAGCGCAAAACTTAGACGAAGACATCTGGTATGTTACTTGCCGCTCGAAAACGAAAGAACACGGAAAGAAAAGCCGCACGCTTAAATTAAATAGAAAAGTCGAAGAGCTGTGAATACTTTCGTCGCAAGATGCCTCGCTGGCTAGATTGGATTGATTTGCGGGGCTCTGTCCGGAGCTGTAAAGGGCCTGTCACACTAGGCCAACAGTCGGCCGACTTGGTCTGCCAAAGCCATGTCGTCGTGATGTCTGGCTCTATGTCACACTGCGCCGACTAAAACAGTCGGCCGACTGTCGGCGTCGGCGCCATGTCTCCCACAAGACGGCAGTTGGCCGATGGTCCGCCAACTCCCATGTCACACTAGCGAGACAGCGTGCGAGACCTCCCGCCGACTTGGCCCTTTCTCGTTCTCACTCTTTTGTCATTTCCTGCTATGCGAAATTCATGGGCCGGGACGCTTCATTTTTAACTCTTTTAAATAAATCCCACCATAGTAAAACACTCTTTAACAATCGTGATTATGAACCTAGGCTGAGGGCAGCCCAGTACTGAGCGGCACTTATTTCTGGGTCAGAAAGGCATGGCTCGAAAAAAAAAAATCCAGTCGCTCGCGGGTAAACAGGACGGGAGAGATTATTTAAGGCTAAAATAATAAAAAGAAAAAAAAATTCTCGTTGACGCGGATTCGAACTAGGAATCTCTGGAATGCGAAGCTACTGCCATACCCACGACGCCATGGAGAGCTGAGCGGTTTTCTTCCTTCAGAGGTGCTGATAAGAAGCACTCCGCAGTGTTGCACTCGCGACAGAAGTAAAGCCGGCGACCCATGTGCGAAAACTCGACCGGCGCGATGCACCGGTCGCTGCTTGCGCATTGCAGCCCCACTGCAAGCAGGGACACACGGAGCAGCAAGCATCGTTGCGCCGCTCGACTCAAGCACTCGAGCTCAAAGTGTACGCTTTGCCACCCGCAGCGGTCTGATTACTGCGTGTTGAAGTTCGCACCAGAAAAGACGAAATAGCCATATTATCAGAAAGACCGCCTGCTATACACGAGCAGCGACAAAGCATGCTTGCGCTAGTAGCGAGCTTTCGGCAACGGCACCGCCCGCGGTCCCGCCAGGCGACGAACTGTGCTGCTGCCCGGCGCAGCGGACGCCGCTTCGCAAGTAGCCTGCGCTATATCTCTTAATATCGCTTGGCTGTTAACAGTATAATCGCACCATGAACTAAAATTACGGTCAATTTCCGCGACACCTTCGGCTGCGGAGCTAGCGGACCGCTGCGGGCGACAGGCGAGCCGGACCACAACGGCGGGCCAGCGGCAGCTTGCTGGGCGATTCTGGCGAAAAATTTTGCTCTTATCAAAGTTGTTGCTTTTACCAGCAACTCAGTGTTGATCAACGATCCTCAGGAATGATACATTTGGCACATTTTTCAGTCTCAGCGTTTATTTCTTACGTCAAAAACAATCTTAAGCTGATTTTTATAACGGCGGCGGACGGGATCCATGCTGGCCTGCCGGCGAGCAGGCTCGGTTTACTTCCACGTTCGCACAAGAAAAAAAAAACGAAACAGCCATGCTATCAGAAAGGCCGCATGCTATATTCGAGCAACGACACCATGCCTGCGCAACAGCCGCGCTTTCGGCAACGACGACGCCTGCGGGAGCGCCAGGGCGACGAACTGCGCTGCTTCCCGGCTGCCGTACTCGTCGCTAAGCCTAGCTGGTTTCGCATCGATGCCGCAGCTCAGGGAGCTTTGTAACTAGCCAGCGCAGTAATAAAGGAACTCCTCTAGTCACATCAACCTGTCCGATAATAAAATAAAGTTATGCTCGATTTCCGCGACGACTTCAGCAGCGGATCTAGCAGACGTCAGGCGAGCCGCACGAAGCAGCAGCAGCAGCAGCAGCAGGCGGCTATAGGATTAAATTTGCTTGTATCGTAGTTATCACTTCAACCAGCACCTTGGCATTGGCCAACGATCCTCAGTAATGATACCTTTTTGTACATTCATCTATCCCAGAGCTTGTTATGAACATAAACAAACAGTACCATAGCGAAATCGTGTTCGTGTCTCGTGAATGTTTTTGCTCAGCGACCGATCCCGCGACGACACGGTCGGCAGACCGGTTTTGTCGGTGTCGCGGGCGTCAAAGCATGTCACACTACGAAGACATCTGGTCGTCGGACGAGTTGGTGTCGTTGTCGGCCTAGTGTGACAGCTTGGTCTGCCACAGACAAGGTCGGCCGACAGGGTTGGCCGATCTTTGGTGTCTTTGTCGGGTCGGCGTCGGCGGCGTGTCGGGCTAGTGTGACAGGGCCCTAACAGAACGGCGAAAAGGGCTGGCCACTTCGGCTTGATCTTTGGCCTGAGTTCGATATTGATTGGCCACAACCCAATGCGTATTAGGGCATGCGCTCTCGGCCACACGTAGGCTTCGCGCGGCTGGCGGAAGAAGTTTGAAGTTTATTTTCATTTCAGTAAGAAATGAGGGACCCTAGACAAAAAGTGAACGTTAATTCACTTGACGGCGCTCGGGCCACATCACATGTCAAAATAGCGAGGTGTCGGTAGTGGCATTTGGTGAACTTACAATTTAGGCAGTACATCCCGGTACACTTACAGACATTTTAGCTCTTACTACGCATAGTTCAGTCTTTTTGTTGTTAAAGGTAAAGGCACAATATGAATGACAAACATGATCAGCGAATAATATCAATTGTACTAGCAACAAACCCGCAAAAAATCCAAAAGACACAGGAGAAACACACCTCACGAAAAGCAGAAAAATTGCATTTGCGAGGGAAAGAATGAATGTATTCTTTTCTTATTTACATTTTCAATATTAACTTTATTTTGGAGAAAATAGTTGAACACAGTGGACACAGTATGTGAAAGCATTTGCTGGCCAAGCGTCGTTCTTACGCTCGAATACCGCAGTGATAGTCGTCAGAATTCGAGCAATTGAGATCTTAGAGAGGTAGGCCTGGGTGTGCGAGTATTCGAAACTTTAGCGAATAGCGAATCGCATATTCTCCTATTCGATTTACTGAACGAATAAAATAGGGCATTTTCAAGATTATTTGCCACAAATCGCGAATCGCATATTCTCCTATTCTATTTACTGAACGAATAAAATAGGGCATTTTCAAGATTATTTGCCACAAATCGAGGATGTTTTCAAGTTTTGGAATTGTTGTTGAATATAATTCGCTCGAAGTTCGAATGAGGCTAGACGTATAGTTTTCTTCTACGACTGTTTTGAAAACAGGCCCCACTCCGACGCCGCACGTACAGCATGAGATCGCGATCGGACTGCGCGGGAAGGATCGACGCGGTCCGTTCATGAAGCGTCGTTCATAATGCTCACACGTATAGCCTTCAAGATTGGGCGTTTCGACATGGCTCAGCTAGTTTTAACAAGACTTCACGCACGATATCGGATTTCTTGACTCACACATATATCTCTCGCATCTCCCGTCTACTGATATATGACGCTTGTCATGTGAAACATTCTTGGGCCAAGATTTTCAGTATTGAAAACTTAAGTACTGCATGGAATAGAAATATTGAAGGTAATGGTGAATTCTTCCGATATGTAGCAAAATCTTTCATTTATGCTGTTTCCATCGTTCGCATCGAGCAGATAAGATTGCCATATAAAACCAATGGGGAACATTTTTGAAGGCAGCAAAAGCGTTAATAGCAAGAAAATTGTTACTGTGAAATGTTACAGTATATGAAAAAAATTGCGCTCATAAACTTTTTCCCCGTTCATAAATGCTTTTGTCCAGAATTGTTGGGTATGTTATTAGCTGTCATTTTCTCATTCGTGTGCTATGATGGTCATATCGCTAACATATTGACTTTGTGTTGCGTATCCTCTAGTGCAGATCAGTGTTGCGTCCTTTCACAGCTATATGTTATAGGCTAGCACCGTATACCGCAGCACGGCCGTTATTGCTTAGCGATGTAACACTATTATTCGCTTTATACAAGTATTTGCGCAAATATCGAATATTCGTAAAAATATTCCACTCGTATTCGATTCGGGTATTCTATTCGGTTTTGAAAAAGTACTAATCGTACAACTCTGCTGAGGTGGCTTGCCGTGGAGATCAGGCAGGAGGGAAAAGAAAGTGAAATGCAAGCTTACAGCCTTTCTTTATGTTTCAAAGCTCAACAACATTGCAACCTTGGACGCCCCCTCGCTACATTAGTAACTAACGGTCTCCTTTTATGAGTGACGTTTTGAGCATTGTGTGAAATTTAAATCCCCTCGACCATGCAGTTTGTCATGGAAAAAAAAAACGTGAACTGCATTGCGGCTTGGTCAGAATCGCTACGCATGTGGTGGAATGGGAGATGCGGTCAGGATAATTCTCTCTGCGAATTGATGCGATCAACCTCTATAAAGAGCTTTTGTGCCGTTGTACTAAAAATTCGCTCCTTGCAGACGCCCAAAAAACGTGTTTGTGTAACCAAGCTGACAGTACTCCTTCATAATACATCCGCATATAGCGAATCTCCGCTTATAGCGAACAAAATCACCGGTGCCGATTGAAATTCTGTCGTGGAGAGCTGGATTGGGTAAACAGCAAACACCACAACACACTTGTGGCAACACTTGTGGCCTCGAAGTGCCCGCCGCTGCATGGCGTACACAGCTACAGTTTTCTGACAGGAGGTTATTCACCTGCGTCACACCACTCGCCATTTTGTTGTTGTAGCACCCCACTGCGGGTCTGACTGCCAAGAAGAGAGCGTCGTTTCTGTGCGTATACGATATCAGCAGAAACTGTGCACTGCGCTATCGTTGTAACGCAAGCCGTTCTAAAGCATTGGAGAAGAACATTAAAAGCAACTCGCCGCCTGACTATCACTGCTTTAAGGAGCGCTGTTCAAAGTAGTGTTGAATGAGTGCGAGCATGCGTTGTGAAACGCAGTGTTAGAAGCTCGTTGTGGGCTCAGACACCACTAACGCGCGCATGTCGACATACAAGCTCACCTGTGGCTGTTCTGGCAGTGACACTATAGCCTTGCCGTCATTTGCATGATCAATAACAGTAACAACGAATGGCGCTCAAACTAGGATGCTGACGTCACTTGGATAGTCCGAACGTTCTGCAATGAACTTGCTGCGCGCAGACGTTAGGAACCTGATGTTTCCTCTCCTGTACCTTTTACTCCCTCGGATTTCGCTCCTATTCTTCCACAAGGTTTCTTTGCTGTGCTGCATATTTGCTTGAAGAAGCACCGAGGAAGAGTCCCGTCACGTTAATGGAAAGTCCTACACATGGCTATGAAGTTGTCGCAACCAAACTGCATGGCATCTGGACATGGGCAGCCGGAGCAGCTTGCACAAGGAAAAAGTATAGACAAAGCTCTTGAAACAAGCAGACGAAGGTATATGGAGAAGGGCAACTATAATAGGATACAGCTTTAAAAAAAAACAGCAGTTTGTAACAATGCGGCATGGTACTCGGTGTCCTGTGTTACTCCGCTGACCAATCACCACAGTAAACAGAATCAGCTTTTCTAATCTTTGACTGTGTTAAGCCAGCCAGAGGCGTCAAAATTCTTAAGCTCACAATTTCGTCTGCTGGTTATCCTCTTGTTCAGCTTTTCTAATCTTTGACTGTGTTAAGCCAGCCAGAGGCGTCAAAATTCTTAAGCTAACAATTTCGTCTGCTGGTTATCCTCTTGTTCAGGTCACGAGAAAACCTTCAACAACGGACTACCCTTTTTTTTTTTGTCGTGCAGGAGTTTTGTGCGGCGGTCCTGAATGTGGGCAGAGCTTCACTGCAGACTTGAGTTGTATCCGGATGTAGAAACCCGAATTAAAGTGCTCAAGATCGAGCACGACATCCGTTGTCCACACCAGTGTTTATAGATCTGGCTCACACTGCAGCGTCACATTTTTACTATATAGGAACTCATATGTGCGCCGAGCGCGGATTGCAGTAGCCACAGCGTTTCTTTACAAACGTGCAAGAATTCCAGGCGGCTCTGCAAGAATGTATTTTTCCGCTCTACCGCTCTCTTTGCTCAAACTTTTCGATTGCTCTCTCTCTCTCTCTCTCTCTCCGCTCTCTCTCCCTTTGCTCTCCTGACTATTCATTTGGCCTCCCTCCCATCCATCCCGTTTGTTCGTCCGTTGACGACGTCACCGGCCAAAGACGTCAGATAAATTCCAGCACGCACAGTGTGAAGCTATGGCGCCGTGAATCAAAGTGCGCATGCACTATCCCACTCAGGGTTGTTTACGTTCTATCTTCCCAGATATGCCGCCGACGCACTTTCTAAGCAAGGACCTCGTTTGTGACTCACCTGATGCGATAGCGTCGCACCACTCGCTTAGGAACGAAGCGCGGACGAGCGAACGCAGCCTTTCCGTCGTATGCAGAACGCGCGATATCAGTTCGGTAGCACGCAGTGCGTTCATGCTCGTGCTGGAGAAGAAGACCACGGAGTCAGCTCGTGTGAGCAGCGCGTGCTACCCGTCGCCACGTGTGGGGTTCGTGGAGGTCCCGAAGCGTCTAGCAGTGAACGGAGGCAGTTATACGTTCGCGCAGAGTTGTGAGTTCAAGCGACCATTTATACTGCGTTGGGAGCGTGGAATGCCAGTGCGCGGGACATTACTGGGATTATACGTGAAGCCCCGCTATACGGGGAATGAGCCCGAAGTTGGATAGATTGGTTTGCTCGGATGGGCCTTGTCGGCAGGTTTGGTTTGTTATGGAGCTTTAACGCCCCAAAGCGACTCACGCTATGAGGGACGCCGTAGTGAAGGGCTCCGGAAATTTCGGCCACCTGGGGTTCTCTAACGTGCACTGACATTGCACAGTACAGTCCCAAAGCGACTCAGGCTATGAGGGACGCCGTAGTGAAGGGCTCCGGAATAACTTCGACCATCTGGGGTTCTCTAACGTGCACTGACATTGCACAGTACAGTCCCAAAGCGACTCAGGCTATGAGGGACGCCGTAGTGAAGGGCTCCGGAATAACTTCGACCACCTGGGGTTCTCTAACGTGCACTGACATCACACAATACGCGGGCCTCTACAATTTCGCCTCCAACGAAATGCGACCGTGGCCGCCGTGGCCGGAATCGACAAGTTTACCTCCTTAACCCGTTTACGCTGACACCTACCCCGACGCAGAGCAGTTTGGCATCCCATTCTTATTGGATTTTTTTTTCTCAAACAGATGGGGTACAGCGCTTCTATGCAAAATGGCGCTGAAAAATTGAATAAAGGAAAAGGAAGCAAGAACAGAAGAATCATCATCATAGCCATCGCAAGCAACCTCTTCGTAGTTGTCACCATGCTCATCACCTTCCGAGTTCACTCGAAGGCAAAGGCATCTCCTAAACACCTCCACAACTACTCCAGTGCATTCTGTTCCCGGTTAAAGATCATTGGATACAGGATTTTTCTTTTTTGGTCGTAAAAAAAGGCATTTTGAACAGTTGCGTAGTTTTAAAGTCAGGTGTGTATACAACTCGCTGGAGAACTCGCGAGCTCAGGCCTGCACAGTAAGCGATCTTTCATTCACTCTTTTTTCCCCCTCTCGGACCCGCGGAAGTAGCCAGGGACCAAGACCTCGAGGAGCACAACGCACGAGACTGACGCAGTGGCCGCGTCGCGGTAAAAGCTTGTCCTCCTTGCGTGGAGGGAGCCTAACCGATTCTGCAGGCATTTTCAATAAAGTTGTTCTCTCTCTCTCTCAACATTTCTTTGTTTTGTTTTAATATGCGATATATCCGCTACGCTTGCACGTTTTTTTTATTTCGTTTCTCTATCTGCCGTGGCTACATGGCAGCAGAGTTAAGCGCACCGAATAAAGGTTTCAATTCTAGAGGGAGTATACAAGGCTGTGGAAAGTCGACCCATCGCATTCGTCCAGGATGTTTCCGTGAGGCAACTGTCGTCTCCTCTTGGCTGGAACAGACGTCTCAATGTTCCGGCTCCGCAAAGAGATAAGCAGCGTGAAAGGAACAATAACAATGAATACGCTTGGGACCGAGCTCTGCTCGTGCAATAACTCGTCTGGGACAAGCACGTCAAGGCTGTAACGGCTGAGATTGCAACAGTCGACGATAACAGTAATTGCGGGGCCCCATGTTTACGCGGGTACATAGAGCGGCTGTTTGGCGCAGTCATGCCCTCAGGGATAATGTACGCAGTGGCACCTGTAGCGGAGACGTGAAATGCAGAACCTTTAGCTGACGTAACCACGTTTTGGCACCACGCCCCCTCAGTCTAGCCTGGCGCCTCAGTCACCCCGGAAACGCATGAGCAGCATGAGAGCCGTCAGTGGCAGACGACCGGTCGTCGCCTTATCTAAAACGTCATTATCTTTCAACGCCCGTGCGATTGCTGGCTCCATCGGAACTCTTGTGCTTCCCACGGGGCCGATTATGCAATCTGAGCGTCCTTGAGATGGGCCTTTCTGACGCAGCGTTCTCCTCAATCCAAGCTCTCTCATCCCACAAAATACTCAGGCGGTGGTGCCCCTCTCTGCAATTTTAATGATAACGAAACCAGTGGGCGAGGCCCGTGCGCACAACTGGTAGATAAAGAACACGCACAATTGTTTCTTAGCCCGGAATATTGGTGTCATCGGATGCCTTCGTAAAGGTACGAAAGAACCTCAGTTGTTGTTGTTGCCTCAAATACGATGGCACATACCCACGGTGGGGGATTGGTCAGTTTCACCTCAGTTTCACTGTTCGATTTACTTCTTTCTTCATTGTCGGTAGCCTATCTAACCTAACTAAATTTGTGCAGCGTTGCGGCGACCGGAGCCGCGGCGTCACCCAATCGGGGCTCGAGATGGCAAACCTGTCCACATGTGGGAACGACCTGTGGTTGGCCTGGGCCTTGTCTGTCGTATCGTTCGCTATCGCGATTGGTTCGGGCTTGCGGGCGCCGGCCAATTGCGTACATTTCTTGGGTGAGAGCAAGGTCATGAGTACGGTTCTTCATTGACTGAGGCCTTCTCCGGCGTCGATTTAGTGAGAGTAGAGCTTGTGCACTCTTACTGGAGCATCGAGAAACTTTATCGACTAGCCAGTTTCCAATCAGGACCCTTTTTGATCGCACTATATTGGCATGTATATCGAGATCTTAGAACAGTGATTTAAAGCTTGGATGGATGGATGGATGGATGGATGGATGGATGGATGGATGGATGGATGGATGGATGGATGGATGGATGGATGGATGGATGGATGGACGGACGGACGGACGGACGGACGGAAAGGACGGATGGATGGATGGATGGATGGATGGATGGATGGATGGACGGACGGACGAACGGACGGACGGACGGACGGACGGACGGATGGATGGATGGATGGATGGATGGATGGATGGATGGATGGATGGATGGATGTATACGGACGGACGGACGGACGGACGGACGGATGAATGGATGGATGGACGCTGAACCCTTTAAATCGGGTGGTGGTTCAAGCCACCTAGCCATGACTTGTGAAATTTTACTCTTGTCTTGATTTTAGCCACCAATCAGATAACCTTCGCTTATAGTTACTTCTACCCGCTTAAAATCTGCTTTCCCTTCACTGTCCTTAAACCCCAATGCTTTGAATAAATCAGCCCCGCTGCTTTCCACTGTAGGGTGAAACCCTTTACAGAAAAGTATCAAGTGTCCAGCTTAGAGGATAGCTGTCATACCGCCTTATGGCTCTGACATGAACTACTTTTAGGGGCCGTATTTCGTGTCTCATTTTCTGATTAATTTTATTTTTCGCCCTCGTTATTTGGCAGCTTTCGTCCATGACGCTAGGGTTGACACCCAGCAGCCATATGACAATCGTTCGCCAGCTCTGACGTAAAAGGCGGGACTGTCCAATGGCTAAGAGGCTGAAAAATGGACCGGGAAAAGAATACTCAGTGTACGGCAACAGAGTAAGCTTTGATTGTTAACTACCCAATCTATAGGTGGCGCCACCTTATGTTAACCTCTTGCTCGTGTTTCCTCTATATTTCGTCCTCTCTTTTCATCTTTCCCCCCCTTTACTATACCTCTGCATTTCCTCGTCTTCATATATACTTCTACTATACGTACTCGGCTTATGTGTCGAGTGTAGTTCCATTGTTTCAGTCGTGTCAGTGGTATACTAACGGTAACAAATGCTCTCAATTGCGCTCTTGTCCACGGCTGTTATCCATTCTCACAAAGAATCTCCGATTTTCCGCTAGGTGTCGCTGCTGAATTAGAACTCACGGTCAATTGCGCTCTTGTCCACGGCTGTTATCCATTCTCACAAAGAATCTCCGATTTTCCGCTAGGTGTCGCTGCTGAATTAGAACTCACGGTCAATTGCGCTCTTGTCCACGGCTGTTATCCATTCTCACAAAGAATCTCCGATTTTCCGCTAGGTGTCGCTGCTGAATTAGAACTCACGGTCAATTGCGCTCTTGCCAATTGCGCCTCTTGTCCACGGCTGTTATCCATTCTCACAAAGAATCTCCGATTTTCCGCTAGGTCTCGCTGCTGAATTAGAACTCACGGTCAATTGCGCTCTTGTCCACGGCTGTTATCCATTCTCACAAAGAATCTCCGATTTTCCGCTAGGTGTCGCTGCTGAATTAGAACTCACGGTCAATTGCGCTCTTGTCCACGGCTGTTATCCATTCTCACAAAGAATCTCCGATTTTCCGCTAGGTGTCGCTGCTGAATTAGAACTCACGGTCAATTGCGCTCTTGTCCACGGCTGTTATCCATTCTCACAAAGAATCTCCGATTTTCCGCTAGGTGTCGCTGCTGAATTAGAACTCACGGTCAATTGCGCTCTTGTCCACGGCTGTTATCCATTCTCACAAAGAATCTCCGATTTTCCGCTAGGTGCCGCTGCTGAATTAGAACTCACGGTCAATTGCGCTCTTGTCCACGGCTGTTATCCATTCTCACAAAAAATCTCCGATTTTCCGCTAGGTGTCGCTGCTGAATTAGAACTCACGGTTCTTGTCCACGGCTGTTATCCATTCTCACAAAGAATCTCCGATTTTCCGCTAGGTGTCGCTGCTGAATTAGAACTCACGGTCAATTGCGCTCTTGTCCACGGCTGTTATCCATTCTCACAAAGAATCTCCGATTTTCCGCTAGGTGTCGCTGCTGAATTAGAACTCACGGTCAATTGCGCTCTTGTCCAGGGCTGTTATCCATTCTCACAAAGAATCTCCGATTTTCCGCTAGGTGCCGCTGCTGAATTAGAACTCACGGTCAATTGCGCTCTTGTCCACGGCTGTTATCCATTCTCACAAAGAATCTCCGATTTTCCGCTAGGTGTCGCTGCTGAATTAGAACTCACGGTCAATTGCGCTCTTGTCCACGGATGTTATCCATTCTCACAAAGAATCTCCGATTTTCCGCTAGGTGTCGCTGCTGAATTAGAACTCACGGTCAATTGCGCTCTTGCCAATTGCGCTCTTGTCCACGGCTGTTATCCATTCTCACAAAGAATCTCCGATTTTCCGCTAGGTCTCGCTGCTGAATTAGAACTCACGGTCAATTGCGCTCTTGTCCACGGCTGTTATCCATTCTCACAAAGAATCTCCGATTTTCCGCTAGGTGTCGCTGCTGAATTAGAACTCACGGTCAATTGCGCTCTTGTCCACGGCTGTTATCCATTCTCACAAAGAATCTCCGATTTTCCGCTAGGTGTCGCTGCTGAATTAGAACTCACGGTCAATTGCGCTCTTGTCCACGGCTGTTATCCATTCTCACAAAGAATCTCCGATTTTCCGCTAGGTGTCGCTGCTGAATTAGAACTCACGGTCAATTGCGCTCTTGTCCACGGCTGTTATCCATTCTCACAAAGAATCTCCGATTTTCCGCTAGGTGCCGCTGCTGAATTAGAACTCACGGTCAATTGCGCTCTTGTCCACGGCTGTTATCCATTCTCACAAAAATCTCCGATTTTCCGCTAGGTGTCGCTGCTGAATTAGAACTCACGGTTCTTGTCCACGGCTGTTATCCATTCTCACAAAGAATCTCCGATTTTCCGCTAGGTGTCGCTGCTGAATTAGAACTCACGGTCAATTGCGCTCTTGTCCACGGCTGTTATCCATTCTCACAAAGAATCTCCGATTTTCCGCTAGGTGTCGCCTGCTGAATTAGAACTCACGGTCAATTGCGCTCTTGTCCAGGGCTGTTATCCATTCTCTCAAAGAATCTCCGATTTTCCGCTAGGTGCCGCTGCTGAATTAGAACTCACGGTCAATTGCGCTCTTGTCCACGGCTGTTATCCATTCTCACAAAGAATCTCCGATTTTCCGCTAGGTGTCGCTGCTGAATTAGAACTCACGGTCAATTGCGCTCTTGTCCACGGCTGTTATCCATTCTCACAAAGAATCTCCGATTTTCCGCTAGGTGCCGCTGCTGAATTAGAACTCACGGTGCCTGTGACGGCTTCGAAACACGCTTGTGCCCACCCATTGTAGAGGACCTAGCGAACTCACGAACTCATCATCACAGCAGCAAAGCCCGGCTCGCAGGTCGTGCCCGGGTTTCGGTGTGTATATATATATATATATATATATATATATATATATATATATATATATATATATATATATATATATATAGTGATTATTTATTTAAAATAACAAAGGAAGGTAAAAGATGTTTGCTCACCCCGGCTCACTAATCGGCGGCACCTAAGCTGGGGTAGCGGAAATAAAGGATAGCAGGCAGTATGAAGAAGTGAAACGAAAGAGGTGAGGGGATAGTAGGAAAGAGATAGATGTGATAATAATAATAATTGGTTTTGGGGGGAAAGGAAATGGCGCAGTATCTGTCTCATATATGGTTGGACACCTGAACCGCGCCGTAAGGGAAGGGATAAAGGAGGGAGTGAAAGAAGAAAGGAAGAGAGAGAGGTGCCGTAGTGGAGGGCTCCGGAATAATTTCGACCACCTGTGGATCTTTAACGTGCACTGACATCGCACAGCACACGGGCGCCTTAGCGTTTTTCCTCCATAAAAACGGAGCCGCCACGGTCGGGTTCGAACCCGGGAACTCCGGATCAGTAGTCGAGCGCCCCTAACCACTGAGCCACCGCGACGGGTCGGTTCGGTGATAACGAAGGCAGTAGTGTCAAATTAACTCTAAACGATCTCTCTTACACGCCACTGAGCAACTGGCCAAACTGCCTTCGGTCCGGAGATAACGAAGGCAGTTTGGCCAGTTGCTCAGTGGCGTGTAGAATAAGAGAGATTATTTAGTGTTAATTTGACACTACAGAAGGAGGACAGAAACAGGACCGGACGTTCGTAACTGGTGAAAGACGGAAATCCAGTTTCCAAGCTGTCTCTGCAAGATCAGATTTTCTTTTTCAGTTCAAAGCGGAGGAGTGCTTTACGCGATGAAGCGCGCAGTCAGCCATGGCGTTTCCGAGGGAAGGGCCTCGACGGCGGCGGCCTTGGCAGATCGCGGCGAGGACGCGCGCTTTTCGTATGTGCGTACTGATGCCCACGCAACTGTGACAGGCCTGCTGCTTGTTTATAGTTTCCCGTTTTGTGCCGTCGCTTCAACTGTCTGAAGCGACGGCACAGAGGGCGCTGTGCACATACGTTCAGCGAGGAATCGTCCTTGAGTTTATTGGATGGTTCCGCGTTACCATATTTACCACAGCTCGCGAACCGTACATTCTCGCAGCACCAATGTTTGGTCGGCTGCATTCCGCGCTGAAATAAACAAATAAATAACTGAATAAATAAATGTGAACGTACTTTAAAGGTTGGCAACGAGTGCACCAAACTCGATTCTGCGAACAGGCATTTTTTTTACCGAACACAATTTACAGGGGCACCTGAATGCTTGTGTGGCGTCAGCGGTATCCATGGCATGCTTTTCACAGTGTCCACTGTCGCTGAATGGGCATGACCATGGGATGCGGGAAAGAAACAGTAAACCAACTCGTGCAATCACCATCGTAATCATCATCTATCTAACTGCGACTACGGCAGGACAAACGCCTCTTCCATTTCCTCAGAATAACCTGTCCGTGTAGAACAGCGCGCGCGCTCGGCTATAGGAGTCGCTTTCTCCTGCCGCAAGCAGTGCATATAAGTATGCTTATTGCGTCACTGCTCTCTGATACGGGGACTAAGCCGGCGCTGCACGAAGCTTGCCTCGGGCTGGCTCGAGCTGGTTTTGCGAGCGGCCCCTCAAGTGTTTTATTATAGCACTCGACACACATGCACGGCCGATAGCGTCGTCTGCGGCGCGCGCCATCTTTCGCTCCATGTCTTTTTGTAGCCGCCGCCTTGTCTCGTCGTCGTTCAGATTCCGGAGCAGGCGTCCTTTTTGCTCTGTGATTCCAGGGAGATACTGCGTCGACACTTGCACAAGTCCTCAGAAGGGGAAAGAAGAGATGGGACCTGCAAGCTTGCATGCGCAAGGAGAGGCAAAACAAATTGAACAATGGTGGATAAGGGGAGCTCCTCTGTCTGCTATAGCCAACGTTTCGACAAAGGGGCTTCGTCCTTGTTAGTTTTTTGTGTGTGTGTTCTCAGGAATCCCATTTTCCCGCCTTCCCTATACGACGGAGGAGATGAGGAGAAAAAATGGCCTGGCTTAGCTAAGGTTAAGCCTAGGATGCGAAGCATAATAGATTTGTGAAAGGGTATAGCCTGGTGACACTTGGTTATACTTGGTAATGCTTGGATACACTTGGTTTATGCTTGGTAATGCTGTATGACTGCCTCGGCGTGAGGAGCGGGGCTCTTTTATACAATGCCGCGACGACAATCGCCCCCTAGCGGGAGTTAGCCTTGGTGGTCGCGGCCGCGCGAGTTGAGCCCCGTTTCTCACAGCTGGCGTGACGTCAGACCACGTGCTCGGCTGCAGCGCCCCTAGCGGGAGGAGCGGGAGTTAGCCTTGGTGGTCGCGGCAGCGCCAGGCTGGGCTATGGTTGAGCTAAGTAGTGTCCCTATTATGCTTCGCATAAAAGAAACGCACTATCTCGAGTCATGACTCAGCTCCTGCTGTTGCAACAGACGCTTCAGCGTTACTAAGCATTTCTTAGACCTGCATAGTTCTTCGCGTACCACCACAGTACCCTAACACCGGTACCCACTTCATTCATTCATTCATTCATTCATTCATTCATTCATTCATTCATTCATTGGGCCGTTTTGGCAGACGGCAATTTATTCCACTGCGCGCCTCTAAACTACTGCCGCTTCAACCGCTTGGACCACAACTGGTGCTGTCGACGTAGTCCGGTTAGCGGACGCACGCCACTTGTGGCTTCGACTGAGGGCGGATGCTCATGGTAAAAAAAAAGCGCAGGCAGGTGGCGTGGAAAAACACCCCGCAGGTCCGCTTAAAGGATGCTTGCTCCTCTCGCTGTAGGCTGTGTGTAACGGCGCTGCGATCGGCACGGCAAAGTTCATCGAGGTTGCCTATAAATATACCGAGGAAGGTTATACTTGTTCTGTGCCAACTATATCCTCTGCGCGAGGACGCGAGACAACAACTACAAAAAAGAAAACGAACTGCGTTGTCCTATCGAAGTGAAGCAGTCAGGCACAGCGCGGAAAGCAGTGACAAAAACGCATGGATATAATGGCGCATTGGGTTGAAACAAATGCTCATGCAACGGCAGGCGTACACTCGACATTAATTCGAGGTGGCCTTGGCAAGCGCTTAGCGAAAGCGATCTTTACTGCCGGCGATGCCGTTCGATCGGGCAGGCGGGTCACGACCATCGCCGTACATACATATATCATGTTTAGCGAAATGGAGCAACCACATTTTTGTTAGTGGAATGGTTGACCCACTTACAGCTAGGTCGCTTGGATTCTCTGCAACATTATCCGTGAGGTTGGTTGTATAACCTGCACAGCCAGCTAATTTCTGTAACCTCCTCTCCAAAGCCGCCGCGGTGGCTCAGTGGTTATGGCGCTCGGCTGCTGACCCGAAAGACACGGGTTTCGCTCCCGGCCGTGGCAATCGAATTTCGATGGAGGCGAAATTCCTAGAGGCCCGTACACGCTAAAGAACCCCAGAAGGTCGAAACTTCCGGAGCCTTTCACTACAGCGTCCCTCATAGCCTGAGTCGCTTCGGGACGTTATACCCCCACCAAACCGTAACCTCCTCTCCACCCTTCCGCCACTTTCTCTCTGACTTCTTGCCGCCCCTTGGAGGTTATTATCCGCGTCATTGCTCCTCAGAAGGCCAATGGCATGGATAGGTCATTTCTTCAGTTTCTGTTTACGAGGCATATATTAGCATCAAGCCACGTCAATATATATGGCGAAGATGCCTGCAATAAATGTCGACAGGCCACCTGCGCAGACATATTCAGTGCCGAGGAACCAGAATGGTGACTATCCGAAGATGTCACAGGCCTCAACTATCCTGAAACCCGAGCAGTACAGCAAGTTATCCAACATCGGACCATGATTGGTCCACAGTATATATATATATATATATATATATATATATATATATATATATATATATATATATATATATATATATATATATATATATATATATATATATATATATATATATTATCCCACCTGCGGCATGGTAGTTTTTCTTCTCCTTTATAGTTAACTGGCTTTAAGTGACAGATCAAAGTATAATTCTCCCATTGATCAGCATTACAAACTTAAAAAATCGAAACACTCCCCTATGCACCCTGGTTTCGGTGGCTGTTGGCTTCCTTCATGTACTTGTTAGGCTTCCAGGTTTATTGCTACACTGATGTCACCCCGTCCACACACTTTCCCACGCGGTGTCCGTCGCATGCCGCAGTTCACGCACCGATCGTGCGCATGCTGCACTCGTATACATATCCGCCGCGACCCTACCCACACCACACACCTCGCACATGTCTTCCCGCGCCACCTCCGTCTCCACATCCATCCCACAGTGCCAAACTCTGTCACTCGATGGCGCCACTGACACAGGCCCTCGCAATACACACCGGGCAACCGGGTGTTTCAGCGAACACTAAAAAATTGTGAAAAGTAGGCTTTTAAGAGCGTTAGCTCTTACTCATCACATTTCTCGATTTCTTGGGGTCTGCTACCCAGCTTGAATTCGGCGTGAAATTTTCCGAGGAATTCAAGATGGCGGCCCCCATAGTAAATCGATATAGCAACCCAATTGGGGATTGATTGGTGACGTCATTAGTATATCGAATTGGTGATTGATCGGTGACGTCACTGACATATCCAATTGTCGACTGATTGGTGACGGCACTTATAAATCCAAGATGTCGGCCAATAATGGTAATTAATTGACATTAATCAATCCAAGGTGGCGGCAGCTAACGCTCGTTACTTCAACGTCTTCCAGACGGTGGCGGCATTTTTTTTTTTTTGGGGGGGGGGGGGCAAAAATATGGCTTTTGCCGCATAGTATTACCAATGTTGACGGACACTAGGAAACCGGTGGGCGAATCGTCTTAAGTAGTAAGCTGGTCAACTAATTTTTAATAATTTTTTAAATAGTAGAGTTAAGCACCTCGTTGCAATTAGATATTTGTGGCCGGTCATGAGTAATAGCCATATCAGTTTTTACAATTTCGAAAACGCGATTAGCCTCGCCGCTGTGGCTCGACAAAATTTGGCTACGTCATGCGAAGATGCATGCGCTTTCAAAAGTATGCAGGCACAGCAACCCCTTCCAGTGCACGTAACTAGTCAAAAAAGCCAAATTTTGTCGAGCCACAGCGGCACCTGACACTACTAGTTAAAAAGTTAATTATTAAAAATAAACCAGATTACTACTTAAGACGATTCACCGGTTTTCTGGGTGTCCGCCAACATTGGTAATACCATGCCGCAAAAGCCATGTTTTTACCCCCAAAAAGCCTACTTTTGAAAATTTTTGAAAGTGTTCGCTGAGAAACACTCGGTATATACCATATACAAATGCTCGCGGCGCACACGAAAGCCACGTTTCAACAAAGTGAACACCTTCCGTAACCGGAACGAGGTTAAACAAACATCCGGGATTGGTTGCTCGCGTGCGTTTCCAGTACAGCAGTGGGTGGGAATCGAAATAAGGAGCTCTCTCCGTCGCGTTGTACTAAAAAAAAAAAAAGAAGGCTGTTTGCCTCAGTCTGGCGGGCAATCTCATTACGAACAGATCAAAGGAAAAGGCGGGGGGGGGGGGGGGGGCATACACTCACTTCGGTTTATCCACCGCTTCGCGTCGTCCTCGTCGGCCCACTTGGCGTAGCCTTAACGGAGATTGAATGCTAGCCTGAACGGCCGCAGCTGCGGTTGTGTCAGCAGCGACGTTGGTCGTGCACGCTTTCCCTATCGTGAGTCCGTTAGCACGCGCGCGCGTAATATAAAATGCAAGTAAAACAAAAATAATAAATAAACGTCAGCGGAAATCTCTTCTCCAGCGTGCTGACCAGCCTCGAGGTCGCCGGCTGTCAAGGCTCTTAACTGACCGGTTAGACGGCGGTCGGCATCCGTGGACGCCCATATCTTTACGAGGGGGCGAGCTCCGCACGGCCTGAATAATAAACGATACGCCTCGAGCGATTGGCTGTGGTGTACGCTCTGCGATAGGGACGTTGACTCGTTTCTGATTATAAAGCGCGCTCTGCAACCGGCTTTCAAAGATGGCAATGATAAAGGCGTTTAATGAAAGAAATTAGAGCTGCGATCCGTAGTTGGCTGACGCGGCTCACGCTGGGGCACATACTTTATATAGTTCAAGTAGAGCACCACATAAACTTAGCTGGTCAGTGCATCCTTCAGTGCACTGCAACTCACCGCGTTGGAGATGCTCCTTAGGCGCACGCATCTTGCGACAGTGTGCAAAGCTGTTAGTGCCCGAGGCGCGTATATCATATCTGTAAATGAAGACGGGGTAACCTTCGCTTGCTCGCCCAGCATATGGCGCTTTGTGTCCTGTCCGCATATAACTGTATACTGATACAAGCAAAAAAAAAGCGGCTTTCATCCTTCAAAGGACCCCGTTCCAGCCAATGGCGTCGGCAGATTCTCATGAACCTCGCTGCTAGTGTGTCAATGCAGGGAGTGGCAGACGAAAGGGGATAGTCCCCTCCTTGCATTGTC